>NW_004443937.1:779998-783008 GCF_000243295.1 Trichechus manatus latirostris
GGAAGCTGGTGATAGGGAACCCAAGGTTGAGTAAGGATATTGTTGATGTGCTGTGAGATTGTTAACCATTGTCATACGGCAAGATTGGTAGTAACTGTTAAATGAGAAACTGTTTTGTTCGGTAAGCCTTTATCTTAAGTGAGAATAACAGCACAATTGGAAGAGTATAGTCAGTGTCACTGACCTGTGCATGTAGAAATTTTTGAAATGGTGTATCTTTGGCTATGTGTATTTTCACCAAAAAAAGTGTGAGAAGTTAGAGGGTTGACATGCTGTGGGGTTGTGAACCAGCGTCATAAAACAATATGTGTACTACTGTTTCATGAGAAACTATTTGTTCTGTAAGCCTTCACCTGAAGTAGAATAAAAATAAATAAAGTAAAATCCACCACAAAGGATAAGGAAGGGCACTATATAATGATTAAAGGGTCAATACACCAGGAGGACATAAAGATAATAAATATTTACGCACCCAACGACAGGGCTCCAAAATGCATAAAACAAACTCTTAACAGCACTGAAAGGGAGATAGACAGCTCCGTAATAGTAGTAGGAGACTTCAACACACCACTTTTGGTGAAGGGCAGAACATCCAGAAAGAAGCTCAGAAGGACACGAAAGAGCTAAATGCTACAATCAACCAACTTGATCTCATAGACATATACCGAACACTCCACCCAACAGCAGCCAAGTATACTTTTTTTCCTAATGCACATGGAACATTCTCCAGAATAGACCATATATTATGCTATAAAGTAAGCCTCAACAGAATCCAAAACTTCGAAATATTTCAAAGCATCTTTTCTGACCATAAAGCCATAAAAGTGGAAATCAACAACACAAAAAGCAAGGGAAAAAAATTAAACACATGGAAACTGAACAACACCTTGCTCAAAAACTACTGGGTTAGAGAAGAAATTAAGGATGGAATAAATAAATTTATAAAATCAAATGAGAATGAAAGCACATCCTGCCAGAACCTTTGGGACACAGCAAAAGCAGTGCTGAGAGGTCAGTTTATAGCAATAATTGCACACATCCAAAAAGAAGAAAGGCCCATAATCAAAACATTAACCCTACAACTGGAACAAGAAGAAAGGGAGCAGCGAAAGGAGCCCTCAGGAGCCGGAAGGAAGGAAATGACAAGAATTAGAGCAGAATTAAACAAAATAGAGGATAGAAAAACAATTGAAAGAGTTAACAAGTCCAAAAGCTGGTTCTTTGAAAAGATAAACAAGGATTGGCCAAACTGACAAAACCAGGAGAGGAAGCCGATAACCTGTATAAGAAATGAGATGGATGATATCACAACAGACCCAACTGAAATGAAAAGAATTAGAATACTATGAAAAATTGTTCTCTAACAAATTTGAAAACCTAGAAGAAATGGACAAATTTCTAGAAAGTCATTACCTACCTAAACTAACAGAAACAGAGTTAGAACAACTAAATAAACCCATAACAAAAGAAGAGATTGAAAAGGTTATTAAAAATCTCCCAACAAAAAAAACCCTGGCCCAAATGGCTTCACTGGAGAATTTTACCGAACTTTCAGAGAAGAGATAACACTATTTCTAATAAAGGTATTCCAGAGCATAGGAAAGGATGGAATACTCCCAAACTTATTCTTTGAAGCCAACATAACCCTGATACCAATACCAGGTAAACACACCACAAAAAAAGAAAATCACAGACCAATATCCCTCATGAATATTGACGCAAAAATCCTCAACAAAATTCTAGCCAATAGAATTTAGCAACATATCAAAAAATAATTCAACATGATCAAGTGAGATTTATACCAAATATGCAGGGATGGTTCAACTTTAGAAAAACAATCAGTGTAATCCATCACATAAATAAAACAAAAGACAAGAAGCACATGAGCTTATCAATTGATGCAGAAAACGCATTTGACAATGTCCAACACCCATTCATGATAAAAACTCTCAACAAAATAGGAATAGAAGGGAAATTCCTCAATATAATTTAGGACATTTTTTACAAAGCCAACAGCCAACATCATCCTAAATGGAGAGACTTTGAAAGCATTCCCCTTGACAGCGGGAACCAGACAAGGATGCCGTTTATCACCCCTCTTATTCATCATTGTGCTAGAGGTCCTAGCCAGAGCAATTACGCTAGAAAAAGAAATAAAGTGCATCCAAATTGTTAGAGAAGAAGTCAAAATATTTCTATTTGCAGATGATATGATCTTATATACAGAAAACCACGAAGAATCCACAAAAAAACTACTGGAACTAATAGAAGATTTCAGCAAAGTTTCAGGATACAGGATAAACAAACAAAAATCAGTTGAATTCCTTTACACCAACAAAAATAACCTCAAAGAGGAAATTACCAAATGAATACCATTTACACTAGCCCCCAAGAAGACAAAATACTTAGGAATAAATCTAATGTGAGACGTAAAAGATCTATACAGAGAAGACTACAAGACACTACTGTAAGAAACTAAAAGAGACCTGTGTAAGTGGAAAAATATACCTTGCTCATGGAAAGGTAGACTCAACATAGTGAAAACGTCAGTTCTACCCAAAGTGATCTACAGATAGAATGCAATCCCGATCCAGATTTCACCAGCATTTTTGAATGAGATGGAGAAACAAATCACCAACTTCAAATGGAACGGGAAGAGGCCCCGAATAAATAAAGCATTACTCAAGAAGAAGAAGAAGAAAGTTGGAAGCCTTACACTACCTGATTTTAGAACCTACTGTATCGCCACAGTAGTCAAAACAGCCTGGTATTAGGACAACAGCAGATACATAGACCAAAGGAACAGAATTCAGAATCCAGATATAAGCTCATCCACCTATGATCAGCTGATATTTGACAAAGGCCCAAAATCCATTAAGTGGGGAAAGACAGTGTCTTTAACAAATGGTGCTAGCATAACTGGATATCCATCAGCAAAAAACTGAAACAAGACCCATACCTCACACCATGCACAAAAACTAACTCAAAATGGATCAAAGACTTAAATATA
>NW_004443937.1:784385-801753 GCF_000243295.1 Trichechus manatus latirostris
GCCCGGCTACCACCAATGACCGCCCTGACAGGGAACACAACAGAGAGTTCCTGATGGAGCAGGTGAAAGGTGGGTTGCAGAACTGAGATTCTAGTAAGAAGACCAGACTTAATGGTCTGACTGAGCCTGGAGGAATCTTGAAAGCATGGCCCCTGGATTCTCCAGCAACCCATAACTAAAACAATTTCTGAGACCAACTCTTCAGACAGGGATTCAACTGAACTGTGGGACATAAACTCGAGAGGAGTGTCCCTCTTAGCTCTAGTAGATACAAGACACTAAAAGGGCAGCTTCTGTCTGGAGGTGAGAAGGGAAGGCAGAGAGGGTTAGGAGCTGATGAATGGACATGGGGAATCGGGTGGAAAGTAGGAGTGTGCTTTCACAATATGGGGAGAGCAATTAGGGTCACATAATCATGTATAAATTTTTGTATGGGAGACTAACTTGAAATGTAAACTTCATTTAAACTACATCCGTAAAAAAAAGAATAGGTAGTCTCTTGCTTATTAAAGAAGACTGGGTGTCTATTTCTCACATAACAAGTCTGGTGGCAGGAGGTTGCTGACATTAGTTTGGGAAGTCAACAATATCATAGTCTATGCTCTGTAACATTCTGGGCCATTCTCTCATTTTCACAAGATAGTTGCTGCAGCATCAGCCACCATGTCCATATTTAGGGCAAAGGAACAGAAGAAGGGAGGAGTTGAACTTACATCTCAAGTATAAGGTTTCTCCAAAACTCTTGGCTGAGGTCCACTAATACCTTACTGTCAGGACTTTTGCAAAGGAAGCATGTAAAGTAAGTAATTTTCACAGGAACATTGTTGCAAACAAAACTGGGGGAAAAGGATAATCGGTAAACAATAGCATCTCCCACACTATCCTTTGGGTGGTTATGAGGGTAAATGAGCTAATAATACCTGGACAGTACTTACAAGAGTACCTGGTAAATGGTAAGTGCCCAATAATTGTCAGATGTCAGTATAATTAATAATATCCTTTCTCTTCTTCCTCTTTTCACTTACCCTCTGCATTTGTTAAATTTTCTGCTATAAATTATCTTCTGCTTCTCCAAACACAGATACTTGGTTTGCCCTTCACTCTTCACACCAGTGTGAACAATCAGTGCCAGAATCAGATAGGGCAATGGCATAATCCTACAATTCCTCTTTTCTTAGAAAGGGCAAAGGAGTTTTTTAATAGTCTGTTTTTTTGTTTCTGTCACTCCCTCAAAGGAAAAAAACAAAAAACAAACAAACAAAAAAAACAAGACCTAGGAAGCATCAGTTTAAAATGCTATTTTATTTAATACTTTTAGCTAGCAGATCGGAGTCTAAAATTGTTCTTCCCCAGTGGCAAGGTGAGGTAGAGATGTGCATAATAAGATATATTAAGGTCATCAGCAGTGCTTCTAAACTTTGAAAATAAGTTTTTTGAAGTCTGTAATTAATAAGCACTATATTAATTAGGGCATTTCAGTCTTAGAGGTTCTCTCTCTCTGCTTGAGTCAATCTTTGATCTGGAGGATCAGGGAATTCTCTTTGACTATTTTATTGTAAATTCCAGTTAAGCAAAACGGCTCTGTGTCACTACACAATTAGCTTATTATTCAAGTCTTTCTTTTTTAATAAAATCAGACTACCTAGTATCATCAACTAAAAAAACAAATCTCCTTTAGTTTTCTAAGGTTGTACCTTTTTCATTCAAAATTGAAAGCACTTGATCCCGTCTTGTGGAAACAATGCTACCAAGCCTCAGGATCATCCTTGAGCTTAATTTAAGAACCTGTAGGTACTGTATTTTTACGCAAATAATGCACACCTTCAGCATTTGTTTGCTGTCCGCACCCTTGGCGCACGAAGTACTCTCACAAGCGTCTCCATGCCAGTCCTCTTCCACATGTTGCTATGAAAAAAAAAAAAAGCATGAAAATACCTCATGAGGGGAGGGCGTGGCCAGCAAACAAACTCAGAACATGTGCGTTATTTGTGTAAAAATATGGTAAATACGTGAACAGCCCACACTCAAGTGAAACATGCTGATAACAGAGTTATGATCCCCAGAACCCAACATAATTGAGTTTTTGTCTTATTCCTTAGCCCAAAGTCCTGCCCTATAACAAAGTTCTAAAAACTAGGTCTTTTTTTTTCCCCATTAAGGAATCATAGTCTTGCTAATCTATTTGGAAGTAGATTTATTTCCCTATTTGTTTGTTTTTTTGTCTTACACTCTGTTCAGCCCTTGCATTTATTGTTTAGCCATAGGAATAGAATCCTTCCACTCAACTGCAGCCCTGCTATCTGCTGTTGAACTTATTGGATGCTAAGAACTAATTTGTAGATTTTCAGTTTGATTATTACAGAGTAGCTGATTTCAAACTGATCATCCCATTGTAAACAAAGTTAAAAACTGGAAATACATATAACATGACTGTGTGTAGGACAAGGTTATAATCCTTGAGAGAAGATTATAACTTTCTCTGAAGGTACTTTCTAAAACATAGCACAGGAGAATAGACCCTAAAGAGAAGCAGCCTTGCCGTTGGAAGAAACAGAGATTAGAATTAGGACTGCTAAGGTAATTAGTATTTGGGAAGCATAGTACTAAAGGGAAGAAAGTCACATACAAGGAGTAACAAAAATCTGAGTAAAGATACCTTGTGTTGGTCAACTCCAGAAGTGTAAGTGTGAGGTGGGAAAATCTGAAAAGATTATCCAAAAACAGCAGTATTCACAGACTCAAAATACAATAAATACAATTGCAATAAAGTATGACTCATTGGATAGGTTTCAAACTAGACATAGCAGAGGAGATGACTGGTTAGTAAATGCAAAAATAATAGAATTCTCCAAATGGAATCCTAGTGAGAAGAAAAAATGAAGAGGAACAGTAAGGGAAATGCGGGACACAGTGAAAAGGTCTAATATATATGTAATTAGATTCAAGAATGTGAACAAAAGAAGCCAGAAGATTTGTTATATATATTTAGAATAGAAGGAATTAGAAGATACTATTGAAGATAATAGCTGAGAATATTCTAAATCCAGTGAAAACTGACAGCCTAAATTGTAAGAAACTCAGTAAAACCCAAGCAAGATAAATACAAAGAAAACCACATCTAGGCACTTGGGATAACACTTCTCTGCTCTATGTGGTCTCATGCTTGAGGAGGCTCATCTGCTTCTGCACACTTTGTTCTCAAGATTTCAAAGAACAGTAGTAGCTACCCAATGCACAAGCACTTTTAATGTTGCTGCTTACTCGTAATTGCTATACTTCTACTGGTCAGCATAAGAAGATTAAAAAAGAGAGAGATTTGATACAACAAAAATAATACAAATAGCAAGATTGCAGTCTTAAACCACACTGCATTGGTAGTTATATTACTATAGTCAGGGATAGATTACCCAATAGGCAAGGTAAGCACTTGCTTAGGGCATCAACAAAACCAGGGCACTAGTTGTTCAAAGTAAAGAGCCATAAAGGCCAAGCAGACAGGACACAAGAAAAAGTGAGCACCGCAGTGGAAGGGAACTGTCAGGGCACTAAATGAAATTGATACTCACTCCAGTGCATGAGAATGTGCCAGCTGGAAGTAAAACTCACACAGAGTCACGAGGGCACCCACGCACAAGTTTGTTTAAGCTATGAGGCCCCTACCATGTCAATACCTTCATTGACATCTATCTCCTATGACCCCCTTATACTCCCCCCAAATGTAATTGAAATAATGTGGATATACCTGATGAAGATTGCATGAAGACATCCAAGAAAGTAGTGCAGGCTTATCCCAATGACTTAAATACAAACCTGTATGGAGAAGTGTGACAGTTACATTCTTACATGAGAACTAAGTTTACAGATTAAGGAAAGACAGATTTTACTCAGGTAGGTACGTGTGAGTCCATAATAAAGATAAAATACAATGATTATTTTCCAATATTGAAGTCGCTTTATGCATATTCCTAACTTTAATTATCACAAACTGCACAACAGAACACTCATTTTCGTTCATAAAGAGACTCGGAAAACTTCAGCAAACAACAGTGATTCAAGAAAGACTTGATTCATTATCCTTATTATGTATGAAAGTAGATATTGTTCGGCAGCTTAACTGTGACAAAATCATTGAAGAATTTGTAAGAGCAAAGAATGGAAAGAAAAGTTTTTAATTTTAAAATGTTAGAGATGAAAGATCTATCTAAAATTAAAAAATAGTAATTTGTTGTAATATCTGTTTTCTGATCATTAAATTTTATTTTATGACATTTGTTCATTTATATTTATAGAATTTATTACAAAACAAGCATTAAAATTGAAATATGAGCCATTTAAAACAAAATTGGTGAAAGTCAGTTTTCATTGTGGGAGATCAACAGGATTTTACATTGAATGTTGAAACAACTAAGTTCACTGACTCATTCTACACATTTTGTAGAATATGTACAGTATAATTTTTGTAGAAAATGTGGTGTATAGTGAAAATCTTAGTATCTAGCATCCACTAAAAATTTTATAATCCTGCTTATCTCATACTGCTAAAATGGCATATGTCACTTTTGCACTCAGTCACTAATAGTCACATTTAAAAAGAAGTTACATCATGGATAGCTAAGACACACATACACACAAAACCAAACCAAAAAAAAAACCCATTGCCATGGAGTCAATTCTGACTCATAGTGACCCTACAGGACAGAGTAGAACTGCCCCATAGGGTTTCCAAGAGCAGCTGGTGGATGTGAACTGCTGACCTTTTGCTTAGCAACAAAATATGGGTGAGTAAGCAGAGGAGGAGACACCACAGATTATCAGTGTTCTGGGCCCTCACAGGCCTTAATCTAGCCCTGACTATAGTATGAGCTTAGTCCAAACAAGAAATGAGTTAAGGAAACTGCAGCAAATAAGAGTGATCCTGAGAATTTCATATATTTAATTATAGAGCTAAGACTAAAGAATGTGGTCATGGATAAAAATATTTAAGAAATATTGTACACTTTGACAAAGTGTAAAGATGACAACTGAAAAAAGAGGAGGGAGAGAGACTGAAGAAATTTAAATAAGTTTATTGATTATTGCATAGGTGAATAGGTAATAGGTGGGTGTGAAAGCATACCAATTACAACAAACCAAATAGGAAAAGGTTACATAAGAATAAAAGAGCATAGAGAGAGCACTATAAAAAGTGTTAATATAAATGCAAACACTAGAACAGAAATACAAACCTACTTAAATATTTTTTTAAAAACTGCTGTTTAAAGAAGACAAGAAATAGAGAATAAAACCATAAAGCATACTTAGTAACATACATAATGTACTATAAGATATGCAACAGAATTGGGACCAAATATATTAAGAAAAAAGGGGAGAAAGGAAAAATACATATAATAAATAGCAAGGGAAAGTCAATACAGAGGAAATTTAAAAAATCATTAAAAACTACTTCATACTCCGCTATAAAAATACTTCTGAAAATCCATATGAAATACATAATTTCTTAGGAAACTATAGTTTAATAAAATGGTTGTCAGACCAATTTCCATAGAAGAAACAGAAATAATGCTGTATAAGTTATCATAGCTATATAGAACATGAAGTAAAACATCCAAACTCTATGAAACAGTTACAACATTAATACATAAACCTTATATAGATGGAAACCCTGGTGGCATAGTGGTTAAGTGCTATGGCTGCTGCCCAGAAGGTCGGCAGTTCAAATCCACCAGGCGCTCCTTGGAAACTGTGTGGAGCAGTTCTACTCTGTCCTATAGGGTTGCTATGAGTCAGAATCGACTCAGTGACAACAGGTTTGGTTTTTGGGGGTTTTATATAGGAAACAAAGAAAAAATTATAGACAAAAAATCACTTAGGGGTAGCAAAGCAAAAATCCGAAATGAAATATCAGCAATAAGGATGTAACAGCACATTAAAAAAATAATACACAATGGCCAAGTTGGTTCTATATCAGAAATTCATGGGTGGTTTGATACATGGGAATTTATTAATATAATTCACCGTATCAATAAATCTTTTGGGAAAATGTAGGCTTATCTCCATAGATGCTGAAAATCTTTTGATAAAATATAACACCTGCTTATTTAAAATGCTGGAGAAAATATGAATGGTTGGCTTCATCTACAACATGATTAAATAGATATCTCAATACAAATGCAAGCATGGTATTTAATGAGAAAATAGTGGAATCATTGCCACCAAGAACAGGAGCAAGGCAAAGATGACCACTATGCCCACCACAATTTAACATTGTTCTGGTGGTATTACCCAAAACAGCAATAGAAGAGGAAACAATTAGACGGATAAGAATTAGAAAGGAAAAATAATAAAACTAATCTGTACTTACAGATACCATGATAGGTCTTAAAAAAATATTTATTTTGAGAGATAGAGGAATATTTTAAAATGATAAAATGGCCAGTTTAACAAATCATAAAGCAAACCTAAAGTTGTATGCACTCAGTAAGTTTGAAGCATTTGAAAACAGGTATGAGTAAAATCAGAGTATATGAAACAAATTGTCAGAACTAAAGAGAGAAAAATTCTCAATCCTAGTTGGGGGTTTTAACTTTCCTCCTTCAATAACTGATAAAGTAGACCAAAAAAAGAAGGATAAAAGAAAGAACATTTAAAACTTAAACAATAAAATTAACAAACTGACATAATTGTCTTACAGTGTTCCATATAAGGCAGTTTGTCAGTTTGTTAATTTAGCCAGACAGACCATGTTCTTGAAAATTAAAATTCTCTGAACAATGTAGCATGAAATTTGAATTCAGTAACAGATACCTGAAAACCCTCAAATGTTTATTAACAATATAAAATTAGGTAGCACACTTCTAAATAACCCATGGTTCATGAAAATTCAAAATGGAAATCTTAAAATATTTTGAGCTGAAAGCTTATGAAAATATGATTTATCAAAACAATTTATCTAAAGCATTGCATAGAGGGAAATTTATAGCTTTAAAAGCATGTATGCAAAATGAAGAAAGGTTGAAAGTCAGGGACCTAAGCTTCCAAGTCATGAAGCTGGAAAAAAAACAGCAAATTCAACCTAAAAATGTAGGAGGAAGAAAATAGACATTTGAGAGCATAAATCCATGAAATGGAAAACACACACATATAATGGATAAAACCAACAAAGTCAAAAGGAGTTCTTTAAAAACATTTAAAATTGCTATTCTCCCCGAGAGTATGGCCCCCAGACACCCATTTAGCTCAGTGGTGAAGTCATCTCCGAGATTTACCGTTCAGCCTGGGAGTGGACAACCCCATAAAACCAAATGGGAGTAACGAGGTACAGCAGTTCAGGGACAAGGGCCAGAAGGCAGAAGGGAACAAGGAAGCTGGTGATACGGAACCCAAGGTTGAGTAAGGATAGGGTTGATGTGAGGTTGTTAACCATTGTCATAGGGCAGCATGTGTACTAACAGTTAAATGAGAAACTATTTTGTTCTGTAAGCTTTCATCTAAAGTGAGAATAGCAGCACAATTGGAAGAGCATAGTCGATGTCACTGAACTTGAATGTAGAAATTTTTGAAATGGTGTATCTTTGGCTATGTATATTTTCACCAAAAAAAAAAAAGGTTGAGAAGGGAGAGGGTTGACATGTTGTGGGGTTGTTAACCAATGCCATAAAACAATATGTGTACTACTGTTTCATGAGAAACTATTTGCTCTGTAAGCCTTCACCTGAAGTACAATAAAAAAAATAAGAAATTGCTATTCTGCAACCAAAAATGATGGGAGATATAACATAAATTACATATAACGAAAAGGAAAAAAATATTCACAGATCCTATCGATTTAAAAAGGTATTAAGAGAACATTACAGAAAAATATACAAATTCCTTGAATAATTCAACTTTTAAAAACTGACTCAAGGAGAAAAATTCAAATATTATTACCTTTAATAATAAAAAATATATGAATCTGTAATTTGACATCTTCCCAGAAGGAAATATTTAAGCCCAAAGAGCTCAGTGAAAACTTATTCCAAAAATGCAACAAGAATTAACACAAATTATAAACTCTTCCATGGAATAGCAGAACAGGGAATACTTCTTATCTCATTTTACAAGGCCAGCATCACTATGATACCAAAACCAGACAAGGAAAAGTATAGGCCAATATCTCTGGTGAATATAGATGTAAAAATCCTAAACAAAATATTAGCCAGTAGAATCCAGAAATATATAAAAATGATAATGCACCATGACCAATTAGAGTTTATTCCAGCAATGTAGTTTCAACTTAACATTCAAAAACAATAAATTTATGTCACCATGGTAACAGGCTAAAGCAGAACTATCAAATGGTTATGTTAATAGATGTAAGAAAAAAATAAATCTGATAAAATTTTACCCTTGATCATGATAATTTCTCACTATAATTACAAACTAGAGTCTGAAGGGAACATCTTGAATCTAATAAGACTATTCAAAAAAAAAAAAAAAAACAGCTGGCATAATACTCAACATTATAAAAGCCTTTCTTATGAGTTAACAAACAGTACCAGGATATCCACTTCCACTTAATGTATTCAATTTTGTACTGGAGGTCTTGGGTAGTGCAATAAGTCAAGACAGAAAAACTATATTAGAAGATTAGAAATAAGGATTTTAAACATTTGTTTATGGAGATGTTTATGTAGAAAATAGACTAGTCCACAGATAGAATGAATAAGTGAATCTTGCAAGATAGTTGAAAATAAGGCAATACGTACATGCAATGGAAAATACTAGGCAACTATAAACAATAATGAGTCTGAAACAACATGGATGAATCTGGAGGACATTACGTTGAGTGAAATAAGTCAATAACAAAAGGACAAACACTGTATGGTCTCACTTTTCTAGAAAGTCAAAAATAGGTATACACACAGAAAGCAACATTCTTTGATGGTGAAATCACTTGCTAGATAGTGGACACCTGTTATTTCTCGTGACAGGAAAGGCGATACACGATATAGGGGAAGTCAGCACAACTCGACCCAGGTAATTGAAGACAATGAGAGGTACACAAGAATGAAGGACAGTTACGATAAATGTTATATCCAGTGTTGCAAAAACAATAACAACCAAAAAATATGTATGTGATTACAGAAAGAGATGAGTACGCTACATACATATAGGAAGGTATATGTGAGTATATGTATGTGCATTTAGGGGTATATTTGTAGGCATAAGTATACATATTTGGGTGTGTTACGTGTATATCCATATATAATAAAGCACATAGGGGGCACGGTTACAAAGACCTAGACATAGCCAAACACCTCACAGGTTTACTGGGTTAAAGCCAGGGGCAAATTAACCAGTAAGCAAGGTATGCACAGGTTTACATTAAGCAATGTATGCATGGACTTACTTGTGTTTACTTATCTGTAGAGCATGATTTCACATGGGTTTCACTGCACCTTTAGTGTTGGGAAAAATAGGTGCAATTGTGCACTACAGATTAGTAAGTAAGCACGAGTAAGCCCGTGCGTACATTGCTTATTGGGTAATCCGTCCCTGGTTAAAGGGCTTGGGACCATAGTCTCATGAGACAGCTTAGTGAATTGGCATAACATAGGTCATAAAGATAATGTTCTACATCTTAGTTTGGTGAGTAGTGTCTGGGTTCTTAAAAGCTTGCAAGTGGCCATCTAAGATTCAACTAGTAGTCTCTTCCTGTCTGGAGCAAAGGAGAATGAAAGAAACCGAAGACTCAAGGAAGAAACCAGTCTACTCAAAGGACTGATAGCCCACACGAACCACAGCCTCTTCCAGCCTGAAACCAGAAGAACTAGATGGTGCCCTGCTACCACTATCGACCACCTTCCCCAGGGACACAATAAAAGGCCCCAGATAAAATGGGAGAAAAATGTAAAACAAAACTCAAATTACTAAAAATGGTCAGACTTAACTGGAGTGATAGAGACTAGGGAAACCCATGAAGCTATTGGCCTAAGATATCCTTTTAACTTGGAACTGAAGGCCACTACTGGAGGTCTCCTTTCAGCCAAATGATAGATTGGCATATAAAATAAGCAATATCACCTGTAAGGAATGTGCTTCCTTAAGCAATCAACTATTTGAGACTGAATTGTCAACATCTGCCCAAGAGCAAAGATGAGAAGGCAAGAAGGGGCAAGGAAGCTAATTCAATGAAAATAATGAGAATGCTGACACATTGCAAAAATTGTAACCAATATCACAGAACAATTTGTACAAAAATTGTTAAATGGGAACCTAATTAGCTGTGTAAACTTTCACCTAAAACATAATTTAAAAAAAAAAAAAAAAAACCTTTACACAGGAAGCTACAAAACATTGACGAAAGAATTTAAAGGAGACCTGTATAATTGGAGACATACACCATGTTTGTAGTTTGGAATGCTCAATAATGTACAGATGCTAATTCTCCCCCAAATTGTTCTATGCATGCAGTGCAATCCTAATCAAATCCTATACAGTTTTCTTTTCTTTGGAAAACAAAAATCTAAGTATATAATTTATATGAGAAGCAAAGGACCTAGAATAGCTAAGCAAAGAAGAAACAAAGGTGAAGGACTTAACACTACTCTGTTTTAAGATGTAATATAATGTTATGGTACTTATTTCAGTGTAGTTTTCGTGCAAGGATATACAGGTAGAGAAATGACACAGAATAGAGAGTTCAGAAATAAACTACATTTATCTGTAGTTTTATTACAAAGGTGACAGTACAATTCAACGGAGGAAGAAGTCTTGGAAAAATTGGGGGAAAAAAAGAACCTTAACCCCTATCTCACAACATATACAAAAAGTAATTTAAGATGCATCATAGACTTAAATATGAAACATAAAATAAGAATACTTCTGAAGAAAACAGATTAGAATAACTTCGTAACTTTGGGGTATGGAAAATATTTCTTAAATAAAATATTAAAAAGCATCAACCATAAAAGGAGAAACATGGTAACTTGACTTCATTATATTTCAGTTCATCTAAAGACATCATTTGAAGGTCAAGAGAGAAGCCATAGACTGGAGAAGATGTTTGCAATAAATATATTTGATAAAGCATTGTATCCAGAATATATAAACAATTTGTACAGATCAACAAGAAGAGAACAACAATCCCACTAGTAAGTGGGAACCTACCAAAACCCACTGCTGTTGAGTTGATTCTGACCCATAGCAACCGCATAGGGTTTCCGAGTCTGTAAATCTGTACGGAAGCAGACAGCCACGTCTTTCTCCTATGGAGTCACTGGTGGTTTCGAACTGCCGACCTTTCAGTTAACCACTGCCACCACGGCTCCTTCATAAATGGGAGAATGATTTAATCAGACACATCAGAAAGTGTCCATCCAAAAATTATACAAAGCCTTTGAAGAGGTGCTCATCATCAAGGATTATTCATCAAGGAAATACAAATTAGAACCAAAGTGAGATATCCCTGTATAACCACCAGAGTGGCTAAGCTTATAAAGACTGACAATACCAAATGCTGGTGAGGATGCAGAACAACTGGAACTTTCATACATTGCTGTTAAGAGTGTAAATTATTTGAAGCACTTTGCAAAAATCTCTGGCAGTATACACTAAAGCTAAATATCTACTTATTAATTGAGCAATCAACTCCTAAGTATGTGCCAATGAAAACTGAATGGATATGACCTACAAAGACATGTACATGCACATTCTTGGAACTTTATAATAGTCACAAACTGGAAACAATTCCAATGTCCATCAACAATAGAAAAGATAAATAAATTACGTTACATTCATATAATGGGATTCCAGTTTCAGTTCCAGTTGACTGGATTCTGACTCATAGCAACCCCAGGTACATCAGAGTAGAACTGTGCTCCCTAGGATTTTCAGTGGTTGATATTTTAGAAGTAGATCACCAGGCTTTTTTTCCAAGGCAGCTCTGGGTGGACTAAACCCTCCAAACTTTTGGTTAGCAGCTGAACCTAGCAACCATTTGCACCACCCAGAGACTCCATAATGGAATACTACTCGGCAATAAAAAGAACAAACTACGGACACATGCAATTGCATGAATGAATCTTATATACATTGTATTGAGTTAAGCAATCGAGACATTTATATGATGCTTAAAAATGAGCAAAACTAATGTATAGTGACAAAAGTCATAATTCAGGTAGAAGCCACCACCGTTCTGGGGGAGGAATATTGCTGAGGAAGTGCAACTAGTTAATATGACTAGATCTCCTATACCACAATTACCATAGCTATGTCATGGTAACCTGTTAGGAAACCTGCTTTGTCTCTTATTGGCTTCCTCATATTACAGACCTGTGTGTCTGATTATTAGACTCTGTATGCTGTGCCCTTCATGATTTATTGAACAACCCCTTATAATCTGTACCTGGGTTTATGTCCAAGCATGGACTAATTTGAGCAGTCATTCCTAGCTTGGTTGGTGATACGCATCCTTAAGGCATGAGTATTAACTATGTAGATTACCCCTGGCAATTCGTATTCAGTAGGTCTCTGTGGGAGCCAGTAATTTTTTTTCTTCCTTCTTTCTTTCCTTCCTGCCTTCCCTTCCCTTTCCTCCCTTCTCCCTCCCTCCCTCCCTCCCTCCATCCCTCCTGCCTTCCTTCCTTCCTTCCTTTTTTTAATCAGATGCTCCAGATGATTCTTCTCTTCAGCCAAATTTGGAAGCAGTGCCCTAGGTAGCATGATTAATTACTGGTATGATTAATTACCATATCCTGACTTGTCCCACTTCTTCACTTCCCTTTCTGACTAGGTTAACCAGGCATCCTACTTATTTTCATGACTGAAAGTTTGAAAAAGAGGTCAGAGAAAAACACTCAAGATAATTTCAGTGAAATTAAAAGCTAAGAAAAATGGTTTTATTGAGAAAATATGCACTTTTCCACCTTCCATGGAGTAAGAACCATGTTATGTAGAGGAATTCTTTAATGATTTTAGTGTCAAGAAAGAAAATGAATAGATACCCATTTTTTTGGCTCACCATATTATCAGGCATTTAATGTGTATAATTTTCTCAGGTTTGGAGAACATGCAGTTACCTCCATTATATGTAAATGTATGCAGTGGTTTTATGTGTCAGCACAGGGTTTGCAGCTTTTATAATGTAATTATCAAGAATTTTGCAAGTGTCTGATATTTAATCTCCCCATTTTACATGTAGAAATGAAGAGGGAGGGAGGAACAGAGTAGGTAAAAATGAACCAGGTTGTCATGATTTTGCTAAGAACATGCATTATTAAACACATGCTATGTACAAGACATTGTTCCAGGCAATGTTTTCACAGCAGTAAATAAGAAAAACACAGTTCCTTCCTTAGTGGAATCCCTACTAGAAATTACAACCTAGTAGGGAAGAGGAGCAGTTTTGTTTAAGGTTTACATTAATTGTATAACAATATTGTTTTATTAAGAAGAGGTTTAGAACACAATGATGAGGTGTTTAATGGAGGGAAGTGAGCTAGTTTAGGAGTTAGATAAAGGTTCCCCATTGGAATAAATTTGGCCATTTACTTTACCTCTGGTTTTTACTTCCCCCCCCCCCCACAAATAAATGAGTGGATTCAAATTGTCAGAAAAGGAAATATTCCCTCCCTGCCCCAGCCCACACCCTCCTCCAGAGAAGAGAAGAAGTTTGCAGTGACATGTTGTGATTTGATTCTTTCAGGGACATGTCAGTTAGTGCCCAAGGACAACTTCCTCTGAAGCCAAAATACTTTAAGAGTCACTGTGATTCTGGTACAATTGTAGCAAAGCCAGCTCCTCTCTTCCTTCTGTTTTGTAACAAGTACCCAACTGCAGTTTGATTCTTTGCCGATAGACAATAGAAATAGCTATAAAAACTTTAAAAAAAGAGAATGAGTTGATATGGGTAGGCGTATGTGAGATTTTTTATTGGCTCTGTTCTAGATACGTGACTCTAGAGAACATCAGAAATAGCATAGTTGAGCAGACAGTACCATTTCTGTTTCTGCGTGAGGAGTTATATCTTTTACGTTTCCAGCTTGATTCAGTGCCTCTATAAAAACCTGTCTATAAATAATATCCAGGAAATAAAGGCTCGTTAGTACTTACTCATGTATAGTGGTCACTGATTCCATTTTACCAGACTGTTTGGCGCTACGTCATGCATCACTTCTAAAAACTATGCCTGCTTTGAATAATTATTAATATTCATCAGGATTTTATTTTTGTAACTACCACCTACATTAAAAAAAACAAAAAAAACACATATCCAAACACAGTTCTTTTGGAGGAAGAAATGTATACCCTTTTACTGAATATGATTTCCAAAAGCAAAACCCTAACATGACTTAGAATGTGGATATGGACCTGGAAGTTTGTGATAGTTTTCCTGACAAGGTCAAGTTCAAACTTACACAGCTACTAACTAGTAAAGGCAAAGCAAGGTGACCTGAAAACTCCTCTCCTGTCCTGTCAGGGGAAATAGTGATTCCAAATACCTACATACCCGGGCTGTTATGTTAATGCATTATTTAGCTAGTAAATTTATTTATTCACCAAATGTAGGCCGCTATGTTCTAGGCACTGTGTTATGAAATGTGAACACAATTGAGAGTAACATAAACTCAAGCTTCTGCTGTGATGGAACTTATATTCTAGTCAATGAGATGGACAATAATACATTAAACAAAGAAATACATGTAAGAATTTGGGTGCACGGTATAGAGGAAACAAAGGCAATTCAGTGATACACCCCATTGGGCAGGGTGGCGGGGGGGTCACATAATTAGGGTGGTAGGGTAAATTCTCTCATTAGAGGTGATATTTAAGTCAAGATTTGAAAAGAGAGAAGAGAAGCTAGGCATATTAATGACAAGGGGTAAGTGTCACAGCTTACCCCTTGCCAAGATGATGAGACAGGAAAGAACTTCATAGGTTTCAGGCTCATTGAAGAGATCAGTCTTTGGAGTGAATGGTCAGAGTGGAAACGGGAAAAGTGGCCAGGAACCAGGTCATTCAGTGTTTCTTGATTTTATATAACATACTGAAAACAAATTGGATAAAATCACTTAGCAGAAGAAAAAAGAGGAGGTGTGGTCAACATGGTGGACTAGTTAGATGCTTCTGATATCCCTCTTACAACAAAGACCTGGAAAAACAAGTGATTTGATTCTGTGTGAACATCTGGCAGCCCTGAACAAGGCAAGGTTAAGAAATCCATCTACATCATACCGGACAGGCAGACCGTTTGGTAGAGGTGAGGAGCGCTAGAGCCACGGTGGGGACACAGCAGAGACACAGCCACGTGGGGCAGCGGTGAAGCAGGCAAACAGCTGTGCTGTGCACGCTCTCGAGAAGCAGTTTCCACATTGAGAGAGACCCAGCAGCAGAGATTCTGCTTGGACACTCCGAACCAGTGAAGAGCAGCTGCCAAGAGGCTAGAATAAGTACATGTGCGCACCCTTTCGCGGCGATTTAAAAACAAAAGCCCATTTGGGAAAAACCTCTCTCCCTTTTACCTCCTACCTGTGCCATCTCCACCAGATTTGGGAAAAACCTCTCTTCCTTTTACCTTCTCCCTCCCCGCTCTGTACCAGGAGTCCACTGGGACGGAAGTAGATCCCAAAGGCACCCTGACCCATTCTCCTGCCCTTGGAGAGGGAACAAATAAGCTGCTGGCTCCCCTAGGCCAGGAACACAGGGTTGGCGCAGCTCCTTTGCTGGCCATAGAAATCAGGGGTCCACAGACTCTGAGTGCCATACACCCTGTATAGACTTGTGGGGACCCATCTCAACAGCGTTA
This sequence comes from Trichechus manatus latirostris, assembly GCF_000243295.1. Taxonomy (NCBI): domain Eukaryota; kingdom Metazoa; phylum Chordata; class Mammalia; order Sirenia; family Trichechidae; genus Trichechus; species Trichechus manatus. The sequence continues at coordinate 800,170 of NW_004443937.1, forward strand.
GCCCTCACTACCACCATAAAACAGGGCAAACATCTGAAGTTTAACTTCAGCTGCTTCAGCTGTGAACAGACAGATTTGTGATCCTCGAAACAGCCCTGCCCCTCAAGTAGGCACTTTTATCAATCTGCAGCAGGGTCTCGAGGACTGGTGGTAGCTCCTAAAGTTCCTAGTCATCTGCTACAGGAGTTGAAGAAAAAGTGGTGCCCTCGAGTCTTTGCAGCCAACATAGTGGGGTGCTCATAGCCCGGCTGCAAAACTCACCTACCTATTCACCCTAGAGAATAGGGTAGGGACACGCTTTTCTTTCAGTATCTCAGGGGCAGCCATCAGCCCCCTGCCTGGCTCAGCACGTGATCCCCTACCACAGCCAGAGTCCAGTGCCTGCACCAATCACCCATGCCTCTCTAGAACTGGGGGTGAGAGCCTGCATCACACACTTGGTGACCGACTGCCTGCACACCCGAGCTGAACCCATATAGGAAATTTTAATGGACTCCGGCGTGCACATACTTAGTTACAGAGCTAACTACCTGGTGACAGGACATTAGAGATCAAAAGGTGTCAAAAATCAAACTAGTGCACATGAGCAGCCTATTTGTGCATATCAAAACAAAACAAAATAAGAAACCAGGTCTCACTAAGCAAACACAAAATAAAATTATAATAAATTATTGATGGCTCAGAGACAACAGTAAATATCAAGTCACATAAAGAGGCAGTCCATGATGGCTTCAGCAAGCTCCCAAAATAATCAGTAAATTCCCTGGAGGAAGAGAACTTCTTGGAATTACCAGAAACAGAATACAAAAGATTAATATAAAGAACTCTTCTAGAAATAAGAAAGGAAATTCGACAGAACGCAGAAACAGCCAGGCAACATACAGACACAGTAGTAGCGGAACTTAAAAAAGTTATTCAAGAACATAATGCCAAATTTAATAGGCTGCAAGAATACACAGACAGCAGTCAGAAATCCAGAAGACTAACAATAGAATTTCAGAATTAGACAACTCAATAGAAAGTCATAGCAGAATTGAGGCAGTAGAAGTTAGAATTAGTGACACTGAAGATAAAGCTCTTGATGCCAACTTATTTGAGGGAAAATCAGATAAAAGAATTAAAAAGAATGAAGAAACTCTTAAGAGTCATGTGGGATTCTATCAAGAGAAATAACTTACGAGTGATTGGAGTAGCAGAACGGGGGGATAACAGAAAATACAGAGAAAATTGTTAAAGACTTGTTGACAGAAAACTTCCCTGATATCATGAAAGATGAGAAGATATCTATCCAAGATGCTCATCGAACCCCACATAAGGTAGATCCCAAAAGAAAGTCACCAAGGCATATTATAATCAAACTTACCAAAACCAAAGATAAAGAGAAAATTTTAAGAGCGGCTAGGGATAAAAGAAAAGCCATTTACAAAGGAGGATCGATTAGAATAAGCTCAGACTACTCAGCATAACCATGCAGGCTAGAAGGCAATGGGATGACGTATTTAAAGCCCTGAAGGAAAATAACTGTCAGCCAAGAGTTATATATCCAGCAAAACTGTCTCTCAAATATGATGGCGAAATTAGGGC
>NW_004443937.1:801853-827114 GCF_000243295.1 Trichechus manatus latirostris
ACCAAATCAATATCATTTACAATAGCCCCCCAAACGGTAAAATACTTAGGAATAAATCTAACCAGAGATGTAAAAGATCTTTACAGAGAAAACTACAAGACACTACTGCAAGAAACTAAAAGAGACCTGCATAAGTGGAAAAATACACCTTGCTCATGGATAGGTGGACTCAACATAGTGAAAATGTCAATTCTACCCAAAGCAATCTACAGATACAATGCAATCCCAATCCAAATTCCACCAACATTTTTTAATGAGATGGAGAAACAAACCACCAACTTCACATGGAAAGGGAAGAGGCCTCGGATAAATAAAGCACTACTCAAGAAGAAGAACAAAGTGGGAGGCTTTACACTACCTGATTTTAGGACCTATTATACTACCACGGTAGTCAGGACAGCCTGTTACTGGTACAATAACAGATACATAGGCCAGTGGAACAGAGTTGAGAATCCAGATATAAGCTCATCCACCTCTGAGCAGCTAATATTTGACAAAGGCCCAAAGTCCATTAATCGGGGAAAAGACAGTCTCTTTAACAAATGGTGCTGGTATAATTGGATATCTATATGCAAAAAACTGAAACAAGACCCACATCTCACACCATGTTCAAAAACTAGCTCAAAATGGATCAAAGACTTAAATATAAAATCGAAAACGATAAAGATCATGGAAGAAAAAATAGGGACAACACTAGGAGCCCTAATATATGGCATAAACACAATACGAACCATAAGTAACAATGCACAAGCACCAGAAGAGATTAATGGGAGCTACTAAAAATCAAACACTTACGCTCTTTAAAAGATTTCACCAAAAGAGTAAAAAGACAACCTACAGACTGGGACAAAATTTTTGGCTGCGACAAATCCGATCAGTGTTTAATCTCTAAAATCTACAAAACCTCAACAGCAAAAAGACAAATAACCCAATTAAAAAATGGGCAAAGGATATGAACAGGCACTTCACCAAAGAAGATACTCAGGCAGCTAACAGACACGTGAAGAAATGCTCACGATCATTAGACATCAGAGATATACAGATCAAAACTACAATGAGATATCATCTCACCCCAACAAGGCTAATATTAATTCATAAAATGCAAAATAACAAATGCTGGAGAGGTTGTGGAGAGACTGGAACACTTATACACTGTTGGTGGGAATGTAAAATGGTACAACCACTTTGGAAATCGATTTGGCACTTCCTTAAAAAGCTAGAAATAGAAGTACCGTACGATCCAGCTATCTCGCTCCTTGGAATATATCCTAGAGGAACAAGAGCCATCATACGAATAGATACATGCATACCCATGTTCATTGCAGCACTGTTCACAATAGCCAAAAGATGGAAGCAACCTAAGTGCCCATCGATGGACGAATGGATAAACAAATTATGGTGTATATCCACACAATGGAACATTACACAACGATGAACAATGATGAAGCTGTAAAACATCGTATAACTTGGTGGAAGCTAGAACTTATTATACTGAGTGAATTTAGTCAGGCACAGAATGACAAATACCGTATAAGACCACTATTATACAAACTCAAGAAAAGGTTTAAACACAGAAGAAAACATTCTTTGATGGTTACGGGGGTGGGTAGGGAGGGTAAGGGTTATTCACTAACTAGATAGTAGATAAGAATGATCTTAGGTGAAGGGAAGGACAGCACACACTACAGGGGAAGCCAGCACAACTGGACTAAACCAAAGGTGAGAAGTTTCCTGAATACAATCAAATACTTTGAGAGACAGAGTAGCAGGGATGTGGGGTCTGGGGACCATGATTTCAAGGGACATCTATGTCAATTGTCATAACAAACCTTATTAAGAAATCTCTCTGCATCCTCCTTTGGTGAGTGGCATCTGGGGTCTTAAAAGCTTGCAAGCGGCCATCTAAGATGCATCAATTGGTCCCAACCACTTGGAGTAGAGGAGACTGAAGAACACCAAAGACACAAGGAAAGTATTGGCCCAAGAGACAGAATGGGCCACATAAACCAGAGACTTCATCAGCCTGAGACCAGAAGAACTGTATGGTGCCCGGCTACCACCAATGAACGTCCTGATGGGGAACACCACAGAGGGTCCCTGATGGAGCAGTAGAACGATGGGACACAGAACTCAAATTCTACTAAGAAGACCAGACTTAATGGTCTGACTAAGACTGGAGGTGCCCTGGAAAGCATAGCCCCTGGTCTCTCCCATCACCCCAGAACTAAAACAGTTTCCAAGGCCAACTCTTCAAACAGGGATTGGACTGGACTGTGGGACATAAAGTGATACTTGTGAAGAATGTGCCTCTTAGACAAGTAGATATAAGAGACCAAAGGGGCAGCTTCTGTCTGGAGGTGAGAGGGGAAGGCAGAGAGAGTTAGGAGCTGATTGAATGTTCATGTGGAATCGGGCAGAGGGGAGGAGTGTGCTGTTGCAGAATGGGGTGAGCGGTTGGGGTCTCATACAATGTATGTTAAAAAAAAATTCTGTATGGGAGACTAACTTGAAATGTAAACCTCATTTAATTACAACAATAAAAAAAATCTCTTGGTGCTTTGTAGCAGACAAAGAAAAGATAATAGGGGAGTGGGCTTAAAGAAATGTTAAGAAAAAACAATACTATGTGTATCAGTAAGGCATCTATCAAAGGAGTAGAACCACTATAATGATACGGAATGAATGAGTTACTATAGGGATTAGACCTTACACAGGGGAACTAGTTAAGAAACTATGCAAGGCTGTTGCCTTTGTATCTGATGTTGAGCTTCAAGTGAGGAAGAGCAAGGACAAACTGGAACCTGTAGGTCTTTCACTGCCTCCATCTTTGATGATGTGGGTAACTTGTCAGGTGGGTGATCATTGCCACAGAACTACACATAATCAGGCCCAGGACTCAGAGAAGCCAAAGGAGAAGAGCTGGTAGGAACTGGAGGAGCCACCCTGTACCAACAAGGTAAGCAAACAAGTCAGCAGCAAAGTCCAAGGGCTGCTGCAGTGCTTAGGACCCTACAGCGACCTTCAGTGTGTAAAAATAGCTGCTGCTTCACTTCCACCTTCCAAGTCTCCTGCCTGTTAATGCATTAATTTATCTAGTAAGTTTATTTACCCACCAATTGAAGGCTTCTGTTTTCTAGGCACTACGCTAGGAAATTAGAACACAATTGAGAATTTAAAAAAATGGAAACACACAGGGAAGGGAATTCCGAGAAATGTAGCTCTAGATTAGCTCAAGTGACATAAAACAAAGTCATTGCACTGAAGGCGACTAAACGGGTATGGAAAATATTTTATGCTAGTATGTCTAAATCTTTTGGTGGGTGTTGGTGGTGGTATTCTTGGGGGGCGAGTGTGTCTGAAGGAGTTTGTTTTATAAAAAGATATCTGTTTCTCACATCCTCTTTCTTCTGTCCTCATATTTCATTGGAAGACAGCTCATATCCATATAAAATTTTGCTTTTTATAATCTGTGCTGCTGTTAATCTAAAAATTTACTTTCTAACAATTTCATTGTAAGCTGCATACAAAGCCAAGGAATAGAGGTTAAAATTAAAAATGTAAATTGTGGAAGATTATGTGTATGATCATAATTGCATGATATTCAAGAACACAAAGAAATAGATTCTCAAAGACTTCAATGCTGGAGGAATCTATAGACATCAGTCTAACCCCAAGATTTTCAAATAATGTTTTTAGTTAGAGAGCAAAGGACTCCTTTATGCAGAAGCATAAAAATATAAAGAGATAAAACCTTAACAATAGCTTCGGTGGAAGCATGGGTGGGAGATTGAGTGGTATCTGACCATTCCCCTCTGTGGCCCCTGAAAGGGCTTTAGGAAATAAAACAGAACCCAAAGGTAAGAGCTTTCTGAAGCTGCCTCTGCCTCATTCTTCCCCTTTGAAGCAAGACTCAGCACGTCTGCTGTAGCCCCAAGATACATGGAACTACACAGCACATAAATGGGAAATAGATGTTTCGTTAAAAATTCTTAGTGGAGAAAGGGAAGAAAGTTAGCCCTGCACAGCATATAGCATAACTGCATTAAGTACTCTAAACATTTTCCCTCCACAGATTCTTTCTCAAGCTATCTACCTCATTCAGTATCTCCGAAATACTGCCTCTCAAAATTTCTTCAGTTGTTCTGAACAGTAACTGTTATACCACTTAGTAAAATAAATGTGTTCATTTAGTTTAAGCAACCCTCCTAAATAATAATAGCTAACATTTATTGATTGTTTAATATGTTCCAGGCACTGTGCTAATTGCTGTACATGCATTAAACATTTCTTATTCTCACAACAACTCAACTAGGTAGCTACTACTTTTATCTCCTGTTTTATAGACAGGGAAACTAAGGCAATGAAAGATTAACTAATTTGTTGACAGTCACAGTCATTCAGGTAAGAAGTGGTAAAGCCAGGATGCAATTTCCTAGGGAAGACAGTTAACTAGAGATGTATTGTTACTCAGTCAGAGTTTTTGGAGATCTCATGCCACACATGCCCAAAATTTTCACCAGTCACCTACTGGGGGCTAGGGAAGAAGGGAATCATAATCCCACCTGAAGAAAATACAACATTCTCTATGATGTTACAGCTGTTTGAACACCACTAGCTCTTCTTTCACATTTTTAAAAAGCAAAACGTTTGTTCAGCAATCCATCAGCAACTGTTTATTGAACTGAATTACAGTATGGCAGGTTGTATTTTCAAAGATGTTCACAATAATATCTCCCATCCCACAAACTGTTGTTACAGTGTGACTTTGACATTTATTCCATCAAGAGTCAGGAATATGGTCCATCCTCTTTAATCTGGGTGAGCTTGTGATTAGAGTAAAAGTAATGCTGTATGACTTTCAAAGCTCGCTTCCACCTGGCTCCCTTAGGACACTCACTCTTGGAATCTAGCTGCCATTCTGTGAGGAAATCCAAAGTAGCCCACATAGAGGGGACATGGAGAGAGGCCAGACACTGGATGTTCTGGCCAACAGTCCAGTTTACGGCTCCATCAAAGCCAGCATCAACCACCAGACATGTGAATAAAGACACCTCCAGATGATTCCTGCCCTGAGTGTTCAAGTCATTCTCCAGCCTTTGATACTTGCCAGCTGATGCCCTAGACATCATGGTGCAGAGACAGGCCATGCCTTGTCCAAACTCATGACCCACAAAATCCATGCGTGTAATACCTGGGTGTTCTATGCTACCATATTTTGAGGTTGTTTGTTACACAGCAATAATTACTGGAACCTACAGTGGGGAAACAGGTTCAAGGAAGAAGTGAGCTCTCAAAGGTCCTAATAAACATACTCAGTATGCTTTCAGAAATGTTCATTGAATGTCACTGTAATATAGCAGCAAAGTCAGGATTACAATCTTGGTAGCTCCCTGTCAGCTATACCACAGTGCTTTCTCCAGTTAGGCTCAAAAGTTATAAAAAAGGAGATTTTTCTATACCAGCTATTAAAATCCATGGTAACAGGACTTTTAAAAATATATAATATATGCTGCTAAAGTTCTTGAAAATAGTTTGTTCTCCTGAATACGTTAAATACTCTTCCAAATATTTAATTTATACTTTCAAAGTATTTCTTGACTCCTTTATTCTCACACTACATGCCTTGTGCTTTACTTTCTCACTCTATATTCTGTATATTCTCTCTCCCCCAGTCAAGAAGTTTTGTCCAGCTTTACTTTCTGATTTATGCAAGAAATAGGTATACTGAATATACTTTTTCAGACATGGCATGTTCAGATACATCCCTGCCCCCACTGAGAATTACTGCTTTATGGCATTGCTTCAGAAATCATTTTTATACTTGTAAGAAAGGTAAACACTAGCTTGTTCCCCATCCAAATTATAATGATGTTCTAATTAGTTGGTCCAGATTAGCCATCTATTATTCTCTCCCAGATTCTCTGCGATACTTTTACTATTTCTGAACAAACACTGATCGTGCCAATGTCTTGAGTAGTGTCAGTCTAAACTGAAATGGTTCCAGCTTCCTTAATATCATCACCAACTGTCTTATAAATTAATTAATGATGCTGTGAATAATAAAGTAATAGTGTTGTTAAACCAGCTAAAAAGGAGTAGGCAGACAACAGCAGCAATTGCTCCAGTTTACCAGAACATCTATCAACTATCTAGAGGGAGAAGATAAGCGTTCTTCTCTCCTGGGCATTAGAACAAAGTCAATAGGAAAATAAAATGATAATAAATCAGGATTGGGGCCAGCTAACTTGACTGAATTACTTGGAGTTGAAGATGCTTCTCAAGTTGTTAAAGTGATTTTTTCCTCCCACTTAAAGCCTAAGGCTTCTGTCTACTGGTAATATAATGAGGGAAATGCTTGTCCTCTTGTGTTTAAGTCACCTTTCAAAATTTAGAAATAAATGTAATTCATTGGAAGGCCACACAATGAGTAGGTTTCTTGGCCTGCTCTGTCAGCTTTATGATGCTGAAAGTAAAAGTAAAACAGAAAGAGTGAGTACTTGGGATAAGATAGAGTGAGTAATAAGAGAACAACAGAGCCATCCCTAACTGTTGAAAGAGCATTTACTGAAGAGCATTGAATAGCGGACTTTTTTTTTCTTCCTCTAGTCCAGGTGATCACAGTCTGAGGAGACAGTCATCACTTCAGATGATGGATGTTATTTCACCGAGTTTGTCACCATTACCACAAGTATGATCTGGATTACTTTGTTTGCTTGGCTGTTCCTGGCCCTGCTTATCTTGCCTGAACCAAACAAGATGACAGGTGCACGGATCATAGAAGCCATCAGCTGCCTGATGGAGCCTCACGCTCGGGCCACCCCTTCCTCCAGTCATCAGTCTGCATTGTCCCAGCAAGAAGGTAATGTCAGCATGAGTGCATGCCACCCCCAAGCTGTACAATCCAGTCATGCTTTCTGAGGAGGCTAGCTTACTGTGAATAAAGGTCCCTTTGTTCATTCGTGGAATGAGGTAAGAGAGGATTGGAGAATGTAACATGCTTTTTTTTTTTTTTCAGTCTACTCTGTGAGAAGCAAAATACCATTTCTTTACATATATTATTATCCTATTTAAACCTTACAGCAATTCTGTGAAGTAGGTGTCATTTTTTTTTTCATTTTACAGATAAACACATGGAGGCTCAGAAATGATAAATAATTTGCTAAAGGTTATTCAGCTCCTAGTAATTGAACTCTAAGCTCCAGGAATACAGGATCTTGCCAGTTTTTGCTCACTGTTGTGTCCCCAGTGTCTGTCCTGGTGTCTGGCACACAGTAGGTACTCAATATTTGTTGAATCATTTGTGAATTAATAAATGAATGAATTGGAAAAATTAACATTTGTACCCAGGGTTCTGATTCCAGAGCTTATGATAGATCCACATCACCTCTTGTGATGACAAAGTAAAACAAAAGCAACAAAACAAAACAAAAATGTACAAATTAATCTATGTTGTGGGGGGGAAAAGACATCAAAGTCATTCTGAATTCACTTCATTTGATGAGCTTTTTGAATTTTATGCCTTTTTGATGTGCGTCCTTCATTAAACAGAACAAGAATGTGAGTCATCCTGTGTTAGTTTTTGTCTTTTGTGGGTTTTTTGTTATTGTTTTTTCTTTTGTATCTGCGGTACTGTGGCTTCCTATGTAGACATCTGGGCGAAGAGTTGAGCTAATGTTGTAAGTAAAACACTTAAATTAAAAGTTCAGATATCTCCTCAACTTAAATGTACCATATGGTTCTATTTTACTGAAAGTTGGGGCCTAATTTAATGTTTTCCTTTTTCAGCAACAAATTTTATCAGCTTGTTCTCAATCATTTTTATGTCAAGAAATCAGTTACAACCAAGGCAATATTTTGAAATTATTAGACAATAACAATCTCTTACCTGGGGATAAAAGTATTGGGTTTAGTATGGATATATTTTTATTTAAACTCATCCAGGAATAAAAAGTAGTTGCTTAGCTTAACAATTGTTATGACATTACAGGAGAAGTTCACACTTTTCTCCAGGTTTCATCATCCTACACTTGTATTTAATTCGAATGCAATCTGAGACAAAATGCTGATTTTTTCATGTTTTAACAGATATGGTTGAGTATCATTTGGGGTGTCTTAAAAATGTCCAGTAAGCAAGTTACAAATGTAAGTCCAACTTTTATCATTTGAAAAAGTTCAGGTCTTCTTGTCAACTTTCCTGAATGAGGACAGTGGGATGTGGAGAGTGTCAATTAATATTTAAAGAAAATAGCCTTTTCAAGAGGCAATTCCAATTTTCTGCCCACCTTGCTTCTAGGTCTGCATACATGTTCAATAACTATAGTCATTTTAACAGGCAGTTGATTAAAAAAATAATAATTATAAAAGTAAGCCATGGTTTGTAATCTTCCCCACCAAATGTATTTTATGTGCAGTTGTTCTTATAGTCATTTTTAGTCACCAACTATATAGGCATGTGCCAATATGATCTATTGCCTAAAATCAATAGTTATTCACTTAAAAATATTTGTTAGTCCCTCCCTGTTCCAAACAGTATTTTAGCTTTTCTAACAACAGCAACAAGGTGAGTAACACATCTCCACCCTTCAGAAGCAAACAAAATAAGGCAAACGCTTTCAAGAGCATATTAGCTCCAAAAGGGACAAGATGAATAAAGAACAAGATGACTGTATTGTCAGCTCCAATAAGAAGTCATTGTGCCCAGAGAAGGATTCATTTGAAGGAGATATCAAACTACTTAATGAAAGCTAGGATTTAGAGTGGTTAAATTCATTTATCTTCTGTTCATATCATTAAATCCTATGCAGATGTGTGAAAAAAAATGTAGTGGACTCAAATTAAGGTAGCATCATGGGGTGGTCACTAAGACATGTTAAGTTATGAAAGCAAATTATATTCACTCAATAAATACTTAAGGAATGCTTACTGTGTACTAAAAGCATTGTTATTACCTCTGGATACATCAGAAAACACAACAAAGCCACTGCTTTCATAGAACTTACATTCTGGTATAATCCTACTTATGTAAAACCATAAAAATAAAAATTATTTACATAGGAATGAGTATATTCATGTGTCTGAGTAGAAAGGTCCCTAAAGGAATGCACACCATATAGTTGAGCGATTGCTTCTGGAGAGCAGAGTAGGTGTGAGGAGGTAGCGAAGGGAACTCTGTCATTGGTTTAGCTTTATTTATTGATGTATTGTTTAAATATTTTAAAATAAGAATGCATTTATCTCTTGTGTTTGAAAATAAAACAGTGAAGAAAAAGGTAAAACAAAAAATACAAGCAGAGAGGAGGCATTTTTCACATAGGGAACAATTTGAATAAGAGCTGGAGATGGGAATGAATGATAGCAGCTTGTCAGAGTTTACAGGGAATACATCCTGTGATTCCCATAATCCCAAAATTTGGCAACATAGTTCTCTCCTGAATTACTGTAAAGGTTGTGTGTCAACTTGGGTGGGCCATGATTCTCAGTGATTTGGCAGTTATCATGTAGTTTGACAGCTATGTAATGATATCACCTCCATGATGAGATCTGCTATGAGCAGCCAGTCAGTTAAAAGAGAATTTCCTTGGGGGTGTGGCCTGCATCCAATACACGTGGACTTCCTGGCAAAGTCCACTGTCTTTTGCTTGCTCTGGATCCTGCATCTGGCCTCTGGTTTTTAGGACACTTGAGCTGGCAGCTTACCTGCCTATCTTGGAATTCATCAGTTTCTGCAGCCTGTGAGCCAGAGGCTTTCTGTCTGACCTGCTGATGTTGGGTTCGCCAGCCCCTGCAGCTATGTGAGTCAGAAGAAGCCTCTAGCCTGACCCACGGACTTGGGATTTTCCAGCCTTTACAACCATGTGAGCCATTTCCTTGATATAACTCTCTCTCTCTCTGTATATATGTGTGTGTGTAGAGCCCTGGTGGTACAGTGTTTAAAGTACTGCACCACTAACTAAAAGGTTGGCAGTTCAAAACCACCAGCAGCTCTGGGGGAAAAAGATGTGGCAGTGTGCTTCCATAGAGGTTTATAGCCTTGGAAACCCTACGGGGTTGCTATGAGTCAGAATCAACTCAGCAGCAGTGGGTTTGGTTTATACACACGCGCGCACACACACACACACGCACACACACACACACACGCTTCACTGGTTTTGCTTCTCTAGAGAACCCAGCTTAAGACACATGGAGATTCACAGACGCTATCCATAGTGTACAACATCATATCCTTACTTTACTGTCATTTCAGTTTTCATTGTTCTGTATTTCACTGACAGGCCTTAAAAAATAAACCAGATCATCTTGAGAGGTGACAACACAGGCAACCAAAAAGGCAGCCAATAAAGCGAGCGGAGACATATTGTTCAGCTGTTGACCAGTGTCACTATCGAATAAATGGCTGGCTTTGTACATCAGCCTTATAGGGAGTGGTAAGAATAATTCAGATTTGTAACTCAACAAAAATGACAAATTACTACATAACTCTCTTGAGAATATTTTACTTTGCACACCGCAGGGATTACTCTTGACTAATTGATATAGTAAATGCTGTTACCCACCACGTCAGGTGTCCACTCTTAAAAAAAAAAAAAAAAACAAAAAAAAAAAAAAAAAGGGCAGATTGTGTCTGGAAAATTGATCAATTCTGATTCTATGAGCTTGCAAAAGGCTCTTGCAAGGGCCTGGCAATATGGTGAAAGTGTGTAGATACAATCAATAAATAGCCAACTACAAAAGCAAGTTAAAAAATGAAAAACCATGTCAATCACCCAGATGATTTTGCTAGACCATGCAGTGCGTGCAAAAAGGAAAACTTGTCAGTGTTGGAAAGGAAAACTGGATTTCTTGCTTAAGATGTTCGCTTTTGACTATTTGTTTTGGCATTATTGAAGAGCCCTCTAGGGTAAAAGATTAGGTGTCAGTGATAAGCTTCCTATGTTCTGATTAATAGAGAATTCTTTCTATCAGGACAGTGGTCCATATCTGGACCTTGCTTCCATGGTACATGCAAGAGAATAGTCTCAAGATAGGTCAGTCTCAGGGCTCATTCACAGTGTTTTGAATCTGGGAGCATTGAACAGCCCTGGTAGAAAATGTGCTAGTTATGAGGTCAGCTCAGGCCTTATGAATCTATTCAACAAGCAAAGCCTCAAATCACTGCTTACTTTGTATACCGGGAGAGCTTATATAAATATACAAAATACAACATATTCCTAAGTGTCTTGTGTCAAAATAAAGGTATTTGAACTGATTCACAAACTCGAGGTTACAGTGAATACACCTCGCAAATTTGCCTTTATAAAGGTTCAGGATTTATGTTTATTTCCTTACTTAAACTATCATGATAGGCACTTATAAAATTTTTGATAATTTTTGAGGGGCATGCTTTTGACCTGTGAGATATGGTTAACAGCATTTTTTAAATTGATATTACAGTGGCATCCCATGTAAAGTATACAGACAATTGAAAAACTAAAAAGAAACCATTTAAAAGGAATTTGGGGATGTTGGAAAAATGGCAATAAGTGGAAGTTTAAATACTCATTCAGTGTATTATCAAAACTGCTTTGTGCTTTATAAAAGGAATACCAGATTTTTAAAACATTTATTTCCTCATTTGGTTCTCAGTTTTACATTCTTCATATAACACAAGGTAGTTCTTTACCAGAACACCTTGTCAAATATGCAACTGAGGTCTCCTAATTTTTTTTTTTTATTCACCATTTCAGCACCAACAGTTTGATGTGTTAACAACCACACATAAGTAGATGAAATAAGAGAATTGAAAGATCTATTATGTGTTTTCCTAGTATGTGAAATACAGACGCATAGGTCCATGATCAAAATAGACTGGAAAGCCACAGCAGTACACCATTGCTAAAGCCTAGAAAATTCCATTAAAATACCTCTTGTGGCTCAGTAGGCCTGTTTGCCTTCTCCTTCAGGATCAGATTTGAGATCAGTTATGTACAAACACCCTCGCACAGCGTGCTTTCTTCTAGCCACAGAAAACATTACTCGCCTTATACATTTTCATCTAACTAATACGTTTCCCACCAAAATCTCCTCAGTAATTTTTCAAATGGTTTCAGTCTTTTTGTTGTTGTCTTGGTAGAGAAAAAGCTTTGTAACATGAAAAATAACAAGCAGATTAAATTATTAAAAGTTTCTTAAAGCCTGATGGTGCTAAAACCCCAAGTAAAAACATCTCCTTAATATTCTAACACAAACTATCAGGACTGTCTTGTAAGAAAACGACAGTCAATCGTATTGAATATTACTTTTTTAAAACTTGAGAGATATTAATAGGGTATTTAATTTCATTCATTTTTTAAAAAATCAGAACATTAAGCCAGATACAGTTTCCTCTTCAACTACTAAAATGCCTTAATAGCAATAATAATATTATTGCTGTTAAGGTAAAGTATAATTTTAAAGCAGTTAATCTTTGCATTTATATAGGATAATATGACTATTAATGAACAAAGTGACTCAAAAAAGTGAAACCCACTACATTTTTTTATTTGACTGTGATCCTGAGAGCAGTGATATATATTTGCTGCAAATCTTAAAACTATTTGTCATTTTAAAAAGTTTTCTCATAAATTAGTAGAGGATTGAAGTAGGTATCTGCATATTGAATCAAGCTGATAAATCAGTTTCCTCAAAATTTAGGGTATTCATTTTTGATATCTACAGATTAAAATTACCAGAGAATCTTTCACAACTTATATTTCAATTATTCCATAAAAATATATAGAGTCCCTGGTGGTGGAAACAGTTAACACTCTAGGTTGAAGGTTCAAGTCCAGCCTTCAAAGAAAGGCCTTGTGATCTATTTCTGAAAAAAAGAAAAGAAAAATCAGCCACTGAAAACCCTATGGAGCACACTTCTACTCTGAAACACATGAGGTCGTCATGAGATGAGTTGGAATTGACTTGATGCAACTTTTTTTTTTAATGAAAATAGATATAAGTATACAAAATAAAGTAAAACAAATATGTCAGGGACCTTGAGAAGTGAACCATGTTGAGCTACTTTCTTTTTTTCCCACAAAGTAAGGTGTGCTAATTGAATTTAATCAATCGAAAATAATTTTTTTTAATCAAGAAGTTTGTGCATATTTATATTTAAGTATCAGATATTTTCCCCTTTAGAGAAACATAAAGATGATTTAATAATATATTCCCATAACTTAAAATGGAGCCCTGGTGGCACAGTGGTTAAGAGCTCAGCTGCTAACCAAAAGGTCGACAATTTGAATCCACCAGCCAGCCGTTCCTTGGAAACCCTTTGGGGCAGTTCTGCTCGGTCCTATAGGGTTGCTATAAGTTGGAATTGACTTGAAGGTAGTGGATTTGGATTTTTTTTTTTTTTAGTAACTTAAAATGGAATCGTGTGTCGAAAAGGGCAGACTTGCTGTACAATGACGGTGGCTTTTTAGGGGGATTTTGTAATGTCTTTTTCAATTGAATAGGCATGTAGTATAGGCACATATTTTGTTTAACACACCATAATAAGTATGAAAAGAAGGGAAGAATTGCTATAAAGATGAATAAGACTCAGCACTGGTCCCAACTTCAACACTGTTTTCAAATGGGATAGTTTTAAGAAGAACCACAATGGTTGCAAATTCAGTTCTTCTAATCAAATAGAATTTCAAAATGTAAATTCAGTTTCCTTTAAGCTGTATGTATGCTTAACAATTTGTGAAGAACTCTGCTAGTTCTGTAGCTTTTTAGGTAAATTTCTTCAAATGAAGATTTTGTCCAATAAACACATCTGTGCTCTTTCTTTAGTCTCTGCAGTGTCACCCATAATAAATGGAGTGACAGTATTAATACAAAGGTAGTGATGATTGATCAATCCAACGCACATTTATTGAACACCTACTGTGTTCCAGGAACATGGTATTCAGTTTTCAATTAAGTCATTTGGAACCTAGCATCTCTATACCACTAATTAACTGCTTTAAATAAAAATAAATTAGCATATACAGGATATTCTGTTGTTGCTAGCTTCATTCTCTTCAAATTAATGAATATTTGGGTATAGCTAGATATCTCTGAAATAATAAATTCCAGTTCTTGTGCTATTGCAAATTATATCATCTGATAAAGCAGTCTTTGGGAGGGAGGATATGAATTAGATTAAGTTGAAGAATGCATCTGTTTGCAGTAGGAGATTCAAGATTATTTGAATAAATTTTTGATATTTTTTCAGATCATATAGTTGTGATGATTACATCAGGCAGTTGGAATTGTTCAGTGCTGTTATCTGTAAGGTGCACTGTGTCCAAATCTAGTTATTCTCCAGTATTTTCCTTTAATATACTATAATTTGTCTTTTACTCTTTTTCAGCAGCTATGTTTTGTCCCAGTGTGAATATGATCTAAGGATCAATTTTATTAATCTAGACTCTTTCCCATTTTAGCTGCTTAATTAAATCATCATGAAGTGTACTGTTTTCCTTTGAGAATAAGATCCATTTCCTTAGCCTTTCTCCTGAACATAATAAATCTCTGAAATAGTCACCTTCTTGGTATTTCCTAAACTGTATTTTTTCTGAATCTATTTTCTTTTCCTTAAGGAATTCCATAATGACCAATCCAATAGTTCCTCTAGGTGAGGTAAAATTGGTAACGACACCACTTCTTTGATTTGTTACCTATACTGCTAGGCACACAACAAAGCACCTTCCTTCCTTTATTCAGTGCTTCCTCACATCAGATAGTGTGCTTTGGAAATATCTTCACCATCTGTTTTTAGGTTACCTTTTTTTGTCGTGTGCTGAGTTTCCAGTTGAATTTCTTGCTCCAAGCCTGTTTACACTGTATTATAAATACGTTTGTTGCTTCTCGGTCCAGTAGCCAAGTGATAAAAATCCATCTTTCCCCTGAAGCACCATTTCTCATTATGAAAAAAGAATGACCTAAGCAAAATTAGATGACAGTGTAGAGACTAAGGACTAGTTTTATTTCTGAAAGAATGACAGGATTTTTTTTTTTTTTAGTCCCTTTGTATTTAAAATTTATTTACATAATCTAATCACTGATAATCTAAACAATTGAAAAAAACGACCCAAATCAGTTCAGGAAGAAAACTTGATCAAATCAGTAGTTGTTGTTGTTACTAGGTGCCATCAAGTCCATTCTGACTGATAGTGACTATCAACAACAGATCCATCTTGTTGAAGGTCTTCCTCTTTTTCACTGACCCTCTACTTTACCAAGCATGATGTCCTTCTCCAGGGACTGGTCCCTCCTGATAACATGTCCAAAGTACGTGAGACAAAGTCTCCCCATCCTCGTTTCTAAGGAGCATTCTGACTGAACTTCTTCCAAGACAGATGTGTTCATTCTTCCGGCAGTCCATGGTATATTCAGTATTCTTTGTCAACACGTTAATTCAAAGGCATCAGTTCTTCTTGGGTCTTCCTTATTCATTTTCCAGCTTTCACATGCATATGAGTAGTTAATTGTGTGTAAATACAGTACAAAGTTGTGTCCTACATTCATAGATTTAATTTTTTCAACTATATGGTCTACAACAAAGCTGAACAGTAGAACTTTCTTTGATTATGAGAATGTTCTGTATTCAGTATAGTAATCACTAGCCATGTGTGGCTGTTGAGAACTTGAAATGTAGCTAGGGCAAATGAAAGGCTCAATCTTTACTTTTACTTAATTTTAATGCATCTAAAAAGAAAATCGCTAAATATTGCTAGCAACAAATTTACAACAATTTTCAGTCATTCATTATCCATGAGCATATTTTCACTAGAAAGTCCTAAGACCTTTTGCTCCATCTAAGTTGGAAATGACCAAAAAGTTTGAGAACCCTGTATACCAAATTACAAGAAGGGACTGAAACTCAATTTGCTTTCTTCATAATATCTAAAACCATGCCATGTACATATTAGGTGCTCAGTAACATTTAATTATTAGGTGGTGCAAACAGTTAAACGTTTGACTGCTAACCTAAAGTTTGGCGGTTTGAACTGTTTAAAAAAAAAAAAAAGAAAGAAAGAAACTGAGGCCCAGATTGACAGATTCCTCTGAGTGCACAGGAAAATTCACAGGGGTCACTGAACATTGTGGAATGTACCTACCGAAAAGATAAAAGGAAATAACATGGAGATGTAGTGACTGTGAAGTCGCGCAAGTTCCCCTTTGTGACAAAGACATCTGTTAACCAAAAACTAGCTAAGAGTTTATCTAATGCAAAGAATTTGACTTTAGGTAATTCCCCTTGCTTCCTGAGAGATGATTCTAAAACTTCAGAATTTTCTGACTAGTTGAGGTGTCTTTATTATTTTAAACCCCCCAAACTACCCCTGAGAATTTGTGCATATGTATAGTGGGCTGGAAGGGCTGCAGAGACCGCACAGAAACCTGATTTTAGCTGAGCTCAGGAAAGAAGGTATTATCCAATCAATTTATGCTAAGATTAGCCAGTGGTTAACTTTCTACTCTATTTCCTGCTTTCCTCCTTAAGCCTCATTGTAATTGGCCTAGAATGAACCACCTGTTTTTTTGAACAGAAAGGTCTCCCTGTATGCATACAGATTATTGGTCAAATCAACTGTATATACATTAATTTCTTTGTGCTTCAAGTATTTTTAACAGAACCCACCCAGCAATGCTGAGGAAGAAAGACTGGGTGATCTGCTTCCATAAAGACTACAACCAAGAAAACCTGACGGAGCAGTTCTATTCTGTAACACAGTGGGTTGCCGTGAGTCAGAATTGATGTGAGGGCAGTAAGTTTAGTTTTTTGTTAGTAATTGGTGCTGAGGATTCAGTTTTGATCCCAAGCATAGGAGTGATACCTGTCCATCTATTTTTATTAATTATTACCAAATTAATTTTTTGTTTGAAGGCCTGAGAATCCAACCTAAGTTTTTACAGTTACTAAGTGCACTTACTTGTATAATAAAACCATAGATTTTGATGGATTTGTTTGGTTAGATCCAATGTGATAAGTGGATGTAGTGGTTTAATTTTCTTCACACAAATGGGAGGTAATAATTGTTTACATCATCCTCATTTACCTTCTGTAGATTATGATCGATTTCTAAATTTATACTATATGCACATCCAAAGGGATTTAAGGTAGAGTCTTTTACAAATAAAAAGTAAGCTTTATATTTGAAACATGATAAGATCCCTTGTTTTATTCATATCAGAGTCACAGGCCTGCTTAAGGGCTGCAGTAAAAGAGAAGTAAGTCATATGTTCATTCATCCCAAAATGAGTAACAGAAACTTTTTAAAAATTGCATGTTAGTCTCACTCTTCAGTTGAAAATGAAAGAAAGTAAAGGTGTGCCATCCCATAGAGCAGTGTTTTTCTACCCTGGAGTGTTTTACCAATTAATGGTAATTGGCTTATTAAAATCCTCTGTTGCAGTGCTTCTCAAACTTTGGCTTGTTTAAGAGTCACCTGGAGAGCTTGTTAATACAGATTCCTGGGCCCTGCCCCTGGAAATTCAGAAGATCTTCGATGGCGCCCCAAATGGGCACATCTCATTAGCTCCAGGTGATGCTGATGCTACTATCCCTGCCCCGCCCCCCAAAAAAAGCCATTGGTGGAATTGATTCTGACTCCTGATGACCCATGTGTGAACCGAGTAGAGCTCTGTGCTCCATAGGGTTTCCTTGTCTGTAATCTTTCCAAAGGTGTCCCTGAGTGATGCAAATGGTTAAGCACTGGACTACTAACTGAAAGGTTGATGGTTTAGATCCACCCAGAGGTACCTGGTGATTTGCTTCCAAAAGGCCACAGCCTTGAAAAACCTATGGAACAGTTCTACTCTGCACACTTGGGGTCACCATGAGTCAGAATCCACTGGATGGTAACTAACTGCAACAACACTAATCTTTAAGGAAGCAGATCGCCTGTCTTTCTTCCGTGGCACTGCTGAGTGAGTTTGAACCGCCAACCTTTAGGTTAGTAGCTGATTGCAAACCATTTGCACCACCCAGGGAGCTTAACCCATTGCCATCAAATTGATTGCAATTTACAGCAACCCTATAGGACAGAGTAGAACTGACTTATAGGGTTTCCGAGGTTGTAATCTTCACAGTAACAGACTGCCACATCTTCCTCCCTCAGAGCATCTGGTAGGTTCCAACCACCGACCTTTTGGTTAGCAGCTGAGCACTTAACCACTGTGCCACCAGGGCTCCTTAGGGACCTTTAAACCTACTACCCACTGCCGTTGAGTCCGAGTCAATTCCGACTCACAGAGACCTTGGTGGACAGAACAGAGCTGCCCCAGAGGGTTTCCAAAGCTGTAAATCTTTATGAAAGAAGACTGCCACATCTTTCTCCCACAGAGTGGCTGGTGGGTTTGAACCACTGACCTTTCGGTTAGCAGTCCAGCGCTTAACCTAGGACATTTAAAGGCCCACAATTTAAGTAACATTTAAAGTCCACTGACATACAAGATGTCATAAAACCTAGATGCTATGAAGGAAACGCTTGCCTTTGCCCTGTAAGAAACATCATGATTATTAATTAACAGTGTTTGCTGTTGTTATGGATTGAATTGTGTCCCCCTGAAATGTGTGTCAACTTGGCTAGGCCATGATACCCAGTATTGTGTGGACCCACGGTCCCTGCACTGAGAAGCTCCTAGACCAGGGGAAGATTGATGACAAGGACCTTTCCCAAGAGCTGACAGAGAGAGAGAGCCTTCCACTGGAGCTGGCACGCTGAATTCAGACTTCTAGCCTCCTAAACTGTGAGAGAATAAATTTCTCTTTGTTAAAGCCATCCACTTGTAGTATTTCTGTTATAGCAGCACTAGATAACTAAGACAGCTGTTACCAAAATATTATTCCTGTGTATCTCAAAAGCAAAGGATGACCTTTTGTGGGTGCATAAAATACTAAGGGACCAGAAACAAAGTCCAGTTCTCATTTGAGAATCTAATGTTATTGAAATTAAGTTTTTCTACCCACATGTTCTCAACATATGTTATTAAGTATTTAATACCTTCAATAGCTGTCTTGGAACTGGAACATGTTATATATGCTATATGATGTTATAAACTAGAGAAAAGTAGGGGGTTGGGTTGGAATTTAGAGATTATTTGATAAATGGGTTACTTTTTAGAATTTAACTGTGCTACTTCTTAAGGGAGAAAGGGAAAGAAAGAAAACATCTCTCTGTATTAAATAGCTGGTCCTGGCATCTATTTCACATTTTTCCTAGCAAATGGCACCAACAGCAGCTTCCCTAGTATTATGTTAGGGCTTTGTTTTAAAATTTGCGGATAGAAGGAAAGAGTGCCACCTGCTGAATAAACAGAGTGCTTATTCCAGTACAGTGTATGCCGTCGCTGCCCTGGCTTGTCCTTAACACCTTGAGAAAAAATTGGTGCAAATATGTCCATAGACATTAAGAACAGAGTGCCCAGAAGTGATAGCCATTTGGATTTAGACCCTTCAAAACTAACGGACTCAAAGTTGTTAATTTGTTTAAGCAATGGTCATAGTTGTTACAATTACACAGGGACCTTGCGAGGCCCCCTACCTGTTGAATCTAAGGGCAGATGAGAGATAAAAATCATGATGAAATGTTACTGAATTTGCAGATGGTAGCTAAGAGAAAGCACCTTAACAAAATAGACACTGTTTATTTTTCATTCCAAATTGCAAAATCACTTGGTGTCCTAATCAGGTGAGAGTCTATAGTATTCTATTCAAGTTTAAAGAAATTTTATCTCTCAAATTCTCCAAATATGTTCTTTCAGTTGGTTTGTGGGATTTAATAAAAACAAGATTCTTTGCCAAATATCTATGCCAACGTATATTAAAGGCAGTATAATATAGCATTTAAGAGCACAGATTCTGGAAGGATTGTGTTGGTTTAAGTCTGTTCGCTAGATATGTGGCCTTGCACACTTACTTTTACATCAGTTTGCTAATCTTTAAAGTGTGGGTGGTAATCTCATAGAGTTATGAGGAAATATGAGAAAATGAAAGTAATTGCAAATCTCACGAGTAAGCTCTCAATAAATATAAATTGGCATTAACATTTATTGGAAATCTCTTAAATGTCTCATTCTGAGGAAATCCTGAAGGACACAGAGTTCAATAGCAGGACAAGTTAAGGTAAAACTCAAGAGTAATTCAATTTTGAAAATAGAAAAAAAATTTTTAGGAGTTTCTCTCCACATTACATAAATTGTTATTAATACTAAATACAATGGTATTTTCATAAATTCTTTGCAAATATGCTGCCAGCAACATTAATTTTTTAATATATTTACTTTATAGGGTCAGAAATTAATATGATAAGAAGTTTTACTGTTTGCCCCCAGAGAATTCTTGGCGTAGGAGAGCTCTTTCCTCTCAAATGCTGAAGTCAAACAAGAGTACCTGAATAATATTTTCTGCTCAAATTTGTATGTTTGCTTAGATAGTTTTTGTTGTTTCTTAAATTATGCTATACAGTCATACATTGATTAATGTCCACGATACAATCTGTGAAATAGGACATTATATGATTTGGATATTGTGCAAACATCATATTATGGATGAAGGTCCTCTCAGGTATTTGCTTTCAGAATAAGGAGGTTTCATCCATATTAAAAATTTGCTAGGGCAAATAACCTCCGTCTACAATTAGTTTATCTAAGATTTCAACAAATTCTTCTACTGCCCTCATATCAGCACTCACAGACTCACCGCTCACTTTTACATTATGGAGCAAAAAATGCTGTTTGAAGCTCTTGAACCACCCAGAGTTAGCACTAAACTCCGTATCGTAGTCTGGTCCTGCCTTTTCTTTAAGCATCTCAAACAAGCTTCGTGCCTTAGCAGTGATTGTCAGCCTGCTGAGAGGGATTCGCTTTTGTGTTTGGTCCTCAGTCCACATCACTAGCAATTTCTCCATATCTGATATAGGTCCCTCTTGTGCTTTCATTAGTCTTATAGCTTTCAGTGGAGCTGATCCTTTAACAGGTTGGAGAATTTTTTATTTGTTTTTGAGGACTGTCGTGATTGTTGAGTATGACATGCCTAAATCTATTACGCCCTGTTCTCCAATCTTAGTATAACCTTGTGGGACCATGGACATGTATGCGGTTGGATGTTGTGCGCTACATGATTGTATAGTATTCTCCCCTGTTAAATGTATCAGAGTTCAGCTGAAAATTCATTAGATAAATTAAAGAAATTACTATTTCAGAAATAATCATATTCAGAAATGGGGCAATGATTTAAAAATGAAAGTTTTAGGCTTCAGTATAAATAATTGCTGGCTGCCAATAGTCCAGGTCCTTTCCAAAAAGGGAGATCAAGAGATAGCTATGACAGCAATTAAGATATTTATTAGATTTCAGGCTATTTATCATTATAGATAATGCTACTGTATGTGAATCACTATGCCTTCTGATTGGTTTATTTTTGTTGTTTGTAATTTAATATATTTTAGCATAAACAGTGGGGTGTGTGTGTGTGTGTGTGGTAGTTTTAGTATATACCAAGGAACAGTTAACCAAATGAGAAATCTCCAGGTGATTAGCTAGCATTTAATAGGCTCCCTACAATCAAAAGTGCACACCAGAGGTATCTACACACACTATATTCTATCTAACTGACCTGTTTAATTAACATTAAGGGTGTTAGTGATGTCCTTTAATTGGTTAAATTGGTAGAGTTCAACATACGCGGATTGTCTGGAAAATTGTAGAGACATTCTACCCTTACATGGACATGATAAAAGAATCTAAGAAGATCAGTATTCTGTACTCTTAAGAAAAATGCTGTAGGCTTGATTCATAAATGCTGATTATGAGAGTTTTTGTTTCCTGCTCTGACTAGATAATTAAAGTACCTCTGCTGCTAGATGATTTTCATGAATACAATGGCATTGTTATGGATTGAGTTGCATCACCCCCAAAATAGGTGTTGAATTCCTGGCCCTTATACCTATGGGTGTAATCCTATTTGAAAATAGGGTTTTTCTTTTGTTATGTTGATGAGGTCATACCAGTGTAAGGTAGATCCTAAACCTAATCACTTTTGAGTTATAAAAAGACCAGAATAGACACAGAGGTACGTACACAGGGAGAAGAGGAAGACAGAAAACAGAGACACATGCATCTACAAGGATTGCTGTCAGCTACTAGAAGCTGAAATAGACAATAAAGGGACTCCCTCTAGAGCCATACTCTGAATTCGGACTTCTAGCCTCCCAAACTGTGAGAAAATATATTTCTGTTCTTAAAAGCCACCCACCATGGTATTTGTGTTATGGCACCACTAGGTAGCTAAGATAATCATGCAAGGCATGGTTGGAATGCCTAAATGGACAACTAGGACATCATCAACCTTACAGCAGAGATGGGATGGCTACCTATGCATCTGTCTCCTATATACCTTTCCACATGTAACAGTTTAGTATGTGTGTAGATGATATTAACTTGCTAGATTCTTTTGTGGCCATTTCTAAATAGTTAACTCTACTAATGTAGACAAAATTTACATAGGAGTAATGTTATTAAGCCAGAAAAACTTCATATCCACTCAGGAACAGAATAGAATCCTCAACTGAAATAAGGCATAATAATTTATTTCTTTAATGAATCCAGAAAGCTGGCATTATGGCTGCCTCAGCAGCA
Organism: Trichechus manatus latirostris; assembly: GCF_000243295.1. Lineage (NCBI taxonomy): Eukaryota > Metazoa > Chordata > Mammalia > Sirenia > Trichechidae > Trichechus > Trichechus manatus. The sequence continues at coordinate 824,483 of NW_004443937.1, forward strand.
GCAGAAACATAAGTCCTAATGACATTTCACACATGATGAATCCAAAACCTGAGGGGCGGGGTGGATAGTTAGAAGACTTCGGTATAAAGCCTAGTTCCCCATATAGGCAAGTAACACGCTTACTTAGTTTCTTCTTGTAGAAAGTAGAAACATTAATAATCGTTTGACCATGCCCATTAGATGATTGTGAAGAACAAGTAAGATTATGCAAGTAAAAGTACGTTGCAGATTGTAAGGTTGATATGTTGTTGTTGTTAGGTGTCATCAAGTCGGCTCCAACTCATAGCGACCCTGTATACAACAGAACGAAACACTGCCCGGTCCTGCACCATGCCCACAATCGTTATGCTTGAGCTTGTTGTTACAGCTACTGTGTCAGTCCATCTCGTTGAGGGTCTTCCTCTTTTTTGCTGACCCTGTACTTTACCAAGTATGATGTCCTTCTCCAGGGACTGATCTCTCCTGATGACATGTCCAGAGTATGTAAGACGTAGTCTCACCATCCTTGCTTCTAAGGAGCATTCTGGTTGTACTTCTTCCAAGATAGATTTATTTGTTCTTTAGGCAGTCCATGGTACATTCGATATTCTTTGCCAACACCACAATTCAAAGGTGTCAGTTCTTTGGTCTTCCTTATTCATTGTCCAGCTTTTGCACGCATATGATGCGATTGAAAATACCATGGCTTGGCTAAGGTGCACATTAGTCTTCAAGGTGACACCTTTGCTTTTCAACACTTTAAAGAGGTCTTTTGTAGCACATTTGCCCAATGCAGTGTATCTTTTGATTTCTTGACTGCTGCTTCCATGGGTGTTGATTGTGGATCCAAGTAAAATGAGGTTGATATAAGATAGCATTATTTTATAAATCCGAAAAAGAACAGAACCAGTAGCTGTTGTTGTTGTTAGGTGTCATTGAGTTGGATCCAATTCATAGCGACCCTACGTACAACAGAACGAAATACTGCCTGGTCCTACACCACCCTCACAATCGCTGTTATGCTTGAGCCTATTATTGCAGCTGCTATGTCAATCCATCTTGTTGAGGGTCTTCCTCTTTTTTGCTGACCCCAGTAGCTGTAGCTTCTAACAAAGTCTATACAAATGGCGGGGTGGGGGGGCACCCTACTTAAAAAAAAAACTATATAGATATATAAATATATCTTTATATTGATATACAGATAGATCAATATCTTTTTCTCCCTATATAATGTATACATATGTATGTATTCACCCCAAAATCAGAATCTCAGATAGCTTTGTACTGTAGTATGTAATAAACTGTTGATAATGAATGTAATCCAGTTTGGAAATTCACAAATACCAGATTCTGACTGGTAAAAAAAAATCTATGCTTTTCAGTTGTTAGAGGTAAGTGAGAGAACTATAAGAATCTCAGTCCTCTTAACATTCCTCCCAAATCAGAAAGTTAACTATTTAGAAATGGTCACAAAAGATTCCCACAAGTCAAATCATCTGTACACACAAAGTTATATTTATTCCTTTATGCACAGATTGTCCTTCCAACTGTCATTTGATAAGAGCATGGTCATTCAACTGCAGGAGAATGAATACTGCTGATAAAAAATACGTCAGTCTTTGGATCCCTTCACTTGTCAGATTAAACTTTGTTAAATATAGAAGTGTTTGTTTTTAGTTAGCGCACTTGGTGTGTCTACTGGTGTACAGCCTTTCTGTAAGGTCATCAGGAATAACATACAATGAAATGTCTAAAACACTATCAATTGTGCAGATTCCATTCATAGCCCATAAAAGTCTTCATTTTATCAAAATGTTGTTTTTCTTCTATTAAGAAATTGTTATATGAAGTGTCTCATTCTCAAGAGGTTTTTAACGCTTTTCGTATGGCTATGAGGTCTCTTAAAAGACTGAGTACATAGAACAAGTGTCCCTGAATTCTGCTGTATAATTGAAATGTCTTTGTTTTTTCAAAATCAGGGTAGAAACTTGAGTAATTTCTCAACTTACCCTTCCCACATTTCTGACTGCCTTCCAATCAGAAACAGGAAAATATTAGGAAATTTTAAAAGACAGTTAAAATTCAGTCTTCTAATAACTTGAAGCATTCTGTTATATATTTAGCAAATTAAATTTCTGAACTCAAGTTCCTTATTTCCTTGTGGTAGTTGGATCTGAATCTCATTCATCTTTATGATTGGATTTTTTTTTTCCTTACTTTTTCCTTGGACAAATTCTTGTGGGGGGAAAAAAAAAGGGATATAGTTGCTAAATACAGCCATATGAGGGCAGGCCTTCTGTGTCCATACACAGGCATCTTGTCCCAAATTTAATATTGCTAACTCACAGAAAGGCCAGCCTGGGTTTGAATCCCTTCTCCACCGAGTACTATTGGAGTGACCTTGGACCAGTTACTGTAAACTCTCTGTGCTTCCCTTTTTGCATCTATAGCAAGAGTATAACAGTAGTACTTAGTTCATAGAAATATCTCTAGAACAAAATTTTTTGATTTTTTTTTTTTATTGTACTTCAGGTGAAGGCTTATAGAACAAATAGTTTCTCATGAAACAGATGTACACATGTTGTTTTATGACATTGGTTAACAACCCCACAACATATCAACCCTCTAATTTCTCAACCTTTTTTTTTTTTTT
>NW_004443937.1:827726-835656 GCF_000243295.1 Trichechus manatus latirostris
GACAATTAGTCCTTCGGACTAATCTTTTCCTTGTATCCTGTTCTCTTCATTTTCCCTTGCTCCCGAAGGGATGAGACCAGTGGAGTATCTTAGATGGCCACTCACAGGCTTTTAGGACCCCAGACACTACTCACCAGGGTAGAATGTAGAGCATTGTCTTTATAAGGAAACCCTGGTGTAGTGGTTGAGAGCTATGGCTGCTAACCAAAAGATAGAACAAAATTTTTAAAAAATTAATCACATAAAGTACTTAGAACAAATTTCTGGTACATTTAAAAAACAAAACAAAAAAACAGTTGCTGTCAAGTTGATTCCGACTCATGGCGATCCCATGCATGGAGAGTAAAACTGTGCTCCATAGGGTTCTCGAAGGCTGTGATCTTTCAGAAGCAGATCACTAGGCCTTTCTTCTGAGGCATCTCTGGATGAGTTCAAACTACCAGCCTTTTAAATAGTAGCCAAACTCTTAACTGTTTGCACCATCCAGGGATTCCTGGCATGTAATAAGTGTTTAATTAATATTAGCTGTTATTACTACCCCTGTCATTTTTCCTCTGCTGAATTCTCTCTATCTAATAAACTTTATTTTTTAAGCTGTCAATGATATGGCTTATTTTGGCACGATTGCAAGTGCTGCCATCTTCTCAAATAGAAAGCAATTGAGAACAATTTGGAATAAAATTAGACCTCTGAAGATATGTCAGCACCTTCACCGGAGACTCATTTTCAAAATGCCTGTTACCTCCAGGACACTGCTGCAGGAGAAGGAGGCATTCTTTGAAAATCTGTTTGTTTTCATGTTTTTATTTTATTTTAAATACTCTATTGAAATAGTAGGAAGAATTTTGTAGAAACACATTAAATTCACCATCCGTTTAGTGGGTCAAGCCCATTACAAAGTGGAAAGTACTCCATCTGCTGGAGTAGCATGAATTTCTCTATCTGGTTTCTGATAAAGCAATGTGGCATAATGACTGAGTTGAGGGCAAAAGTTTTAGAATACAGATCCTGGATTACAGCCTTGGCTCTGCTGCTTTCCAGCTGAGTCCTTTCAGTTTCCTCATCTGTAAAAAGGGGATAATAGTCACAGTTCCCTGCCTTTAGGATTACTGTGAGGAGCTGGCATAGGAAAAGCACTGCACACAGGACCTGGAACCCAGTTTAAGTTGTCAATATCTGGTGCCTTTCATTATGTAAAGGCTGGTTTCTACTATGCTGAATCTCAGGGAGGACTGTTGGTGTTTTTGCCATCTAGTCTATTCCAACTCATAGTAAGGACTAATGATCCAAAATTATGTGGACTATGTCAGTCAGACCACTATATTGTAGAGATGAAAGAGACATAGGCTATTCTATCATCAAATTCATTTACAGAGGGAAAAAGATGAGGTCCTAAGGACTGAAATGAGTTGCCCAAGGATTACAGTAACTTTAGTTTCACCCCAAGTGAAAGGTTTTTCACATATTCTGCACTATTCTCAACACACACACATGTGGGACATGTATATGTGATGCAGCCTTATCTGATTTATGTCAGGCTGTCTTAGACTGCCAAGCAGTGTCTAGATTCCAATCGTGAACAGTAAATGTTAGATAAAAACTTCCTGGGAACAGGAAGAGAGAGCTATCTAAGCTCTTTTACATAGTTGTTTTTCCACTTGTAAAAATCAGGGAACTTGATACAAAATTTTGCATAAGTTCTTTTTTATGGTAGTTGTCCATAAATTGCAAGAAGCAGAACATAGTTGCCATACATGGATAGTTGGGGAAAGTTCAAAGATAAAGATAGTAGGCTTTAATGAAAAGGGAATGTAGATTGTCTATGCTGCCACAGGATAGAACTCTCTAAATCTGTCCTGTCCAGTATGGAAGCCACTAACCACATGAGGTTACTTAAATTTAACTTCAAATCAGTTAATTTAAATAAAATTTAAAAACCAGTTCCTCAGTTGTCCTAGCCACATTTCAAGGGGTCAATAGCCACATGTGTCTTAGGGGATATGATGTTGGACAGCTCAGATGGACATTTCTTTCATCTCACAAAGTTCCATTGGATGGTGCTGCTCTAGACCACCTAAGAGTTACTCATAATTAGTACAGTTGGCTGCACAATGGCCAGCAGTACCGGCGTAGAGAAGTATTTTCACAAGGTGCAAAAATGAACTTGCTTGGGTGACAAGCAAGAAAATGGCCTGAACTCTTCAGGGAATTTGGTCAAATCCAAGACATTCACTATGCAATGAAGAGTCTATAATGTGTATTATGAGAAAGAGTCTCCAGAAAAAAAAAAACAAAAAAAAGACCCTGCAGGCTTTAAGGGGGAGAAAAGGGCAAACATTAAACTAATTCTGATGGAGGTTCACCTGGTATTCTAATTTATTTATAAGCATCTTGAAGTGTTTTTCACTTTCAGAGTCACAACAGGGGCTTTTCCAATCAGTGTTTATGTTACTTACATTACACATGGAAAACAGGTAACACTTACAAATGCTGTTGTATGTGGAAGATCATGTTGGCTCAAGAATGAGTCTGTCCATGGAAAATTTCCATGTAGATATAACTGTACCATTCACCATTATGAATTTTAAACAGAAGATACGTTTTTATCTGCTTAGATTTTAGTTTGGCAGTAAAATATCTAATGATTATTCAATTTGGTCTGAAGTATAAAATATCATTAGGAGTTCTGGCTGCATAAGTGCTTTGAAATTCAATCTTAACTGTGCCTATTGCTCTTTGCTGTAGACTGAACTAATTATTATCAGTAGTTCCAGCTTTGAAGTCAGGAAGAAAGAATTGAAATTTTGCCCTCACGGCTCAGACCTTTGACCATAATGATAATTCTGATATTGAAATTGTGCTTTAGAGCTTGCAAAATGCTTTTAGGCAAAGTGTTTTCACATAAAGTAGTTCACTTGTTCCTGAGACAATCCCATGAAACAGACAAGGAAGTTGTTAGCATTCTTAACTTAGAGACGTAGAAACTGATGTTTACAGAATTAAGTAATTTGTCCAAAAGACTCACAGTGATGAGGAGAACTCAAGTCTTAATTGTGTGTTGTTTCCACTACATTATAATGTTTTTCAAGGGCAGTGGTGACTCAGTGGTAGAATTTTCATTTTCCATGTGTGAGACAAGGTTCTGTTACCAGCCAGTGCACCATATGCCCAGCCACCACCACTCATCTGCCAGTGGAGGCTTGTGTATTCCTGTGATGCTGAATAGGTTTCAGTAGAGCGTCCAGGCTAAGATGGACTATGAAGAAAGGCCTGGTGATCTACTTCCAAAAAAATCAGCCAGTGAAAACAGTATGAATCAGAACGGTTCAATCCTGTTGCACATGGGGTCCCCATGAGTCAGGGCCAACTTAACAGGGGGTAACAACAACAGCATGATGCTATTCTAAGCTAATCTGGAAGGAGACAATGGAAAAGCTTAGTATCATCAGTGAGAACAAGGCCAGGGACCGAGTTTGGAAAGGACATTAATTGCTCATATGCAAGTTGAAGTTGAAGAAAATTAGAATAAGTTCACGAGAGCTAAAGTACGACCTTGAGTATATCCCACTTGAATTTAGAGACTGTCTCAAGAATAGATCTGATGCATTGAACACTAATGACCAAAGACCAGACGAGTTGTGGAATGACATCAAGGATATTATAGGTGAAGAAAGCAAAAGGACATTAAACAGACAGGAAAGAAAGAGAAGACCAAAATGGATGTCAGAAGAGACTTTGAAAGTTGCTCTTGAACGTAGAGAGGCTAAAGTGAAAGGAAAAAATGATGAAGTAAAAGAGCTGAACAGAATAATTCAAAAGGCAGCTCGAGAAGACAAAGTAAAATATTATAATGAAGTGTGCAATGACCTGGAGATAGAAAACCAAACGGAAGAACACACACAGCATTCCTCAAGCCGAAAGAACTGAAGAAAAAATTCAGGCCTCGAGTTGCAATACTGAAGGATTGTACTGGGAAAATATTAAACGAAACGCAGGAAGCAGCAAAAGAAGATGGAAGGAATACACAGAGTCAATGTACTAAAAAGAATTGCTGGACATTCAGCCATTTGAGGAGGTAGCACATGATCAAGAACCAATGGGACTGAAGGAAGAGATCCAAGCTGCACTGAAGGCATTGGCAAAAAACAAGACTCCGTGAATCAACAGAATACCAACTGAGATGTTTCAACAAATGGATGCAGCGCTGAAAGTGCTCACTCGTCTATGCCAAGAAATTTGGAAGACAGCTACCTGGCCAACTGACTGGACTAGGCCCATATTCGTACCCATTCCAAAGAAAGGTGATCCAACAGAATACGGAAATTAACGTGTAATATCATTAATATCGTGGAAACCCTGGTGGTGTACTGGTTAAGAGCTATGGCTGCTAACCAAAAGGTTGGCAGTTAGAATCCACCAGGTGCCCCTTGGAAACTCTATGGGGTAGTTCTTCTCTGTCCTGTAGGGTCACTATGAGTTGGAAACGACTCAACGGCAACGGGTTTGTTTGTTTATCATTCATATCACATGGAAGTAAAATTTTGCTGAAGATCATTCAAAAGCGGTTGCAGCAGTACATCAACAGGGAACTGCCAGATATTGAAGCCAGATTCAGAAGAGTACATGGAACAAGGGTTATCATTGCTGATGTCAGATGGATCATGGCAGAAGGCAGAGAATACTGGAAAGATGTTTACCTGTGTTTTATTGACTATACAAAGGCGTTAGACTCTGTGGATCATAACAAATTATGGCTAACATTGCAAATAATGGGAAATCCCAGAACACTTAATTGTGCTCATGAGGAACGTGTACTTAGACCAAGAGGCATTTGGTCGAACAGAACAAGTGGATAGTGCATGGTTTAAAGTCAAGAAAGGTGTGCATCAGGGTTGTATCTTTCACCATACTTATTCAATCTGTATGCTGTGCAAATAGTCCAGGAAGCTGGGCTATAGGAAGACAGATGTGGCATCAGGACTGAAAGAAGTCTCATTAACGACCTGTGATATGCAGGTATCACAACCTTGCTTGCTGAAAGTGAAGAGGACTTGAAGCACTTATTGATGAAAAAGACCACAGCCTTCAGTATGGATTACACTTCATCATAAAGACAACAAAAATCCTCACAACTGGACCAATAAGCAACATCATGATAAGCAGTTTTCAAGAATTTCATTTTATTCGGATCCACAATCAACACCCATAGAAGCAGCAGTCAAGAAATTAAAAGATGATTGCATTGGGCAAATCTGCTTCAAAAGACCTCTTTAAAGTGTTAAAAAAAAAAGCAAGATGTCACTTTATGGACTAAGGTGTGCCTGACCCAAGCCGTGATGTTTTCAATTGCCTCATATGCATGGGAAAGCTGGACAATGAATAAGAAAGACCAAAGAAGAATTTATGCCTTTGAATTACGGTTTGGTGAAGAATATTGAATATACCATGAAATGGCAGAAGAATGAACTAATCTGTCTTGGCAGAAGTACAGCTAGAAAGCTCCTTAGAAGCAAGAATGGTGAGGCTTTGTCTCACAGACTTTGGACATGTTATCAGGAGAAGCCAATCCATGGAGGGCACTAGGCTTGGTAAAATAGAGGGTCAGCGAAAAAGCAGACCCTCAATGTGATGGATTGACACAGTGGCTGCAACAGTGGGATCAAGCATAGCATCAATTGTGAGGATGATGTAGGACCGGGTAGTGTTTCGTTCTGTTGTACATAGGGTTGCTATGAGTAAGAACCAACTCGACAACACCTAAGAAGAAGAACAACAACAACAGTTCAGTGGAATCAGTGGTAGAACTCCAGGTGGGAGTATTCCTCCCTTTGGATCTAAGACCTCTAGACCTACAAAGCATAGGGCCACAGGGACAGGAAGTAAAAACTTTCCGAGCGAGTGACTAAAAGTAATAGTGAGTGGTGCCACCCCTGCTTCCACCCCTTGATTCCTGGATCCATGAATCCTGGCTAAGGGAGAAACAGCACCATATAGTGGACACTGATTTAGAGCATATACAGCTTCCTGGAGAACACCGCCCCAACTCTGAAAGGTATTGCCACCTAGCTGGTGCCGTAATTGTGTCTTTAGAAGACAATTTGATTGTTCTATTACGCCAGCTGGTTCAGGATGATGGGGAACATGGTAAGAGCAGTGAATCCATGAGCATGGGCCCATTGCCACACTTCATTTCCTGTAAAGTGAGTCCCTTGATCAGAGACAATACTGTGTGGATTACCATGACAGTGGATAAGGCATTCTGTAAGTCCACGGATGGTAGTTTTGGCAGAAGCATTGCATGCAGGGAAGACAAATCCGTATCTACAGTAAGTGTCTCTTCCAGTAAGGACAAAACTCTGCCCTTTCCATGATGGAAGCAGTCCAATATAATCAACCTGCCGCTGGGTTGCTGGCTGATCACCTCGAGGAATGGTGCCATACTGGGGACTCAGTGTTGGTCTCTGCTGCTGGCAGATTGGGCACTCAGCAGTGGCTGTAGCCAAGTCAGTTTTGGTGAGTGGAAGTCCATGTTGCTGAGCCTGTGCATAACCTCAGTTCCTGCCACCATGGCTACTTTGTTCATGATCCCATTGGGCAATGATGGGAGTGCCCAGGAAAGGGGATGACTAGTTTCCACAGGACACATCATCCTTTCCACTTGATTGCTGATATCATCCTCTGCTGAGGTCACCCTTTGGTGAGCATTCACATGAGACACAAACATCTTCACTTTGTTGGCCCATTCAGAGAGGTCTATCCACATACCTCTTCCACATACTTCCTTGTCTCCAGTTTTCTAATCATGTTCTTTCCAAGTCCCTGACCATCAAGCCAAACCATTGGCCACAGCCCATGAATCGGTATACAATTTTACATCTGGCCATTTCTCCATCCAAGCAAAGTAAACAACTAGGTGCATTGCTCAGAGTTCTGCCCATTGCAAGGTTTTCCCTTCACCACTGTCCTTCAGGGAGGTCCCAGAAAGGGGCTGTAGTATTGCCACTGTCCACTTTTGAGTGGTGCCTGCATATCACACAGAACCATCTGTAAATCAGGCAGGAGTTTTCTCTTCCTCAGTCAACTGCTCATAACGAACTCCCCATGAGGCCATAGGTGAAAACTGGGTGAGGACAGGTAACGCAACAGGAGTGGAGACCCTGGGCATTTGGGCCACTTCCTCTTGCTACTTGTGCCTTCAGATCCTGCTCAGGCCAAATCTCATATATACCACTTCCATTTAATGATGGAGTGCTGGTATACATGTCCAATTTTATGATTCTGTGGGTCAGACAACATCTAGTTCATGATGAATGGTCAGGCTGCATGGTGACTTGGTAGCCCATGGTTAAGCATTAAGTCTCTACTAAGGTCCAGTAAGAAGCCAAAACTGTTTCTCAGAAGGAGAGTAGCTATCTGCAGAGTATGGCAGGGCTTTGCTCCAAAATTCTAAGGTCTGTGCTGTGATTCATCAATAGTGGCCTGCCAAAGACTCCAAACAGCATCTCCATCTGCCAGTGACATTTCAGGCACCATTAGATCAGCAAGATCATATGATCCAAGTGTTGCAGCATCAGCGGTTGTCGGGGCGGCGAAGACAGTAGCCAAACACAACTCTTACAGAGAAGTGGGGCCAGGAGGGTCACTCTGAGGAGTCGACCCCCGGCTCCAGTCCCAGGAGTTTATTTATAGGCAATACAGCAAGCAGTGAAGCAAATAACAGAACAATGGGCTTTGGGTGAGTAACAATAAGTTTCGGGCAAGGGAGAACGAATTCAGGTAAACAAGCCAATCAGTAACTGGACAGTAGGTTTGGGAAAACAAGTCGTGCCTAATCTCTTTGTTATCGCTGACAAGTCTCCAACATGTCGTATACAGCATAGAGGCCTGTGGGGGCTGCAGTTGTCAATAGTGCAGCCATGTTTAAATGGCA
>NW_004443937.1:837267-838504 GCF_000243295.1 Trichechus manatus latirostris
GTCTGAATAGATTGGGAGAGAGCTATGGTGGCGGTAGCTGCCGTAGCAGCAATAGCAGTGGCTGTGATAATAGAGGCTATGAGAATTCCAAGAAACCTTTTAGTTTGTATTTTCTGTAGTGCATTAACAACCTGAGCGAGGGGGGAACTATCTTGCCAAGGGCGTGTAAGGTTAACAGGCAGCCAAAGGTGGCTTTTTTGTCGAAGAACAAATACAGAATTGATGTTAAGAGTGGAGACATTTTGCCTGGACAGACATGGAGTAATCCAAGTAGAGCCACTGGATAATGTTAATCGAAAAGAGACATTTATTTTAATGATATCCAGAGGACTAGAAGTTATAGCAAAAATGTATGGTCGAGACGTGTATAGAAGCACAGAATCATTATGGTCATGGAGGGTCCATAGTAATTTGGGGAGTGGGTTCTTGGGATCCTTTGTCCCCCTCAGAAAGGTTCCTGAACGGAGAGTTCTTTCATAAAGAGGGAGACCTAATCACCAAGAAAGGATTTTTAATGGGGAAAAATGAGTAGTTGAATAACGTAAGTGAAGAATGGGTCCGGCTAGGCCAGGGTTCCAGGACTTAGAATGTCCTAGGTAATGGTATGGGGTTGCCCACTGCCAAGCAGAGCGATTTGGTAATAAAAATTAAACCTTGAGGGCCCCAATCTTCTAGTGAAATGTTGAAAGGGAGAGAGTAGGAAGAAAAGTTAGTAGTTCGACAAGTAACCCAAGTATTATTGATAGGGTCTGTAAGAGATAGCTGTAGGTGTTGACATACCAGGATGGAAGGGGGTGAGTGAGTAATATAGGCACTGAACGTGCCATTACTGCCTATGGCTTTAACGAAAAATTGCTTAGAATAGGCTGGTTGTTTATAGGTGCCATTGTAGTAAATGTAATTCAGATACCATTGTTCTAGTATAGGTACACACGCAGAAGCAGTGTGTGGCTGGGTAGTGAAACACAAAGGAAGGGCGTCAGCATAGAGTGTCCAAACCATCCCTCTTCAGGGGAGTTAGTAAGTGGTTTGGAATAGGCCAAATATTGTCCCCCAGTAATGACAGTATCATTAGAGGAAAGGGGGTTCTGGTTCTTCCCAAGTAACCGGGTGGAAGACAGGGGGGCTAAGAACATGAGCCCAATAGGTGGTTGGGGCAGAGGTTGCTGGTATCTGAGGAAGGAGGAGGAGGAGAACACATACCAAAGTTAGGAATAGATTTTTAGGTGTAGGTGGG
>NW_004443937.1:842077-870550 GCF_000243295.1 Trichechus manatus latirostris
GAGAGCTGCCGCTAATACTTGTGCCTTATGAGTTTCTGTGCCAACATTTTGACATGCTCTAATCATTTCAGCTAGATTAAGATCCTGTACCTAACAGTCAGCATTAGCATTTTCACAAGCAAGCTGGAGACAAAGAACTTCAGCTGCTTGTTGATTGTCTACCTGTCAGGAAATGGCAGATTCAATTAAAAGCAGAAGTTGGGTAAGAGCTTCTTCTGACACCTTAAGCTTAGAGGCTTTTAACAATTCCAACAAGTGGGTTTTGTGCTGACACTGCTTAGGAGAAAGAGAATTCCCCATAGCGAGGAGGAATAGGAAAATGAAGGAAAGAGTGATAGGAAAGCTCCTGGCCCGAAGCCTGAAATCCCTTGAGGGAGCGTACGAGAAAGCCCTGCCGCTCCCAGGGCTATAGCAGCCTGAGATGAGAATGTCCGGGAAAGTTCCGCCCGCGGAAAAACCCCACCGCTCCCGGGGCTGTAAGAGCAGCCTGAAATGGACGGGTCCTGTACTTAACCACCTTCAGGGATTGAGTGCGAGGATGTCTACAGCACCGTCACACGGGGCACCATCTGTCGCAGCGTCGATGGTTGTCAGGGCGGCGAAGACAGTAGCCAAACACAACTCTTACAGAGAAGTGGGGCCAGGAGGGTCACTCTGAGGAGTCGACCCCCAGCTCCAGTCCCAGGAGTTTATTTATAGTCAATACAGCAAGCAGTGAAGCAAATAACAGAACAATGGGTTTTGGGTGAGTAACAATGTTTCGGGCAAGGGAGAAGGAATTCAGGTAAACAAGCCAATCAGTAACAGGACAGTAGGTTTGGGAAAACAAGTCGTGCTTAATCTCTTTGTTATCACTGACAAGTCTCCAACATGTCGTATACAGCATAGAGGCCTGTGGGGGCTGCAGTTGTCAATAGTGCAGCCATGTTTAAATGGCATATATCCCCACACCCAAGTGGAAGAGCCACTTGCACCGCAGCCTGAACCTGTTGCAGAGCCTTTTCTTGATCTGGGCCCCACTCAAAACTTGCAGCTTTTTGAGTCACTTGATAAATAGGCTGGAGTAGCACATCCAAATTAGGGATATGTTGTCTCCAAAATCCAAACAGGCCCACTAGGGGTTGTGTCTCCTTTTTAGTTGTGGGAGGGGTCAGATGCAGTTGTCCTTCATTTTAGAGGGAATATGTCGACATGCCCCAGACCACTGAACCCCTAGAAATTTCAATGAGGTGGAAGACACCTGAATTTTTGTTGGGTTAATTTGCTCAAGCAGTGAAACTACACCTGGCACAGTAGCTGAATTTTGAGGCCCTACCCGGTTAAGTTTTCAGTAATCCTCTGTCATTCTCCAAGATCTGTCTGTTTTTTTGCACAGGCCATATAGACGAGTTGAATGGGGATGTGGTGGGAATCACTACCCCTGCATCCTTCAAGTCCTTGTTGGTGGCAGGAATCTCTGCAATCCCTCCAAGAATGCACCATTGCTTTTGGTTTGCTATTTTCCTAGGTAGCAGCAGTTCTAATGGCTTCCACCTGGCTTTTCCTACCATAATATCCCTAACTCCATTTGTCAGGGATCTAATGTGTGGATTCTGCCAGTTGCTGAGAATGTCTATTCCAATTATGCATTCTGGAAGTGGGGAAGTCAGGGTTCAGGGACTACTGTGGGACAGAGTTAAGCTAAGACTCCATTAATAACCTGACTTCCATATGCCCCCACTCTGACTGGTGGGCCTGGTGGCATAGTGGTTAAGAGCTATGTCTGCTAACCAAAAGGTCAGCAGTTCAAATCTACCAGGTGCTCCTTGAAAACTCTGTGAGGCAGTTCTACTGTGTCCTATAGGGTCACTATGAGTCAGAATTGACTGGAGGACAACAGGTTTGGTGTTTTGGTTGGAATTAGTGCCAGTTCAGAGCCAGTATCCAGTAATCCCTGAGAAGTCTGATTATTTCCTTTTCCCCAATGAACAGTCACTCTCATAAAAGTCTATAAATCTCTTTGGGGAAGGCTAGGAGAAAGATTAACTATAAATTTTTGGCAGTAGTGGGGTCCCTCCTCAAGGGACCCTGCCTCCCCTTCACTTAAGGGGTTGTGGATCTTTAAACTCCCTGAAGTCTGGGAATTGATTGAGGGGCCGTGACTCTCTGTTCTGGTGATTTGAGTTAGACTGCTGTTCACTTGACCTAGAATTCTTCCACTTGTACAGATCAAATAATTATTTCCTATCTGTTTCACTCCTAGGGACACCATGACTAAGTAGCTGACGCCATAAGTCCATAATCAAACTATTTTGATTACTGCTTTGACTCCGCTGTCCATTTTGGTAACCATGCCCACCTTGTCTTTGTAGATTGAGTGCCGCCACTTTGCCCCTACCACTACGGGGTCCAATCAGTCCCATTTCAGTTAGGTGTCTGAATTCAGTTAGGGCAGTTCCCACTGTCAAATATGATTCACACAGAATAGCAATCACAGCAGTCTTCAAGGAAGCTGGGGCTCCCTTTACAAATTTGTTCCTTACTGCTGTGGTAAAAGATGTGTTCTCTGGGCACTCCATGTGTGGGTCTGTGGGTCTAACTTGATAAATCCACTCTAACATACCAGTTTCCCTAAGCCTTTGGATACCTTCTTAAGTACCCCAAGGCAGGTCTGGTACTTCAACTTGATTTAGTGTAGGCCACTGCGTAATCCATGCTTCAGCCACCCAACCAAATAAAGTGTTAGATCCTTTCCTAACTTCTCAAGCTGAAACATTGAATGAAGAATCTCTGCGTAGTTGGCCCGTATCAGTGAACTCAGACTGATCCATTTTTATGTTCCTTGCACCATTATCACATGTCCTTAATAGCCATTCCCACACATATGCCCCAGGTTTCTGTTTGTACATATTAGAAAATTCAAGCAGTTGTTTTGGAATGTAGCGTACCTCCTCCTGGGTCACACTTTGTACTTTACCTTTTGGAGCTCACTGGGACTTAAGTCTGGTTATAGGTCTAGAAGCCAAAACCAAAATATGTGATGAGGATGTGTTTTGAGAACATTTAGCATTGTAATATAAGGCATCTGCCTTAGGCGATGCCCTAGGCAATAACTCAGACAAAGGCTCTTTAGATACAGCTGGGTTAATCTCATCAGATGTAGGTAGAGGGGCTAATGGTTTTACTGGGGAGGGTGGCTTAGCAGACAAAGATGGAGTGATCTCTTTGGATGGGAGTGAGAGGGCTGGTTCTGTTGGCAGAAGTGATTGAATGGAATTTAGGGGCTCAGTGTCCCCAGCTTCCTGATTATCTGCCAATATGTTCCCATACCAAGTTTCAGGATCCCATTTCTTCCCAATCAGTGTCCTCACTTTAACTTCAGACACCACTCAAGTTTGAGAATACAGTTGGCATTGTAATTCAACCACTCTTATGGTAAGACTCTGGGTTTGTTTTTTGGCAATATCAGCTCTGTTACTATAAGAAATAAGGCTTTCTTTCAGGGCATAAGTGGGAACTTCGACGTCCATTATGCAGTGCTTGAGCTTTGACTCTAAAGCCCTGAGCTCATCTCTTTGTTTTACCACTTTGTCTAGCAAAAGTAGGACCAACAAACCAGCTTCCTTATAGTTCTCATTATGACAAAATTGTAGAACAGTATTAAACATGATCACCCAGAGCCTCACCTCTCATCAATACCTGATCTATTGGTGGTGATATTTTGCATATTTCTATTGCCAGCTCATGCCATGGATTAGCAGTGCCCTCTTTACTACTGGAAGCAGAGTTATCAACATCTTTAAGATTAACCAGACTTGAAAACCAATTTAGAAAACTCATCCTTACAATTTTGTTTCCCTAGAACTACTCCCACTACCAACTTTCATAGGCTGGATTCTTTAGAGAAGCAAAATCAGTAAAATGTATAAATATATATAGAGAGAGATTTATATTCAGAAAACGGCTCATGCAGTTGTAGAGGCTGGGACGTCCCAAGTCCATGGGTCAGGCTGGAGGCTTCTCCTGATTCACGTAGCCGCAGGGGCTGGCAAACACAAGATCAGCAAGTCAGACAGCAGGGCTCTGGCTCACAGGCTACGAAGACCGACATATCTCAAGATCAGCAGACAAGATGGCAGGTAAGCCACTAGCTCAAGTCCCAGGAACTGGAGGAAAACAAATAGGAGCCAGCTGCAGGATCTAGTGCAAGCAGAAGCCCAAGATCCTTGTCAGAAAGTCTACCTATATTGGATGCAGGCCACACCTCCAAGAAAACTCCCTTTCAACTGATTGGCTACACACAGCAGGTCCCATCATGGAGGTGATCACAGTATATCAGATTTCACCACGTAGGTGATCACATCATTGTATGACTGCCTAAATGCATCATAACTGCCAAACCACTGAGAATCATGGCCGAGCCAAGTTGACACACAACCTTAACGATCACGGGGAGAGAGAAGGCAAAGAGGAGAGAGGCAAAAGTGGGAGACATAGATATCAATCTAAACCCTTAGAAATAATTGGCAATAAGGAGATATGACTACTAAATATAATGTAGTATACTAGATGGGATCCTGAAACAGAAAAAGAACATTAGGAAATCCAAAATAAATTTTTTGAATAAAGTATGGAATTTGGTTAATAATAATGGATTAATAGTGGTTATTTAATTCTAACAAATAAACTGTACTAATATAAGGTATTAATAATAGGAGAAATTGGGTGTAGGGTATATGGGAACTCTCTTACTACCTTCACAATTTTCTGTCAGTCTGAAACTGTTGTAAATTAAAAGTTTGTTTAAAAAAAAAATTGGTAGGAGGACACCCCCAAGATCCCTCAAGGTTCTTACTCCTCTGTGGAGGCTCTGTTATGTTTGGCTAACTCTTTTGGTGTATGTAAGGTGTTTTCAGTCCAATTTATCGTGTTTTGTTAGATGGTGCTACAGGACAGGGTTGTCAAACTATGGCCCTTCTACTCCAACCCATCTCTTCTTGTAAAGTTTTATTGGAAAACAGTCATGCTGATTAATTTGCATATTATCTCTGGCTGCTTTAGCATTACCACTGGTAGAGGTAAGTAGTTACAACAGAAACCACATATACCATAAAGAAAATATTTAGTGTCCACCCCTTTACAGAAAAAAGTTTGCTGACCACAAGCCTTCACCTGCAACTGCAGACAACAGAAACTTTCAGTCATCTGCTTGTTTTCCTTGTTCCATTCTTCCCTCCTGAGTGGCCTCTGCTCCTATCCTAATCACCATGTATGTATGTTTTTTGTCCTGATGACAAGAACAACTTATGCTCACTTGAGAGTATTTTTAAAATATGGAAAAGTACAACAAAATAAAATAAAAAAACCCAAAACCCACAAATTAAAAATATTGATGATCCCAACACCCAGGGATACACACAATTAACATTTTGGTCTATTCTCTTCTAATTTCTCTTCTATCTAAAATATTTATTACTTTCAATTTTTTTAAGGTTTATTGACCATTTTTATTTTTTCTAGAAATTCCATCTGATTGTTCATCACTTATTTTTCTATTAAGGTGTTGCCATTTTTATCTGAATTTGTAGATTTTTCTTATCAATCTGGGAAATTCAATTGCTGATTTTCATAGTTTTGAAAAGTCTATTTATCTGTAGGGTCCAATAGTCAGCATTTTTGACCTAGCAAAATAGTGATACCATAATTCTCAAATTGATTTTTAGCTTTTAATTTTGCTGTTTGTGATGTTCAGAAATCTCACATTTTCAGATAGTTCTCTCTGTCTTTTCTTTTGTGATTTTTCCCCCTAGTGTTTTAATAATTATTTCTAGCCATCCAAGATCAGTTACATGTTTACTTTTATTTTCTTAGGTTTTTATTATATAATTTTTATATCTAACCAATTACATCCATCTAGTGAAACACTAATTTCACCTCTTATCTAAAATGTATTTTTTTCTTCACATCATTTATTGCATATTCTACTCCTTTTCAAGTCAGTTTGTTATGCTTCTTTTAGGAATTCGGGATCTTTTATAGCTTATTAAGGTCTTATTTATATGAAGGTTTATTTTAAGGCTATAGGTTCTATTCCGTTACTATTTGTTATTTTGTGCTAATAACGCTGTTTAATTATGGCAACTTTATAATGGTGTTGTGTTGTTAGGTGCCATCGAGTTGTTTCCGACTCATAGTGACCCTATGTATAACAGAACGAAACACTGCCTGGTGCTGTGCCATCCTCACAGTCATTGCTGTTTAAGCCCATTATTGCAGCTACTGTGTCAGTCCATCTTGTTGAGGGTCTTCCTCTTTTTCATTGACCCTCTACTTTTATAATGCTACAATTCATCAATTCTAAAATGCACAATTTTTCATATTTTACTATTTTTGTATATCATTATTAGACAGGATGATATACATAATTAAAAGTTTTCAGTTTGTTTTTTAGTGGTATATAAAACAATGTCATGTATTACAATCAATAATTCATATATTCAATGAAATATAGAATATTTTCATATTTGGTAGGACAAGCTTTCTCACATTACTCATTTTCATATTGTATCTATTTTCATTTAATTTTTTTTTCCCTTGGCCATGAATTTTCCAGAAGATTTGCTATATTATTAATGTGAAAGGACCTTTTTCATCTTCTGTAATGCTTTTTGTTTTCTGCTTTATCTGAAATAAACAATTTTCCACTGCCTTGCTTTTGTGTGTGTTTGCTAGATAAATTGTTCTCATTCTTAAATTTTAAATATTTTAGTGTAATTTTGTCTTTATTATTTGTCTTGTGTGTGCTTTACCCAGTTATACATTAGTTTATAAGCCAAATCCAATTGTCTTTATCTTCTAATAGAGGAGTTTAATTATTTCATGCTTATTTTCATAAGTGAAATCTTGCTTTATGATTTCTGCAGGAAAATTTTTTTTTTTTACTCACCCTCTTCTGGAATTTATAAGTAATCTATCTAGTTTTTAATTCCTTAAATGGTTGCTATTTGTTTTCATAGTAACCTCCATAAATCCATCTTTCTCTATTTCATGAAATTTTTCCTTTTTTATTCCTTTATTATCTGCTCACCAAAGATGAGAAATTTAACAGGCTTATAATTCTTCTTGGCCTTTTTAAAACTTACTTCTATTCCTTTGAAATTTGATCCTCTACCCAAATTATTGTTACTAATTTATTATTACCTTGAACATCTCCTTTCATGAACTATTTTTGACTTTACAATACTTGAAAAATTATTTAAGTGGTTTCAGCATTCATCATTAAATCTCTTGGACTCTTAAGTTTCCTCATTCTTGAGTTTTAAAATTTTACTCATTTTTCAATCATGTGGAATACATATTTAGAAATTTCAAAGAAAGAAATATATATTGTATACGTTTTTATGGTAGACATATACCGTATATATGTCTTTCTTTAAGCATTTACGTATATGAAAATATCTTCTGCTTGCCTTAATACATGAAGGGATATTTGGTTTAAGATACGTTTTTAGGTCACAAATTTACCACCTAAAACTCTAAGTACTTATTCAGTTGCCTTTCTGTGATAGATATTGCAGTGGAGAAGTCTGAGACCAACACAAGTTGTTCCTCTGTGGGTAACATGCTTCATTGCCTGGATGCTTTTAAGGATGTTTTCTTAATTTTTGTAGTTGGAATTTTGGCTTGGTGTAGGTCCTGTTTATTTCTCTTCCTTGGAATATGGTGGAACATTATTTTAATTTAGCGGCTCATAGTTTTATCAGCTAGAGAAACTTTTCATCAGTTTTTTTGTCCCTTTAATGATTACTTCTATTCTAATTGTTCTGATATCTTCCTTTAAAAAAGAAAAAAAAACAGATTTCCATTAGTTTTCATATGCTTCACTTTCTCGTTAATAGTTTTTTTTTATCACTCTGTAGTTTTCCTTTGTATTCAGGAATAATGTCTTAATTTTGTGTTCCACATGAATGATTTTATTTGCAGCAATAGTAGTTCTTATCTTTACTGCATCTGATACAGATTTTAATTGTGCTTTAGAATTTTAATTTACTATACTACTACCTTATCTTGATCAGCTCCTTAACATCTCAGTTTTGGGTAACCTATCTCATGTTGTTTTATTTTCAACTTTTCCTCTTTTTGTTTCATACCTCAGTCTACTGACTCTCAATACTTGCTGCTCATGTATGCATAGACACCATCTTTTCTTCCATATTGGTTTTTAATTCAAGCTGAAATAGTTTAGCATTTTCTTCTGGTTTCTTTAACAATTTTTTTTTTTTTAATGCTCTTTTTCTGAGCCTTCAGAATGATGTTCTATTTTTCCTTTCCCTGTATGGCAGTTAGATTTTAGTAGGACACATGTTGTTTTTCCTTCTTGTATGAATGGAGATTTAGCCTATTTATGTTGTGTTACTGTGTGCCATCGAGTCAGTTCTGATTCATAGTGACCCTATAGAACAGGGAAGAACTACCCCATAGGGTTTCCAAGGCTGTAATCTTTACTGAAGGAGACTGCCACATCTTTCTGCTGCTGAGTGGCTGGTGAGTTCGAATTGCCGACCTTTTGATTCGCAGCCCAGTGCTTCACCACTGTGCCACCAGGGCTCCTTATCCTGTTTATAGTGTTTACCAATTAACAGGATGTCCTCGGCCCCAACTACTGCCCATTTGATAATAAATCTAATCCCTTCTCAGATCTGTAGCTGAAAAGTAAATTAATATGCACAGTTTTTGGCTCAATTCCCAGGGTCTTTTCTGTTGGAAGTAAGAGTGGTATGTTTCATCCCACACCCTGGAGCTTTTACCCTCTGAGTCAAATCAGTACATGAAAATCTACTGCATGTATTGCTTCCACAGTTATTCCACTCTCTGCCTCAAACTGTAGTGCTTTATTTCTGAGAGCTACATGTCCCAGGATGCAATGAACCCCTGTTTAAAAAAAAAACACTCCCACCACCTGCTCTGTTATGTTCTTGCTACATATAGGAAAGGAGAGAAAAAAATAATTGGGACCACCATTAAAAGCAACAGCTACATAGAAGATGGAGGTGGGGGGACTTGCTATCTAAGATCCTAGGACTTTGATCCAGGAAATAGACTGTGTGAGAAAGAGAAGAAGGAAAGGAGAAAGAGAAAGAGAGAACTAGACCTAAGAAAACAAAGTATCTTCCTGTCCTTTCCAGTAGTATGAGGCTATTCTGTTTCATGTAACCACTAATTTTTTTTTTTTTTCCCCTCTCAATCCAATTCCTTTGGCTTTATAGTTAGTTGAAATTCCTCCCATTTTCCAGCACTAGGTTCTCTGTCAGTCTTAATTTTTTGTGGTGGTGTGTGTTTTCCTGTGTCTTAATAGGTGTTTTAGAGGAGAGTTGAGAGAGAGTGCTTCAGGGACAACTAGCCAGATGCCATTTTAAACTGAAGCCTGTGGTTTAGGTATAAATACAGAGCAGACAATCTCCCACACCAGAAAATAACATCATTATTGATTTTTCTCATTCTGGTTTGATGTGGGCCATAACATTGCTGTTTGTTTTCAGGGTCAAATACTGAATAAAATGAATTATGCAAACTTCTTGGTTCTAAATATAAATTCCTAAAAATTAAACTTAATGTTAATTTAAGATTGTTTTGCATGTTACAGAATGTAGAATTATATTGGCTGGAGCTTTGATAGTTTTGTGTACTTATTTTTTATGGTAAAAGTTCATATTACTATTAGATTTTCGTTTATCCCTTTATGATGCCAAAACACCTGATTTAATTCTACTTTTATATCATCTTCATAACACTTTATTTTAAAGATTCATCAAGGCAGTGGTTCTAAACCTATATTGTGTATAATTTCACATGAGGAGCTTATAAAAATTCTCAGATATCCAGATGCTGCTGCCAAAGACACTGATAGAGTAGAAAACTGGAGCCTTTGTCTGGAACGAGCACACCCAAATGATACTAATGCAGGAGTCCACTCATACTTTAAGGAATGTGGATAAGGATCAGGGGAGTGGGTAGGATAAGATTTTGCTCTTCTTATTTACCTTTATATGCTAGAGCTTTAGGAATGGATAGCTATAAATCTTCTATATTGAAGAATCTATGCCCTTAGACTAAATTTTTAAGTTAAGAACATATGATTATCAATTCAAGAATTTGAGAAATCATAGACTCTTCTATCTCCATTAGAAGATGGCCCATTCCAATCAAATGTACATCCCTATGATTTAATACAATTAGTTTTTACAAATTTGTTCTTACAAATTGCATTAAAAATATTTTCATAATATTCCCCAAATGAGTATTATTAACTGTCAAGATCACACATGTAAAGCTTCTAGTTATTGGATCAACGTGAGACAGCATAATACACAGTAAAATCTGCAAAAGCCAGAACCTGTATAAGGTGGAAACCTGTCAGAGAAGGAAAACTCAAATATTTTCCACTAATAGAGAGCAACAGAAAGTGGTAACACTGCACCCTGTCAAAGGTGGAAAACTTGGCAAGACCCAGAAAAACAAGGCGATCCCGTTGAGTTCTGGCTCTTACAGGTTTCACTGTAGAAGGAAAGTTTTATGGATTAAATTTTGTTCCCAAAAAAAGATAATGTTGAAGTCTTAACTCCTGGTACCTGTGAAGGTAACATTTGAAATGGGGTCTTTGAAGATGTTATCAGTTAACATGAGGTCATACTGGAGTCGGGTGGGTTCTACTCCAATCTGAGTGATTTCTTATCAAAGCAGAGAAAAGACACAGAGAGACAGACAGAAAGGGACCAGGAATGTGTGAAGATGCATCTACACACCAAGACTACCGGAAGCTTAGAGAGACAAGAAAGAATCAGCTCTAGAATCTTCAGAGAGAACACGTCCTTGCCAACACCTTGAATTCAGGTGATTAGCTTCAAGAACTGTGAGGTAATATATTTCTGTTTTTATAAGCTATCCAGTTTGTGGTATTTTGTTACAGCAGCCCCAGGAAACTAATACAGAAGGAACCTAAGAGTCAGAAGAACTACGTTAAGATACCTCTGTGTGACCTTGAACATATTACCTAATCTATGTCTCAATTTCTTCATCTATCAAAGGCAAATCCCATCTGCTTTACCAACTCCACAGGTTTTAGCAAGGTGAAATGATGCTAGTGTGTGAAAGTGCTTTGTGAAGTACAAACACTGTGCACATGAAAAATACTGTGCTAAATGAAAAGTACTTTATCAGAAGTTTCAATAATTCTGTTGTATCATTGAAAACCAAATAATCAACATGGATTTATTGAGGATTATACCAGGGATGAAAACTAGGTATCCAGCAAATAATAAAGAAATGTCTTGAGTGTTTTTCTATTTTTCAATTAAATATGTTGGTATTTGACAGTCCAAAAGTATGTGATTAGCTTTTTCTAGAATTATTAAAGTTGAGTGCTGGTATTTCCTGGATAGGATGAATTCATTAGTATAACAGAATGCTACAGGTTACAGTTATCCCTTGGTGATTTTTCCACTAATACCCATGCACCATATTTTGTTCTTTTAATACTACTTTAATGACTTGTAGACTTTTACTCAGGTACTTCCTAATTAAGTGTATTTATAATAGCTTTAGTTTTTATTATCAAATCATTCTTGACTCAGACTTCAGGCTGATGGGTGTTTCTTAATTGCTCAGATTTTTTTAAATTTAATTAGCTTTAGATGGCAGGACAGATGGTCTGTGAATCCGTTGGTGCTATGTCTATGTGATAATATATTTTGGTTCTATCTAATTTTCTTATTAAACTACACTCTTAAATTTCAGTTTTTGTTTTCAATTTGTTTCATGTATAATGTGAAATAATCATGAATTTTTCAAATGGTTGTAATCTTGGCCAAACTCAGAATCAAATACAATAGCCTTGAATTTGGTATACTCAGATTCATATATTTAAAGTTATGCACGACCAATAATATCAACTCAATACAAAAAGGATCTTCTGTCCTGAGGGCTGTGGGGACCATGGTCTCAGGGAACATCTAGCTCAATTGGCATAACATAGTTTATAAAGAAAATGTTTTACTTTCTACTTTGGTGAGTAGCATCTGGGGTCTTAAAAGCCTGTGAGCAACCATCTAAGATATTCCAGTGGTCTCACCCCATCAGGCGCAAGGGAGAATGAAGAAAACTAAAGACAGAAAGGAAAGATTAGTCCAAAGGACTAATGGACCACAACTACCACAGCCATCACCAGAGTGAGTCCAGTACAACTAGATGGTGCTCGGCTACCACCACAGACTGCTCTGACAGGGAATCACAATAGAAGGTCCCTGACAGAGCTGGAAAAAATATGTAGAACAAAATTCTAACTCACGAAAAAGACCAGACTTACTGGTCTGACAGAGACTGGAGAAACCCGGAGAGTATGGCCCCAGGACACCTTTTTAGCTCAGTAATGAAGTCACTCCTGAGGTTCACCCTTCATCCAAAGATTAGACAGGCCCATAAAACAAAATGAGACTATAAGGGGCATACCAACCCAGGGGCAAGGACTAGAAGGCAGGAGGGGACGGGAAAGCTGGTAATAGGGAGCCCAAGGGTAGAGAAGGGAGAGTGTTGACATGTCGTGGTGTTGGTAACTAATGTCACAAAACAATATTTGTACTAACTGTTTAATGAGAAGCTAGTTTCTTCTGTAAACCTTCATCTAAAGTACAATAAAAAATTTTTTAGAAGTACAATTAAAAAAAAATGATCTTCTGTCAACCAACATGATTCATTCAATTAAATTCATTCAACAAATTTTGGTAGGCATCAAATAGGAACTGGAGATAAATTATGAGTCAAAGCACACATTGTGCCTACTTCTCCTCTCTTAAGGGGCTTACAGTCTAGTAGGGAGCGGACAGGATATTAAACTGATCATCACACTAAAAAAATAAAAAACAATCAGTTGCCATCAAGTTAATTCTGACTGATGGTGACCCCATGTGTGTCACAGTAGAACTGTGCTCCATAGATTTTCAATGGATAATTTTCCAGAAATAAATCACCACGCCTTTCTTCCATGTTGCCTCTGGGTGGAATCACCAACCTGGTTAACAGTTGTTAGCAGCCGAACATGTTAACAATTTGTGCCACTGAGGGACACCGCCATTGTACTACTGACCATATACTTACAAACTTTAGTAAGGGCTCTGAACAAAAGAAATATGTATGTATGAAACAAAGAAACCTGAACAATAATAGAGGGTCAGAGAAGACTTCTTCAGGGAAGTGACATCTAGACTGAGATCTGGAGAGTGAGTAGGAATAAACTTGGTTAGTGAAGGTGGGAGGAAGAATGTTCCAGGCACAGAATGCACAGCATATGTAAAAAAATATAGTAGGAACGCAAAAGACTTGAAAACAGAAACCCAAACAGAAACTTTTACACCAATGTTCATTGTAGCACTATTCACAGTAGGCAAAATGTGGCAACAGCATAAATGCCCATCATCAGAAAAATGGATAAACAAGATGTAGTACATACATACAAGGGAATACTGCTTAGCCAGTAGGAGAAATGAAGTCTTGATACATGCTACAATACGGACGGAGCTGGAAGACACCATACTGAGTTAAATAAGTCAATCACAAAAGGACAAATATTGAATGACCTCACTTACATAAAAAGACAAGAAAAAGCAAATGTATAGAGAACAAAGTTTATTAGTGGTTACCAGGGGTCGGAGGTAGGGGGAAAGGGAGTTAACAGTGATGGAAATATCATGTTGATTAAGGGTAATTGCTGTAAGTAAGTTGTACACCTGTAAAAAGTTATATCGGCAAAAGTTGTGTGAAACATGTATTTACAATAAAGAGTAGCTGCTGAGGCTGCTTATGTATAACCAAAGACCTCATGGGATTTAGTTTCTTGGTTGAGAGGTTTAGGATCATGGTTTCATGGGACAGCCCAGTTAATTGGCCTAATAACATGTTTAGTGCTTCTGTTCTACTTCCTAGTTCAATGCATAGTGCCTGGGATCTTAAAAGGTTGCAAGCAGCCGTCCAAGGCACAACCTGTCTCTATTCACTTGGAACAACATAGGAAGAAGGAAAGTCAGGAATAGGAGGAGGATATGAAATGTATGGCTAATTGTCTCCATGAACAACTGCCTCCTATATTGTGAGGCCAGAAAAACTTGATGGTACCTGGCGACTATTACGGAACATTTTGATCAAAGAATTCGTAGAAGAATCGTGATCAAAAGGGGGGAAGTGCAGAACAGAATTTCAAATTCTAATGGACTCCAGACTTCCTGGAGCCATGAAAGCTGGATGAACCCCTAAAACTGTTGCCCTGAGATAATGTGTAAGCCTTAAACAAAAATATCCCCTGAAGTCTTGTTAAAACCAAAGAATAGTTTAGCTTAACTAGTAAAAAATGTCTGCCTTGAGCATTATACTTTTTTAAGAACTATCTATATGGGATCAAAATGATAACAGCAACTGGAAAGATCAGATAAGAACCAAAGATTAGTCCAGAAGACTAACGGACCGCAGTGACCAAGGCCTCCACCAGACTGAGTCCAGTACAGCTAGATGGTGCCCGACTACCACCACCGACTGCTCTGACCGGGATCACAACAGAGGGTCCTGGACAGAGCTGGATAAGGATGTAGAACAGAAAATTCTAACACAAAAAAAAAGGCCAGATTTACCGGCCTGACAGACTGGAGAAACCCCAAGAATACGGCCCCAGACACCCTTTTAGTCCAGTTGTGAAGTCACTTCCGAAGTTCACTGGTCAGCTGGGGATTGGACAGTCCCATAAAACAAAACGGGACTAATGAGGCACAGCAGTCCAGGGACAAGGACTAGAAGGCAGGAGGGGACAAGAAAGCTGCTGATAGGGAACCCAAGGTTGAGAAAGGACAGGATTGTCATGTCGTGGGGTTGTTAACCATTGTCATAGGGCAATATGTGTACTGTTTAATGAGAAACTATTTGTTCTGCAAACCTTCATCTAAAGTACAAAAAAAAAAAATTATGTGAGATCAAATTGACAACAGCAACTCAAAAGGTTTGATGAGAAGCCTAGGGGACAGTGAGTTGAAGATAATGGTGATGGAATAATTTGGAAAAGGATAGTGAGAACAGCAGCACAACTGGAAGAATGTAATTGATGTCACTGAATTATACATGTAGAAATTTCTGAAATGATGTTGTCTTTGGCTATGTATATTTTCACCAAAAAAAAAGTCCTCCAAGGTTGAGAAGGGAGAGTGTTGACATGTCGTGGGGTTGTTAACCAGTGTCATGAAACAATATGTGTACTGTTTAATGAGAAACTATTTGTTCTGTAAACCCTCATCTAAAGTACAGTAAAAAAAAAATTATAAAAAAATAGAGAAGAACCTTAGAGGGTAGTAAGTTTATGTTAGTGGCAGAGGAACAACTTAGAAAAGGAGAATGAGATTGGTGGCACAACTTGAATAGTGTAATCAGTGTCTCTAAATGGTACATGTAGAAACTGTTGAATTGGTGTATGTTTTGCTGTGTATATTCCCAACAGTAACAAAAAATAAACTATATTTTAAAAAAAGAATGTAACAGGAGAACATATGGTACATTTAGAGAAATGAAAGAAGGCCAGGGTGGCTGAAACAGAGGAAATAAGAGAAAGAATTTTGTGAGATGAGACTGGAGAGATGGAAATAGCCTGACACTTTAGGATAGTGTAAAAATTTTAGGTAGTATCCTAAGAGTCCAACAAAGCCATTAGAATGTTTGAGAAGAGTTATCATGTAACCAGAATTACTTATGAAAGATAACTTAGGTAATTCAAACATGCAAACTGAGCTAAACTGAAATGTCTTCCGCTAAAAACAAAAAATGTTAGGTGTACAAAGACTTCTAAAAAAGAAAATAAAGAAAAGAATATCTCCAAGAACCAGGAAAAAAAAAAAAGGACTTCCCAGGAGAATCATACGAGGAAAAGTAATCAAGAAAGCACTTCAAAGAACTGAAGAAAAACGTGCAACAAGAGACTTGTGCTCGAGCCTATGTTAGTTAAGGAGTTGGAATTGTAATATTTGCATAAAGCAAGGACATTGGGAGCCCTGCCCTGCATATAAAAAGGCCTAGAAAATATCTAGAATCTGGCCAAGGAAAACTACATAAAAACTGAATGTACTACTTCCACAAATACTGTAATATGTAGGACTCTCGTGAGGAATTGATGCAATAAACTAGATGATAAGCAACTCCCCTTAAGAACTTGAGAAAACAATGATTTGGAAAAGACAATAAAATTAGGATATTTAAAATTCTAAGTGATAGAAGGAATAGAAACTATGACAGAAGAATAGGACATCAGGGGAAATAACAGATGGATTTGAAAATAAGTGTAACTTCTAAAAAGGAAAACCACAGTTACTAAACAACAGATTATGCATTGCAGAAGAAAGGACGTTGAGCTGGAATATAGATCTGATGTATTTGGGTCAAAGAGAGTATATGAAATGGAAACTATCAAAGAGACAATGAGATTAGAATTAGTAGAAATTAAATCTAGAGAGTAAAGAGTATGAAGGAGAGGAAAATATTTAAGGATTTTCTAGAATTATCAAAGACATGTATCCTTACTCTGAAGAACACCAAAGTCAGATCATAATAAAATTAATAACAGAACTAAGTATATCATAATGAAACTGAAGAATACTAGAGCCAAAAGGTGATTCCTGGTTTCTGGATTGCCCAGTATGATAGATGGTAGAGTCATCCACTGAGAAACAGAACAAAGGAAACAGAGCAGATTAGGGCTGGTAAAGTCAGTTTTGAACTACTTCAACTGTATGTACCCTTAAGCCAGTCCTGTGGTAGAGTGTAGTAAGCAGTTGAATATGCAGATATGGATCTGAAAGGAGAGATCTGGGCTAGAGATAATTTGGTTTTCACATGAGTAGAGGGTAAATCAAGTTGTTTGCATGGTTAAGACTACCTAGAAAAAGGACTGAGAAAGGGGCCTGGGACTTGCGGGAATACATATAATGCCTGATTGAAGTAGATAAATATATAGAAGAAATGTAGAAGAATTCCCAGAATAGAAAAACAAAAACCAATGAACTATATCCCCGCAGATGCCAAGGCAAAATACTAAGGGAAAATATTCATCTATATTCTCCTATGTTTGCAATTGATAAGACCATCTCTAAGTTTAATAACATCATGTTATTCTGACATTCTTCTCCTAGAATTAAATGTTAAAATTAATGTACAACCTTGGATATTTTACTATATGTGGACATCAGGATCCTACAAAAATCATGGATATTGCATATCTTCACTTTATTTCTCTAGAGGTTTTAGGCATTATTATCCTCTATGCTAGGATTCTACAAACTTATTCTGTAAAGGGCCAGATAGTAAATATTTTAGGTTTTGGGGGCCATAGGTCTCTGTTTTCCCCTACTTAACTCTGCAGAAATAGACAGAAAGAATGAGTGTAGCTATCTGTCAATAAAACTTTATTTACAAAAACAGGTGGTGGGCCAGAGACTCTAAACACATGAGGTCTTCAAGATTTGCTGTAGGACAGACCATGAACTTTTTAAAATCATTTTCCCTCTATATTAATAACATTTGCATGCACAGTATTTATTTTTCTTTTTCCATGTTTCTGTTAGATCAAGAAAACCCTATTGTTTCCACCCAAAATAGGATAAACCAGATACTGTTGGATGCAAATTATGTGATAGAAAAATGTAGATTTAATTAGAAAATATCTAACTGCAAACTATATAAAGAGCAATGAGAGACTATAAATAGCAATTTTTTGATTAAGGAATATGCCTTATATATGCCAGAAGGGAAATGACATAGAAAATCAATCTGATAAGAGAAGGGGAACTGTAAAAGAATTCATGATCTGTGTAATAAAACTAAAGTATCTTTTTTTTTTTTTTGGAAGTACCAAGACATCGCATGAATACTTGTAAATAATTCTATGGGAGAAAAGTCATAACAACAAAGGAGATAGCCCCAAAAAGAAAAATACTGTGTGTGTACACCCATACACACACACACACACACACACACAACACTACTATAGTTTGGAGCTATCTGGAGGATTAAGGAATCTCTGTAGAAAAACGCACTTAAAACTTAAAAATTGATAGTTACATAATTATTTTAAACATATTTCCAAATACATATGTAGCAAAAGACTAAATATATTAATATATCCTGTTTTGTCTCCATGTTGCAATTAAAGTAATTGCAGTGCTTTTTTGAAAAGCAAAACTGTCTTCCAGGAAGATGGAGTAAACATACTTGTCCCTATTCTTCCCATTAAGTGCAATTAAAAATCCTATTAATTATAAATAAATATAAGACAGCTCTCAAGGGTGAAGAGAAGAAGCCAGGCTGGCTAGGGCCTTACAGGGCCCAGGGAGCAACCTGGTGGTGAGTCTTCTGGGTTTTCTTTTTCCTTCTTTGTACCAGACTGGCACTCTGGAAATTCCAAGAGTTACAGACAAAAACACTCAAGGAAGTCTGCTGTCTGTAGCCAAACGACCAGAAAAGGGGCAGTTTAGCAAGACAGAAACCATTTTGAAAATAACTGCTCTACTCCAGCCAAACACCATATGAAAAACCGGCCTCACTCACACTCACACTCACACTCACACCAGCAAAGGTGGAGTTGGGGACCTAGATGTCCACTCTCCCCAGACTGTTAAAAGGTACCCCAATACCTCCACTCCCATGCCAGTGCAGTGTCAGAGATGACTGAGCAGGGAGCCAGGATTTTAATCCCCACCATGTGGTAAGGAAGCGCACTTTACCCCATTCCTTCAGCTGTTAGTGAAGACCACATGGAGAGCCAGGACTTCTACCAACTCAGCAGTAATGAAATGTCCCTCCTCCTCCCACATGGGTGGTAGTAGAGAGGTCTAATAGGCAGTCAGGGTTAAGAGGCCACCTCTCTTGGTTTCAGTGGAGGTCATGTGGGAGTCAGTAATAAGGTGCTCCTAACCCCAACCCCTCCCAGCCAGGGAGGTGTCAGCGGAGGCCTAATGGGGAGTCTGTACTCCTAACCCCACCTGGAGAAGCTTCTACCCCCTTGTATGTCAACAGAAACCCAGTGGGAAAGCTGGATTTCTACCCTCAGCTGGCTATAATGAGGAAACACCACCCCTTCTCCTACCATTACAGTGTCAGATTATTTGTTGCTTGAGCAGATTACTATGATTTGCACATTGATAAAGAGCTAGCATTTAACATGCTCCTGGCCCACTAATATAGATCAGTCATTGGTCTTCTTTATAGATCTCTCCTTGAAGTTTCAACAAATACATTTCTGGTTAATAATAGCTAATACAAACATCTAGTATTTGAGTGCTTAATTTAATTTAGGTATTATATTACCTTATTTTGCAAATGAGGAAAATTAACTTCAGAAATATGTAGTAACTGCTGTTAGAAAATAAAACAAAAATCAACATAAAGAAAACAAAAATCCTCACAACTGTAACACTAAGTAACATCATGATTGTCTTGGTTATCTAGTGCTGCTATAACAAATATCACAAGTGGATAGTTTTAACAAAAAGAATTTCATTCTCTCACAGTTGAGGAGGCTAGAAGTCCGAATTCAAGGTCCCAGCTCCAGAGGAAGCCTTTCTCTTTCTCTGTTGGCCCTAGGGGAAGGTCCTTATCATCATTCTTCCCCTTGTCTAGGAGCTTCTCCACACAGGAACCCCACGTCCAAAGGACGTACTCTGCTCTCAGCACTGCTTCTTGGTGGTAAGATGTTCCCCAGTCTCTCTGCTCACTTCTCTCTTTTTTATATCTCTTGATTGATTTAAGACACAACCTAATCTTGTAGATGTGAGTCCTGCCTCATTAACATAACTGCCTCTAATCCTGCCTCATTACATGATAGAGGTAGATTTACAACATACAGGAAAATCACATCAGAGGACAAAATGTGGACAATCACACAATACTGAAATCATGGCCTAGCCAAGTTGACACACATTTTGGGGGGACACAATTCAATCCATAACACTGATAAACAGGAAAATATTGAAGTTGTCGAGGATTTCATTTTGCTTGGATCCACAATCAACACCTATGGAAGCAGTAGTCCAGAAAGAAAATGGCATATTGCCTTGGGCAAATCTGCCGCAAATGACTTCTTTTAAAGTATTAAAAGCAAAGATGTCACTTTGAGGACTAAGGTGAGACTGACCCAAGCCATGGTATTTTCAGTCACCTCATCTGTATGCAAAAGCTAAACAATGAATAAGGAATACTGAAGAATTCATGTCTGAATTATGGTGTTGTTGAAGAATGTTGAATATACCATGGACTAGCAGAAGAAAGAACAAATCTGCCTTGGAAGAAGAGCAGCCAGAACGTTCCTTAGAAGCGAGGATGGCGAGACTTCATCTCACTTACTTTGCACATGTTATCAGGAGGGACCAGCCCCTGAAGAAGGACATCATGCTTAATAAAGTAGAGGGTAAGCAACAAGAAGGAAGACCTCAATGAGATAGATTGACACAATGGCTGCAACAATGGGCTCAAACGTAGTAACGATTGTGAGGATGGCTCAAGACCAGGCAACATTTCATTCTGTTATATGTGGGGTCTGTTATGAGTCAGAAATGACTTGGTGGCACCTCACAACAACAACTCTATGCTAAGGTTACACATCTCATTCTCCATGGATCTGTGACTGAAATAAGCTTCTTTAATAAAAAGTATAATCTTGGGGTTTTAAAACTGTGAGAATGTGCAAAGACCCTGGTTTTAAAAAAATCGAGATAAATTTTCCAAGAGTAAAACATGATTTTTTTTGTGAAATAATGACTATCACAGACCATACAATTCCATATTTATCTTTCCTTTGCTACCATGTACCTGAGCAAAAGTTTTTTTGTTTTTTTTTCCCCTCACATTAAACAAGTTGTCATCGAGTCAATTCTGATTCATGGCGACCCTGTGTGTATCATAGTAGAACTGGTTCTATAGTGTTTTCAGTGGCTGATTTTTCAGAAGAAGGTCTCCAGGCCTTTCTTCTGAGGAGCCTCTGGGTAGACTGGAACCTTCAAACTTCCAATTAGCAGTCAAATGTGTTAACTGTTTACACCATACAGGGAATTTTTTTTACATTACGTCAGGTAAAATTGTATAGAAATGGACTTGATCCTGCATCTAAAATCAGATTGGGATTATTTCTGATACTAAGTGAGCTATCTATCTGTCTGTCTATATAAAATATTATTTCCATTTGGAGAATTGTGTATGTCATTCTTTTTCTCAGAATAATACTTCTTAACTCATAAGAAAACAAAAAAATATTGAAAACTTTGAAGAAGTGTTATGTTGTTAAATTTTAAGTTTTGGTAACACTGTTCTAAACCCCTAATTTAGGGACTTGATCTGTTTTGTTCACTGCTAAATCTTCATCACATACAACAGTGCTCAGAACTTGTAGGAACTTAGTAAATAAAAATTGAAAGAATGAATGGAAAACCAAAACCTCACTGTTGAATAATCCTTGATTTTTTACATCTCATAGAACATCATCAAAATAATTATTTACTATTCACAAAGACATGGAGCTATAAAATTTCTTCTTATATATCCCAGAGTCCCAAAATTACGACCTCTTTTGAAATTACTTTTCCTGACGTAGTTTAGGGAAAAGTACATTTTCTCCCAAGCTCTTTCACTGATCTGCTAAAAAGCCTCCAGTATCCATTCTTTTCTAATAGGAATTCTCAGCAAAACTGTTAATAAAGGCAGCCTATAGATTAGGCTTGAGCTCTATGAAAAATACAAAAATCAACCACCAGTAATTAATAGCTTTACATGAGCTTTGTAGTATTCTTTTTGAGTCTCATCTAATTGTATCTAATCCCACATCAGTAGGCTTCCCAAGCCTTTGCCTAATGAAAGATTTTATTGTAAGTCCACAAAATGGACTGTGAGACTTATTTTTTTTCTTATCCCTTCAAGGCATTTTTATTCTTTCCCTTTTTTAAAGAAATTATATTTTGCTTTGTTCTTCTTTGATGTTTGCCAAAATCATGACCATTAGCCAAACTCAACAATAACGAAAGCTAAGAACAAAACTAAGTGCTCAATACATGTCCCAGGTGGTATCATAATTTATTCTAGTCCTGAGTATTCTACACCTAACTACTGTTTTTCCCTTCCACACTTTCAAGAAGTTATAAAACTTTTAAAATAATAGTTTTCTATGGAGGAATGAGTCGGAATAGACTCGGCAGCAAACAACAACAACAGCATGAAGGAAATAATTTTATTTAAGTGAGATTTATTGTGAAAATCCAGTAATGTTATTGTGCTTCTATTTTAATCTTCTTTTTCCTAGATTTTATTTATTTTGGTGTTGAGAATATACACAGCAAAAACATACAGCAGTTCAAGTTTCTACATGTACAATTTAGTGACATTGATTACCTTCTTTGAGTTGTGCAACCATTCTCACCTTCCTTTTCTGAGTTGTTCCTCCCTCATTAACATAAACTCACTGTCCCCTTAAGGTTCCTGTCTAATCTTTTGAGTTGCTGTTGTCACTTTTATCCCATATAGATAGTTCTCAAAAGAGAATAATGCTTGACAGCCTTTTTTTTGCTAGTTAAGCTGAACTATTGTTCCATTTTAAGGTGACTACAGGGGATTTTTTGGTTTAAGGTTTAAAGATTATCTCAGGGCAGTAGTTTCAGGGGTTCATGTACCCTCCATGGCTCCAGAAATCCTAGAGTCCATGATAACTTAAAATTTTGTTCTTCAATTTCCTCCTTTTGATCAGATTCTTCTATGGAATCTTTGATCAAACTGTTAAGTAATGGTAGCTGGGCACCATCCAATTCTTCATTCTCTTGGCAAAGGAGGTAGTTATTCATGGAGGCAAACAGCCACACATTCCATATCCTCCTCCTATTCCTGGCTCTCCTTCTTCCTCTGTTGCTCTAGGTGAACAGAGACCAATTGTTATGCATTGATGGCTGCTTGCAAGTTTTTAAGACCCCAAGCACTACCCATCAAACTAGAAGGGAGAACAGAAGCACTAAACATGTTATTAGGCCAGTTAACTGGGATGTCCCGTGGAACCATGACCCTAAACCTCCAAACCAAAGAACCAAATCCCATGAGGTGTTTGGTTGTACATAATCAGCCTCAGCAGCTACTCTTTTTTTTTTTTTGTAAATATATCTATTGCATAACTTTTGGCAATGTAACTTTTTACAAGTGTGCAACTTATTGTCAGCAATGTCAATAATTGGATATGCAACCCTACCCTTAATAAATGCAATTTTTCCATCACCGTTAACTCCCGCTTTCCCCCTCCCCTGCATCCCTGGTAACTACTAATAAACTTTGTTCTCTATACGTTTACCTTTTTCTGTCTTTTTATATAAGTGAGGTCATGCAATATTTGTCCATGATGGGCTTACTTTGCTCCACGTAATGTATTCAAGCTCCATCCATACTGTATCGTATATCAAGACTTCATTTCTCCTCCTGGCTGAATAGTATTCCA
This sequence comes from Trichechus manatus latirostris, assembly GCF_000243295.1. Lineage (NCBI taxonomy): Eukaryota > Metazoa > Chordata > Mammalia > Sirenia > Trichechidae > Trichechus > Trichechus manatus. Next base: position 865,590 of record NW_004443937.1, read on the forward strand.
TTGTATGTATGTACCACATTTTGTTTATCCATTCATCTGCTGATGGACATTTAGGTTGTTTCCACCTTTTGGCTATTTGAATAATGCTGCAGTGAACACTGGTGCACACGCCTCTTTGTGAGTCTCTGCTTTCAAGTCTTTTGGATATATCCCTAGGATTAGAAGTGCTGAGTAATATGATAGTTCTATTTTTAGTTTCTTGAGGAACCTCTACAGTTTTCCACAATGGCTGTACCATTTTGCATTCCCACCAGCAATGGATAGAGGATTTTGAATTCCCCAAATCCTTCCCAACATATGTTATTTTCTTTTTCTTTCTTTTTTTTTTTTTAATCTTAGCCATCTGTTATGGACTGAATTGTGTCCCCATAAAATGTGTGTCAACTTGACTAGGCCATGATTCCCAGTATTGTGTGGTTGTCCACCATTTTGTGATCTGATGTGATTATACTATGTGTTGTAAATCCTAACCTCTATGATGTTAATAAGGCAAGATTAGAGGCAGTTATGTTAATGAGTCAGGACTCAATCTACAGGATTAGGTTGTATCTTGAGTCAGTCTCTTTTGAGATATAAAAGAATTGAGCAGAGAAGAGAGGGACCTTTTTAGCACCAAGAAAGAAGCACTGGGAGCAGAGTGGATCCTTTGGCCTCGGGGTCCCTGCACTGAGAAGTTCCTAGAAAAGAGGAAGATTGATGATAAGAACCTCCCCCCAGATCTGACAGAGAGAGAAAGCCTTCCCTTGGAGCTGACACCCTGACTGTGGCCTTCTAGCCTCCTAAGCTGTGAGAGAATAAATTTATATTTATTAAAACCATCCGCTTGTGGTGTTTCTGTTAACTAAGACACCATCCTAGTGGAAGTGAAATAGTATCTCATTGTGGTTTTGATTCGCATCTCTGTTATGGCTAATGACACTAAGTGTCTTTTCATGTGTTTGATGTCCATTTGAATGTCCTCTTTGGTGAAATGTCTATTCAAGTCCTTTGCCCACTTTATGATTGGGTTATTTGTCTTTTTGTTGTTAAGTTGTTGTATTTTAATCTTTTTAAAAATATAGTAACTTTAATTATATTTTATATTTTTAAGTAAATACATGATAGATTCTAGCATAGCAGAAATGGACATACTGTTGTCTAAAATGGGGAAAAAATAATTTAGGAAGATCATATAATTTAGTAAACTGGTTCTATATCTATTTCTATATAGCAATCTTCAATCTTATAATTATTTTTCTTTCAATTATTGCTTGAAGATTTGCTGCTATTGTGGGGGTGTTGAGACCATAACAGTAGCTCAGAAAATAATCCAAGAGTTTTAGGAAATTCTTCATTACTCCATAGTGAATATTAAATTTATAGAAACAAAATGAAAAATACAATAAAACACAAATTACCGTAGTACTTACTTTGTTGTGCCAATAAATTTTAGGATATTGAGAGCTAAGCTTTCAGACACACAATCATTGTATGTCTAAATATCCAAAATTTTAAATTTGATCACATAACAGATGGACTCCATTATTTTTTAAATTTTAGATAAATTTGTTTTGTTTCTCTCAGTGGAGATTTTGAGCATTTAATTAAAGGCCTCATTGCCCCATCATTAAATTCAAAGAAGCATATCTAATGTGAACACTTAAATGTAATGTCACTCATTAGTCTTTAATGAAGAGAAACTTATTCTTTCTCTAAAGAACAGCTGTAAAAATAGTATCTGTCACCTACAAAATTATATATTCCCAGGATTATTAAAGTGCATGTAATGTCTTTGAAATATATCTTTGCGACATTTACTATGCATGTTTCTTTCTTTTTGGTTTCACCTGTAAAGTGGTTAATTGAAACCAGAAAGCTGAATTCTCGCACACTCCAGGATACCATGCTGAAGCAAAAGCTGAATTGTCCCAGTTACCTGGAAGAGATTTAGCATGAAGTCATTTCGCTTTCTATACCTAATGTTCTCTTATTTATCCTGTACCTTGATAGCATTTTTCATAATGCCTGAGCCATAAAATCTGTCATTAGACAGTTAAAATTCATCTGGAGCTCTTTTTCCAAGCATCTAATCAACAAGAAAATTAATTTTAATGCCTGTGCTATTTCCTGACCCTGTAAGATGTAACTCAGAATAGAGTAACGTGAATTGCAGTTGGTTCATTAGTGTTGTATCACCATCACCATCACCATCACCATCACATCATCATCACCATCATCATCAGACACAATCATGACAGACACTGTCATTCTTTAAAACTTATTTAGATCCATTATACAATAGATTTCAACATTCTGTGTATCTGACCACTGGGCCATGTTAGTACTCTCAAGTCTACTTTTTTTTTTTTTTTAATGGACAAATATGAAGCTAATTGGTACTCCTGATACTCAGCTGAACATCTGGACAAATCAAAAAAGGCAATCAATTATCCACCCCTATCAAAATATACATGTTTGGCATTGGTAAACTAAACATCTGTATTTTTTATTGTGCTTTTAGATTTTAACTGGGAGGATTAGTGTCACATAGGTAGAGTTTTGCTGTGTTGTTTTGTATATTACAACCTTGTTAAAACACAATTCATCATAAATTAAAATTCAATATTAAGTGCCCTCTTTTAGTTCATCCAACATGTTTTAATTACAGAGGTACCTGAAATATTTCATTGTAGGCACATTTGCATACATACTGGCTCCATGGCATAACTCCAAGAATGACACAGTAGCACTAATTTGTTTATTCATTCAATCAATATTTATTTTGTGTTTCTTGTGCTAGACATAGTGGTATGCACTGGAGGTGCAGTAGTGTAGAAATTCACATTTGAGTATATAAATGCAAATACTTCACAAGTATAATTTTGTGCTTTTCCCTGTATTTGCGAAAATGCTGTTCTTTATGCTCTAAATATCTCATTTTTTTTCTTATAACAGGAACGTAAACTAAAATAAAATAAGCAATTGTGTTATGTCTGGAACTATTACCAACATTCAACAAAGGGTTAGATACTGTGTCTTCCATGTCTTTTGTCATCCAACTACCCTACCACCTTGCATATGACTATTCATAGGTGGTGTTCAAAAACATTTATTGATTGGTTGGATAAAGGAAGTTAGGTAAAGTCCCTTCATTTTCAATGCAGTTTGGGTGCTTAAATTTTTCTTAAAGCTACTTGGTCATACAAAATTTTCAAAATAACACAAAATATTTTATAGCTACTTAATTTAATGAGTATTTTTAAAATATGCACTATATGCAGGGCTGATTGAATGTCATGTTGGATCACTCTTGAAGCCTTCCCTCCAGTATCACTTTCCACCTTCCCCATATCCCTGACCCTACTCCATCTACATCAGACAACTTTGTTGTTATTGTTAGTTGCCATTGATACTGACTCATGGTGATCTCATGTTTGCAGAGTAGAACTGCTCAACAGGGTTTTCAAGGTTGTAACATTTCAAAAGGAGATCGTAACGCCTGTCTCCAGAGGCCTCGGGTGGGGGTGGTTCAAACCACCAACCATTCGGATAATAGTTGAGCAATTAACTGCTTATGCCACCCAGGGACTCCTGAAACAACTGATATCTGGAAAATACACACTCATGTTTCAAGGCTCTGCTAAAATTTTACTTTCCCTATGAAACTTCTCCTTGTATTTTCCCTTCTGTATAATTAACTCCTTCCTATTTTGTTTCCCTATTCTATCTTCTTTTCATTTATATCAAAATAATACTATGTTATATTGCATTCATTTTTCATATAAGTGATATATATATAGAAGTCAGATAGCCTCATGGTAGTGACTCAAATATAGTTGAATTCAAAATATAATACCACAGAGGGAGACTTGCGGCAAAATGGCGCTCTAGGCGGAAGCACCACGCCGTCCCTCCACAGCAAAGATCCAAAAAACTAAGCCGAACAGAGAAAACAACAATCCTGAAACCCTAAAGCATCGAGTGAAGAGATAGGGAACTCAGCCAAGCACCAAATGGATTGAGAAAGCTGACAGACAGCGAAGAGCGGGGAGAGAGTCATGCAGAGGTCCCCTACAACCTAATGCAGCACATATCCACCATCTTGGATTCCTATCGGAGACCAGCGAACAGGGGATACAAGAAAGCAGCTTTACGGAGCTTCCTGCGGGAGACAAAACAACCGGTAATTTGCGATATACGCTTTCCCACCCCCCACCCTTCTTCAACCCACTCGGCCTCCTCTGCTTCCCATGGCTACAGTCTCTTGTCCGGGAAACACAGGCTGCTTGCATTCCACACACCCGAACGGGCCGGCTCTCTGAGTGCCATTTGTTGGCTGCTGGTGTTGCTTTTTTCCGCTTCTTTTGATTTCTTCCTTACCTCTCACCACCTACCCCTCTTTCGCTCAAATACCTGGCTCTGTGCACCATCTTTGCTTTCTCCTGTGGGGCTGTGGAGCTCCGTTCGAGTGTGGAGCTGCTTCCCGCTCTGGGCTGCCAATGCTGGTGGGATCCCGGGGCTTTTGTTTGTTTCTTTGTTTTGAATGGTTTGTTTGTTTTCTTTTCCAAGTCTCGAGTTGGGAGCCCTTTGTGGCCAGGTGTTGCTGCGTGGCAAGGAGACTACCCTCTCAGCATGCACAGATGTGCAGAGGGATCCCTGAGGATATTTATTTTCCCGTTGTTTTCTTTTTTTTTCCCCCTAGTTTTTTGGGGGCTTCTCTTGTTCTTTTTTTTTTTTATTTGTTTTGTTTTCTTTTCCCTCTTTTTCCCTTTTTGTCTTTCTTCGTTACTCAGTTTCTCCTCTCTCTATATCTTCCTTCTCTTTCTGATCCCTGAATACCTAGCATTGTATACCTCTACGCCTTCTAGCCAGGCTGTACTGCAACACCTGAGAGCGACTTCCCCACACCTCATAGCTGCACTGGTGGGATCCCTGAGAACTTTGCGGTTCTTTAACCTTTCCGATTTTTATTTATTCATTCT
>NW_004443937.1:876781-884294 GCF_000243295.1 Trichechus manatus latirostris
TAAGCCTTCATCTTAAGTGAGAATAGCAGCACAATTGGAAGAGCGTAGTCAGTGTCACTAAACTTTGCATGTAGAAATTTTTGAAATGGTGTATCTTTGGCTATGTGTATTTTCACCAAAAAAAAGGTTGAGAAGTTAGAGGGTTGACATGTTGTGGGGTTGTTAACCAGTGTCCTAAAACAATATGTGTACTACTGTTTCATGAGAAACTATTTGTTCTGTAAGCCTTCAGCTGAAGTACAATAAAAAAATATATATATAATCCTACATATAGAAGAAAATTTAACTAATTCACTTTTACCGTTTATCACCACTCTTATTCAACATTGGGCTGGAGGTACTAGGCACAGCAGTTAGGCTAGAAAAAGAAATAAAGGGCATCCGAATTTGTAGGGAAGAAGTGAAAGTATCTCTGTTTGTAGATGATATGATCTTATACACAGAAAACGCCAAAGAATCCACAAGAAAACTACTGGAACTAATAGAAGATTTCATCAAAGTTTCAGGATAGAAGATAAACACACAAAAGTCAGTTGGATTCCTTTACACCACCAAAGACAACCTGGAAGAGGAAATCACCAAATCAATACCATTTACAATAGCCCCCAAGAAGAGAAAATACTTAGGAATAAATCTAACCAGAGACGTAAAAGACCTATACGATGAAAACTACAAGACAGTACCACAAGAAACCAAGAGCCCAGGAAAAACATACCTTGCTCATGGATAGGAGGACTCAACATTGTGAAAATGTCAGTTCTACCCAAAGCAATGTTCAGATACAATGCAATCCTGATCCAAATTCCAACAGCATTTTTTAATGAGATGGAGAAACAAATCAACTTCATATGAAAAGGGAAGAGGCCTCGAATAAGTAAAGCATTACTCAAGAAGAAGAACAAAGTGGAAGGCCTCACATTACCTGATTTTAGAACCTATGATACTGCCACGATAGTCAGAACAGCCTGGTACTGGTACAACAACAGATACATAGACCAATGGAACAGAGTTGAGAATCCAGACATAAATTCATTCACCTGTGAGCAGCTGATACTGACAAAGGCCCAAACTCCATTAATTGGGGAAAAGACGGTGTCTTTAACAAATGGTGGTGGCATAACTGGATATCCATCGGGAAAAATCTGAAACAAGACCCATACCTCACACCATGCACAAAAACTAACTCAAACTGGATCAAAGACTTAAATATAAAATCAAAAACAGTAAAGATCATGGAAGAAAAAATAGGGACAATGCTAGGAGCCCTAATACATGGCATAAAAACAATACGAACTGTAAGTAACAATGCGCAAGCACCAGAAGAGAGACTAGATAACTGGGAGCTCCTAAAAATCAAACAGTTATGTTCATCAAAAGACTTCACCAAAAGAGTAAAAAGACAACCTATAGACTGGGAAAAAAATTTGGGCTATGACAAATCCGATCAGTGTCTAATCTCTAAAACCTACAAGGTACTGCAAAACCTCAACAATAAAAAGACAAATAACCCAATTAAAACATGGGCAAAGGATATGAACAGGAACTTCACCAAAGAAGATATTCCGGCAGGTAACAGGCACATGAAGAAATGCTCACGTTCATTAGCCATTAGAGAAATGCAGATCAAAACTGCAATCACATATCATCTCACCCCAACAAGGCTAGCATTAATCCAAAAAACACAAAGTAATAAGTGCTGGAGAGGTTGTGGAGAGACAGGAACACTTTGTGAGAATATAAAAGGGTATGACCACTTTGGAATCAATTTGGCACTTCCTTAAAAAGTTAGAAGTAGAAGTACCATACAGCTATCCCGTTCCTTGGGATATATCCTAGAGAAATAAGAGCTGTCACACGAATGGATATATGCACACCCATGTTAATTGCAGCACTGTTCACAATAGCAAAAAAAAGGAAACAACCTAGGCGCCCATCAACGGATGAATGGATAAACAAATTGTGGTATATCCACACAATGGGATACTATGCAATAATGAAGAACAATGATGAAGCTGTGAAACATCTATGACATGGAGGAATCTGGAGGGCATTATGCTGAGTGAATTTAGTCAGTCACAGAAGGACAAATATTGTATAAGACCACTATTGTAAGAACTCAAGAAAAGGTTTAAACACGGAACTAAACATTCTTTGATGGTTACGAAGGTGGGGAGGGAGGGTGAGGGTTATTCACTAACTAGATAATAGACAAGTATTATCTTAGGTGAAGGGAAGGACAGCATACACTACAGGGGAAGTCAGCACAACTGGACTAAACCAAGGCTAAGAAGTTTCCTGAATACAGTCAAACACTTTGAGGGACAGAGTAGCAGGGGTAGGGATCTGGGGACCGTACTTCCAGGGGACATGTAGGTCAGTTGGCATAACAAGGCTTACTAAGAAAATGTTCTGCATCATACTTCAGTGAGTGGTGTCTGTGGTCTTAAAAGCTTGCAAGAGGCCATCTAAGATGCATCAGTTGGTCCCAACTACCTGGAGTAAAGGTGAATGAAGAACACCAAAGACACAAGGAAAGTATTAGCCCAAGAGACAGAAAGGGCCACATAAACCAGAGACTTCATCAGCCTGAGACCAGAAGAACCAGATGGTGCCCAGCTACCACCAATGACTGCCCTGACAGGGAACACAACAGAGAGTCCCTGATGGAGCAGAAGAAAGGTGGAGTGCAGAACTCAAATTCTAGGAAGAAGATCAGACTTAATGGTCTGACTGAGACTGGAGGAACTCAGGAAAACATGGCGTCTGGATTTTCTATCAGCCCAGAACTAATACAGTTTCTGAGGCCAACTCTTCAGACAGGGATTGGACTGGACTGTGGGACATAAAGTGATACTCGTGAGAAGTCTCTTAGCTCAAGTAGATACAAGAGACTAAAGAGGCAGCATCTGTCAGGAGCTGAGATGGGAAGGGAAGAGAGGGTTAGGAGCTGGTTGAATGGACATGGGGAATCGGGTGGAAAGATGGAGTGTGCTGTCACAGTATGGGGAGAGCAATTAGGGTCACATAACTATGTATAAATTTTTGTATGGAAGACTAACTTGAAATGTAAACTTCATTTAAACAACAACAATAAAAAAAATTAATTCACTTTTATAGTGAGTCTTCTAGGGAAATGCTGAAAGGAAAACTAGATTTCTAAAACATAGAACTTTAAGGAATATGTTGTCCCCATTTTTGCAATATTCAGTATCTTGCATACAGGATTGACAATGTCTAGAAAGTCTCTTGGTCAGAAGTCAGATTAGTAGGGGATTGCAGGGTGTTAAACCTTTAGTTGAAATCATTGACCATGAGCTTCTGGGTCGGAAAGTGGTTGATAAACAGGAAGAATATAATGCATGCATAGTTTGAATATGGGACAGTCGTGGTTCAGTGGTAGAATTCTCCCCTTCCATGCGGGAGACCTGGGTTCGATTCCCTTGCTGTGCACCTCATGCACAGCCACGATTCATCTGTGAGGGGAAGCTTGCACATTGTTATGATGATGAACGGGTTTCAGCAGAGCTTCCAGACTAACAACAGCAGCTAACAACAATGGTCTGAAGGCCAGAATCTGCACCATAACTTGTGAGTTAAGGCTCTTTTTTTTCAAATGACAGGAATCTTTATTCCCCTGACTTGGCTATGTCACTGTTAAGTCTAGGAATATTCTTCAGATATTCCTGGATCCAAAAGCTCAAGCAATGTTATCAAAAATCCCATGATGGTTTCCATCTCAGCGAGGCTGTTTCCACAGGTAGAGCCTACAACTCAAGGTCTACCTTCAACCAGCTTAACAGCCATAGTAGAAAGAAACCCTCTTCCCAGAAAAATTTACAGGATTATTCCTTCATCTCTTCATTTGGGACACCCAAATTAGGAGAGTAACTGGCTGTACCACATGAGTATTCTAGGAGGTGGGGATTTGATCAGCCCCATCTGAACTACATGGACTTAGAGAAAAGGGATAAATTCCACATACCAAAACCAAAGAGATGTCCCCAGTAGGAGTAAGAAAGGCTGATCAGGCAAAAACAACAAATGTGCACTATGCCTCACAAGTAGACAGATATTCTTGTTTTACAAAGTTTTTCATGCTAAAATATCAAATAGAGCCCATAATATAAAAAGACACATTATCAGTCATCAACAGAAACTTTTCATAGTTCAAATTTTCAGAAGTTCATTTTCTTTTTGGTTACATTTTCATATCAATAGTGTGAATTATACCTTTTGAAACCTTAGTTGCCCTGCTCTATTGACTAAAAAGAGCAAATAACTGACGTGAAATAGCCTCTCTCTCTCCATCTTTCTGCACTGTATATCTCTATACGCATATAGATCATATATATAATGCATTTCAATTCTTCTCATAGTGTCCATTAAGGACAGCGAGTATATATGGTCCACTTCATACAGCTCAATAAATTTATTGAACTTTTCAATGGGCCTAATTCATTTTCTGTCTCTTCCTCTGGGCTCTTCCAAGAATGAATGAGTGTGCACACAGAGTCTTTGCTTGTGTAAACATCTCCCACCTCTTATATATGGGAATTGGCTTTGCATTTGTACGAGTTTTCTTCTACCCCTGCTCTCTCCTCTTTCATTTGTTTCCAAATTCTCTCTCCACCTGGCCCCTTTCTCCAAATTTAGAGATGTTCTTAAATTTTTCCCGTTTGTGGAGTCCCTGGATAGTGCAAGCATTTAAAGTTCTCAGCTGTTACCAAAAGGTTAGACATTAGAGTCCACCCGGAGGTGCCTCGGAAGAAAGGTCTGCCTCGGAAGAAAGGTCTCACACATAGCAAGCTTTCAATAAATAATTGCTAAGAGAAGGAATTGTATTGGGGCCCTGGTGACAGAGTGTTTAAGAGCTATGGCTACTGATCAAAAGGTCAGCCATTTAAATCCACCAGCCGCTCCTTGGAAACTGTATGGGGCAGTTCTCTGTCGTATAGGGTCTCTATGAGTCAGAATCAACTTGACAGCAATGAGTTTTGTTTTTTTTAAGGGAAGAAAGTAAATAAAAGTCTGTTTGTAGCATAACATACAGCATGGTATGTTCTCAATACATGATGTTTGGATATTCGTAAATACTTCTCTATCTTTGCGCTAATTTAGCTTCTTCCATTCACCTTCTACAATAGCAGTATGGCCATTTACTCATCAGGCACAGATGTGTGACTGGTGTGGTGATGTTTGTTGTACACAAGGCAATTATAAATAAAGATAATTCAAACCATAGTATCTTCAGCATTCTAAGAAGATTAAAGTAGAAATTTAGGAAACCATATAAAGAAAATGATACGGAATTAAATGAGGGGGGTAGCTTCTCCCTAGCCACTACTATAGTTTAAAAATGGCAGTTCACATATAGTAGGATTTGGAGTATGCTGAAAAACTTAAAATAATTTTGCTTATGTCAGACATGTGACTCCTCAATATCTGCATGGTGTATCATACTTTCTTACTAACTTACTGTATAAATTTATCAGTTACACTCAGGAGCTTTATCTTTCTACTTATTACACACTGCAAGTCAGAAAAGCTCTGTGCAATTTGAGCTTCCAGACTTTCCATTAATCCAAAGTTACCTTGATCTTGCTCAGATTCATAAGTCAAATGGAAGTCAAGAACAGAAGAAAAAGGAAAGGAATCAGAAATAGCTTCACACTGAACTAACTTCTGAGATACTTTGTGCTTTTTTTGGAGTGTGGAAGTTGCAACAACATCAAATGCCTTTCTACTCAGACCAAGGCCTGGTTGGGCAGTAACATTCTTGACAACCACTGATTCCATTTTCATGGTATCACATTGATATGCCACATTATGCTCCAGGCACCTGCTCTATTAAAATTCACACATCCTTCTGATTAGACAGGTGGTGGGGCATTAAGAAAAAGAGCTTCAAGTTGTGTTGCAAAACCAGGGCTGAATCTAAAAAAAAGAAAATCAAACCCGTTCCTGTTGAGTCAATTCCAACTCATAGCAACCCTATAGGACAGAGTAGAACTGCCCCACAGGGTTTCCAAGGAGCACCTCGTGGATTTGAACTGCCAACCTTTCAGTTAGCAGCCATATCTCTTAACCACTAGGCCACCAGGTTTTCCAGGGCTGAATCTCAAGGATGTATTATCGTTTGTGATTAATTCATTTTGTACACTATAATCCAACTGTAAGTCTTCACCCTAAAAGTAACAAGACATTTGTGGTAGAGCTCTCATTATACAAGTGAAAACAAGGGAAAACATTTTGTCCATGCAGTGCAACATAAACACTTGTTTCTAAATTATTCCTAAGCAGTTCTACTTCTGGTTCTCACAATCACCTTCTACATGAGTCATGTGGCCTACTTCCTAAGCATTGCTAGAGGTATAACCGGTGTGACAATGCTTGTAATTGTAGTGGACCATCTAGCCTTTAAAACGTTGTTATGAATGAAGTGAAGAACCTACACTTTCTTATTAAGGAGTTGCACAGTACTTTCTAAGTTTCAAGTTTAGCAGTTCTCAAAAAAGGTAATAGTATTCCCCATCTGCCTAACTTAGATTTTTGTTTGCCAGAATGTTGCTGTAGGTCTGTGGTATGCTTGGCTGGAGATGGAATCTACAGCTGTAGATGGAATAAATGTAGTTGAACTGAGTTGGTACCAGTTTTGTGGGCACATGACTTAGAACTCTTGTGGGCACATGACTTAGAACTCTTAAAGTGCACATCACTAAGTCAGTCAACAAAATACTGAGCACACTGCAGTATGCTAGGTGTTGTGCACAGTACAAAGATCTTTTTCCTGATAAAATTGACATTTTGCTGTGAAGATGAGGAATACACATATAAGAAGGAAGCTCAATAACAATGCCAGCAGTGGATTAAATACTAGTAAGTGATAGAGAAAGTATATATTGGACTTCACTGGAGAAAGAGCCAGTTTTGAGTATGGAGTGACCACAAGGAGACAGAGTCTGAGGTGAGGCTTGAGGTATGGGTCAGACTGTGATTAATTAATAGAATGGATAGAACATCATAGGCACAGGAAACAGCATAACAAAGGAAATAAACGGAAATAATAACAATTTTAAAAGCTAACTTAATTATTGACTATTGAGTGTGCCATGCACAGTGCTAAAAGTTTTAGGTATAAACTCTTTTGGGAGAAAGTCAAGATATGGTAGAATCCACCCTGTTCGCCCTAGTACATGCCACAAACAACCCATCCCAGCAACTCACCTTCAGCAGGACCTGCCCTGCTGTACCATACCTAAGTGACTGACCCTGCCCATTGGGGAAGAAGGTGAAAAGTATCGTGCCCACAGAAAATCAAACAACAAAGAACACACAGCCTGCCTGCTCAGACATAACTAAATAAAACCAAAAAGCAGATGAAACAAAGAAATCTACCATCAATAAATGAGAAAAATGACTACTGAATGCCCCAAAGACAGCAGACAATATCAAAACATATACAAAAACAGGACAGGATGGTTCCAGTAGGCATCCAAAATAAAACACCAGATGA
>NW_004443937.1:884638-889325 GCF_000243295.1 Trichechus manatus latirostris
AACTCTGAGGAAAAATCAGAAAAAAGAAGGACGAAAATGAAGAAACGCTGAGAATTATGTGGGATACAATCAAAAGCAAAAATCTGTGAGTGATCGGAGTTCCAGAACGGGGGAGAAAACAGAAAACACAGAGAGGATCATTGAAGAACTCCTGACAGAAAACTTCCCCAATCTCATGAAAGATGAAAAGCTGACCATCCAAGACGCTTAACAAACCCCATGTAGGATAGACCCCAAAAGAAAATCACCAAGGCATATAATCACACTCACTAAAACAAAAGACAAACAAAGAATCCTGAGAGCAGCTTGAGAAAAACAAAGAGTCACATACAGAAGAGAAACAATAAGACTAAGCTCGGATTACTCAGCAGAAACCATGTAGGCAAGAAGGCAGTGGTATGACATATAAAACCTTGAAAGAAAAAAAAACTGCCAGCCAAGAATAATATATTCTGCAAAACTCGCATTCAAATATGATGGTGAAATTAGGTCATTTCCAGATAAACAGAAATTGAGGGACTATGTAAAAACCAAAGCAAACTTACAAGAATTTTTAAAGGGAGTCCTTCGATCTGACAACAAACAACATCAGACCACAGGCTGAATCTAGGAAATAGGATTGTAGTAGCGAGATATCAACCTAGGAAACAAACTCTTAAGGACTATACAAAACCAAAAGAATTGCAACAGGGAACCAGAGAGGTTAATCTGTAAATGACAACAGTATCAGAACAATAAAAGAGGGAATAAACAGTGTAGGTATAGAACCTTCTAATGGAGAGGAAGGCAAGGCGATACCAAGCAATAATAGACTGGTTCAAACCTAGGAGGATAGGGGTAAATTTCAAGTTAACCACAAATAAAGTTAACAAACCTACTCATCAAAATAAAGAAGAAAAACATAAAGTCTCATTAAAAACAAAACGTACAAAAACAAAAGAAATGAAAAAAAAATTCACGAACAAAAGGAATTCAGCACAGGAGTATAAGAGGAACAAAGAAAACGTCAGCACCACAAAAAAGAGCACTACAAAATGACAGCAGTAAACTCACACCTATCAATAATTACACTGAATGTAAATGACCTAAATTCACCCATAAAGAGATGGAGAGTGACAGAATGGATAAAAAAACAGGATCCATCAATATGCTGTCTACAGGAGACATGCCTTAGAAACAAAGACATAAATTTATTAAAAATAAAAGGATGTAAGAAAATATATCAAGCAAACAGCTACCAAAAAAGAGCAGGAGTGGCAATACCAATCTCAGCTAAAATAGGCTTTAAAACAAAATCCACCATAAAAGACAAAGAAGAACACTAATGATTAAGGGGACGATCCCCCATGAAGACATAACCATAATAAACATCTACACACCAAATGACAGGGCTCCAAAATATGTAAAACAAACTCTAACAGCACTGAAAAGAGAAACTGACAGTTCCACAATAATAATAGGAGACTTCAACACACCACTCTCGGTAAAGGACAGAACATCTAGATAGAAACTCAGCAAAGATACACAAGACCTAAAGGGCACAATCAGCCAACTTAACCTCATAGACATGTATAGAAACCTACACCCAATAGCTGCAAAGTACACATTCTTTTCCAATGCACATAAAACATTCTCCAAAATAGACCACATTTCAGGCCACAGAGCAATCCTCAACGAGATCCAAAACGTTGAGATAATACAAAGCATCTTGTCTGACTACAACGCCATCAAGGTAGAAATTAACAACAGGAAGACCGAGAAAAAAAAATCAATTACATGGAACTGAATAACACCTTGCTTACACATCACTGGGTAATAGAAGAAATCAGAGATAGAAACAAAAAATTCCTGGAATCAAATGAGAATGAGAACACATCATACCAAAACCTTTGCAACACAGCAAAGGCACTCCTCAGAGGATAATTTATAGCAATAGATGCACACATCAAAAAAGAAGAAAGGGACAAAATCAAAACTTTAACTACAGAACTCGAACAAATAGAAAGAGAACAGAAAAAAAAAAGTCCACAGCAACTAGAAGAAAGGAAATAATAAAGATCAGAGCAGAAATAAATGAAATAAAGAATAGAAAAACAATCGAAAGAATCACAAAACCAAAAGTTGGTTCTTTGAAAGGATCAACAAAATCAACAAACCACTGGCCAGACTGACAAAAGAAAAACAGGAGAAGACACAAATAACCCAAATAAGAAATGATATGGGGTACGTTACAACAGACCCAACTGAAATAAAAAAGATTATGACAGAGTACAATGAAAAACTATACTCGAACAAATTTCAAAACCTAGAGAAATGGATAAATTTCTAGAAACACAGTACCTACAAAAACTACCACAAAGTGATCTTAAAAATCTGAACAGACCCATAACAAGAGAAGAGATTGAACTGCTAATTTAAAAACTCCCAACAAAACAAGCCCTGGCCCAGATGGCTTCACTGGAAAATACTACCAAACATTCAGAGAAGAGCTTATACCGGTACTACTGAAACTATTTCAGAACATAGAAAAGGAAGGGATACTTCGGAGTTCATTTTATGAAGCCAGCATAAACATAATATGAAAACAAGGCAAAGATGCCACAAAAAAAGAAAATTACAGACCAATATCTCTCATGGATATAGATGCAAAAATTCTCAGCAAAATTCTAGCCAGTAGAATTCAGCATCATATCATAAAAATAATACACCATGACCAAGTAGGATTCATACAGGTATGCAAGGATGGTTCAACATTAGAAAATCAATCAACATAATCCACCACATAAATAAAAGGAAAGAAAAGAATCACATGATCATCTCAACTGATGCAGAAAAGGCATTCAACAGAGTCCCAACACCCATTCCTGATTAAAAAAACTCTCAATAAAATAGGTAGAGAAGGGAAATTTCTCAACATGATAAAGGGAATCTATGCAAAACCAATGGCCAATATAATTCTTAATGGAGAGAGGCTGAAAACATTTCCCTTGAGAACAAGAAAAACACAGGATGCTGTTTATCACCACTCCTATTTAACATTGTGCTGGAAGTACTAGCTAGAACAGTAAGGCAAGAAATAGAAATAAAGGGCATCCAAATTGATAATGAAGAAGTTAAACTGTCCCTGTTTGCAGATGATATGATACTCTACATAGAAAACCCTAAAGACTGCATGAGAAAACTACTGGAACTAATAGAAAGATTCATCAGAATAGCAGGGTACAAGATAAACATACAAAAATCAGTTGGATTCCTATACGCCAATAAAGAGAACTATGAAAAAGGAAATCAGGAAAGCAATACCATTTATAATAGCCTCTAAAAACATAAAATGCTTAGGAACAAATCTAACCAGGGATGTAAAAGACCTATACAAATAAAACTACAAAACACAACTGCAAGAAACCCAAAGATGTCTACATAAATGGGAAAACATACCATGCTCATGGATAGGTAGACTCAACATAGTGAAAATGACAATTCTACCCAAAGCAGTTTACAAATACAATGCAATCTCAATCCAAATACCAACAACATTCTTTAAAGAGATGGAAAAGCTAATCATTAACTTTGTATGGAAAGGGAAGAAGCCCTGGATAAGTAAAGCTCTACTGAAGAAGAATAAAGTAGGAGGACTTGCACTACCTGACCTCAGAAACTACTATACAGCTACAGTAGTCAAAACAGCCTGGTACTGGTACAACAACAGATACATTGACCATTGGAACAGAATTGAGAACCCAGAGATAAATCATCCACCTACGGTAACCTAATCTTCGACAGGGGCCCAAAGTCCATCAAATAAGGAACAGTCTTTTTAACAAATGGTGCTGGCAAAACTGGATGTCCATCTGCAAAAAAATGAAACAGGACCCATACCTCACACCATACACAAAAACTACTTCAAAATGGATCAAAGACCTAAGTATAAAGCCTAGAACTATAAAGTTCATAGAAGAAAAAATAGGATCAATGCTAGAGGCCCTAATGCACAGCATTAACAGGTTACAAACCATAACCAACAGCACACAAACCCCAAAAGATAAACTAGATTACTGGGATTTTCTAAAAATTAAACACTTAAACGCTCATCAAAAGACTTCCCCAAAAGGGTAAAAAGAGAAACTACAGACGGGGAAAAAATTTTGGGACATTAAAAGTTAGACAAAGTTCTAATCTCTAAAATCTACAAGAAAATCCAACACCTCTACAACAAAAAGACAAATAATCCAATTAAAAATTGGGCGGAAGAAATGATCAGACACTTCACCAAAGAAGACATTCAAGCGGCCAGCAGACACAGGAGGAAAAGCTGGTGATCACTAGCCGTTAGAGAAATGCAAATTAAAACCACAATGAGATACCATCTCACTCCAGCACTACTGACATGAATCAAAAACACTGGAAATAACAAATGTTGGAGAGGCTGCGGGGAGATCGAAACTCTTATGCACTGCTGGTGGGAATGCAAAAGGATACAACCATTTTGGAAAATGATACGGCACTTCCTTAGAAAGCTAGAAATAGAAATACCATACGGCCCAGCACTCCCACTCCTAGGAATATATCCTAGAGAAATAAGAGCCATTACACGAATACACATATGCACACCCATATTCATTGCAGCACTGTTCACAATAGCAAAAAGATGGAAACAACCTAGATGCCCATCAGCAGGTGAATGGAT
>NW_004443937.1:889899-891705 GCF_000243295.1 Trichechus manatus latirostris
ACAAGGAAAAGATTAGTCCAAAGGACTATGGGCCACAGCTACCATGGCCTCCACCAGACGGAGTCCAGTAGAGCTATATGGTGCCCAGCTACCACCACAGACTTCTCTGACCAGGATCACAACAGAGGGTCCTGGACAGAGCTGGATAAGGATGTAGAACAAAATTCTAACTCAGGAAAAAAAAAAAAAAAGATTTACTGGCCTGACATCCTGGAGAAACCCTGAGAGTATGGGCCCCGGACACCCTTTTAGTTCAGTGGTGAAGTCACTCCCAAAGTTCACTGTTCAGCCGGGGATTGGACAGCCCCATAAAACAAAACAGGACTAATGAGGCACAGCAGTCCAGAGACAAGGACTATAAGGCAGGAGGGGACAAGAAAGCTGGTGATAGGGAACCCAAGTTTGAGAAGGGACAGTGTTGACATGTCATTGAGTTTTTAACCATTGTCATAGGGCAATATGAATACTAACTGTTTAATGAGAAACTATTCTGTAAACCTTCATCTAAGGTACAAAAAAAAAATTATGTGTGATTAAATTGACAACAAAAACTCAAAAGTTTTGATGGGGAGCCTAGGGGCAATGAGTTGAAGATAATGGTGATGGAATAATTTAGAAAAGGATAGAAGAGCAGCACAACTGAAAGAATGTAATTGATGTCACTGAATTGTACATGTAGAAACTTTCAAAATGGTGTAACTTTGGCCACGTATAGTTTCATCAAAAATAAAGGTCCTCCAAGGTTGAGAAGGGAGAGTGTTAACATGTCATGGGGTTGTTAACCAATGTCGTAAAACAATATGTGTACTGACTGTTCAATGAGAGACTATTTGTTCTGTAAACCTTCATCTAAAGTACAATTTCAAAAAATTTTAAAAGAAAGATATGGTTGAAAAAGCTTTAGACAGTCAATAAGGAGACCCAGGTTTTATTCCTCGTTCTGCTATTTCTTGATCTTCTACCACTCTGAGATATTTCCCTTTACTGGCTTCAGTTTTCTCATTCGGCAAATGAATGGTATGCACTGGGCAATCCTGAAGGATCTTCCTGCTCCAAATTCTATGTGAAAAAAAATCAACATAGGAAAAATGATTTAACATCAGAATGAAAATGGACTTAAAATGATAGACTTCGAGGCTTTAACATAAAGACACTAGGATCTTTCACTTGTTGAATTCTGTATGGCAGGTATTTTGACACATCACCTCATTTTATTTACATTTTAATTTTGTAAAAACTGAGGTCTGAATCAAAACTTATTTATGACTTTATATATGCCCATTAGGGCCAGCTAGGTAACATAAATTAATCAATGAAATTGCAGCGACTATGGCAAACTGGAAAGCAAATGCCCTGTCTAAAGAAGAAAGCCATTACTAGTTCCTGACAATTGTAAGCTCTGTGGGAATGATGTGACCGCTGCTTTGCAATAATTGAGAGGATTCAGAAGGATGAAGAGAATAATCATTACTGAGTTGTCCAGATGTTCTAGGTTCGACACTAGGCGTGTTTCATACATTAACATATGATTTGTAAAAAATGCTGTGACATGTATCTTGGTTTCCATTTCAGATCAGAGAAATTAAGGAACTTGTCCAAATTTTTTACTAATGGGAAGAAAGGAAGAAAGTGATGTTAAGTTTCAAACTCAGGACAATCTGTCTGTAAAGCCGAATATTTTCCCAATATAAAATCCTTCCTGGTGAGGCATGAATGCAGTGAACAGAGTAGATGAAGTATAAGTTTGGCCATATTTTATTTCTTGAATTACATAAAATTCTTGACGTAAATATGGCAGCTTTTGTT
>NW_004443937.1:891805-893589 GCF_000243295.1 Trichechus manatus latirostris
TGGAAAGAGTATTTCTTTATTGAAGATTAACCCTCTTTTGTTCATACCAAAAAAAAAAAAAAAAAAGACTTGAAAATAGTGCAAAGTATATACTAGAGCTAAGGGGTGGAAATGTGGATAAATAAACCACAATTCTGGGGTCCCTCAGGTGGGACAGCTGATACCAAGGGCACCGTATAATTCAACTTCTTATCAGGATCTCCCTCATCTACCTCCAATTGCTTTTTCTACTTACGTGCAATCAGTTAGCTGCTATTACCTCAATGTTAGGGTGGTTCATGCATTTCTATATGAAACATCTGGCTGTGTGAGACCAGAGTTTCAGTCTGAAGGCCACCTTTTTCCTGCAACTCAGTACTGACTTCTCTGAATTATAATAATTGCACATTCTTTACTCTTTGTTTTATTTAATTGGCTTCATGGTCTACTGCCTATCCCAGTTGCTAGTCACTGCAAACCCTTCTACCAAGCCAGGGCCGCTGCTCCAGGTAATCCGCAGCCTATATGTGATTTCTAATGTGTTCGGTTGCTAACCAAAAGGTTGATGGTTCGAGTCTACCCACAGGCACATTGGAAGACTTGCTCTTGTGCTGAAAAACGAGACATTAAGAACCCGATGGAGCACAGTTTTACTCTGCACACATGGGGTTACCATGAGTCAGAACTGACTTGATAACAACTCTGGTTTTTACCCTGTAGGTAGGCAGCCCAAAGGAAATTCCACCACCAGGGACCTCCCAAGTGTCTATAGCTTTTTATCAAAGCCTTTGATGAGATGAACAATTTTTTTTTCAAACATTTTGGGGAATAGTCTCCAAAGGGTTTATGAAGTTATTCTATCATTAAAATGTTGTTGTTGTTGTTAGGTGCCTTTAAGTCAGTTCTGACTCATAGCGACCCTGTGTACAACAGAATGAAACACTGCCCAGTCCTGTGCCATCCTCACAGTTGTTGCTGTGCTTGAGCCCATTGTTGCAGCCACTGTGTTAGTCCATCTCATTGAGGGTTTTCCTCTTTTTTGCTGAACCTCTACCAAGCATGATGTCCTTCTCCAGAAACTGATCCCTCCTGATAACATGTCCAAAGTACGTGAGAGGAAATCTTGCCATCTGTGCTTCCAAGGAGCACTCTGGCTGTATTTCTTCCAATAAATACTAAACACTTTTTTTCCCTCTCATTTTAGTGTTAAGAGCTTTACAGCATCCAAACCAACCCACCTGTTAAACATCTACAGCAGTCTGCTACTGGGAGCTGATTTTCAGGACTATAACTACTTTATACTTTGAGCAACTATAATCAAGATTCTTGCCTTGGCAGATGTCAGCTTTTTGCTTCAATTTCATACCAGGCTCTTCTGGCAGTCAGCTTATTGAAATTTTTGCCCTATATTTGATCCCCAGTGATTTCTTTTTTCTTGAGGTCCTTTAGATTAATATCTAGCAGCTGTTTGTCTATCATGTGAATCTGGTATATAATTAAGACTTTACCCTTCTACACCATTTATTTTCAAACCTGAACTGTGTTAATAAGGTCTGTAGTTCGGAGAAAGTTTCTTCAGTGTCATTTCTTATGCATGCTCTAAAATAAAGATGTATTTAATGGACAGTGATATACCGTGGCCCATAAATATTAATATGAGTGCCATTAGGTAGAGTGGAATGCACTCATTTGTGAATGTTTTTTTGTTTCTGTTTTTGTTTTTTATTGTACTTCAGGTGAAGGCTTACAGAACAAATAGTTTCTCATGAAACAGTAGTACACATATTGTTTTATGACATTGGTTA
>NW_004443937.1:907023-950225 GCF_000243295.1 Trichechus manatus latirostris
TCTCACTCCATTTGGTGCTTGGCTGAGTTCTTTATCTCTTCATTTGATGTTTTAGGGTTTCAGGATTGTTGTATTCTCTGTTCGGCTTAGTTTTTCGGATCTTTGCTGTGGAGAGACAGCGTGGTGCTTCTGCCTAGAGCACCATTTTGCCTGAACTCTCATTTGTGAATGTTTTTAAAGAATATAAATGCTATTTTGTTTTTACATTAGAGGCTGTATTCTTAGCATTTCTGAGTCATTTTTTGCTTAATTGGTATCAGCTATTCCCACATAAATAAATGAATAAATGACACTCAAATTGTTAGGCCCCCAGTGACTCAAAAGAGAATGACTTCTGGCGCCTTCCTAGACCTTATCACTGATCACTACACTCCCCACCATCCAATTAATGAGAAGCATCCTTTCAGCCAGCACAACATTGCTTTGATGTAGAAGTGTAGACAGGATGCACTAAGTTTGCTTGTTCCAGAAAATATCTCATTAGATACAATTAAGATATAAAAAGGGGTTACTCAAGTTTTATACCTTATTGCCAACAAAATATCTCAACTCTTCACAAATAAAACTCCGTGACTAAGTTAATTCATCTGTTACTTTAATGCAATAAGCACCTTGAAGTTGATAAGCTGTCTCCCACTGAATGCTTCTGAGGTGAAAGTAAAATAAAAACAAATAAGTAATGGATAAAACCTCTTTAAAAAATATTGTGTGGAAAGAGTAGTTAATAATTTGGTTAAAAAAATTTAATAGTCATTTTGTGAGGTTTGATGCTTAAGAACATCAGAGAAAGTTCAAAGCATTAATAAAAGACTGTAGACACACACACACACACACACACACGTGTGTGTGTGTCTTTAGGCTTAGGATTCCGTGTGGTTATAGCTTGAGGAAGAGGGCAGGCAGTGGTGTGGTTCAGTGATAGAATTCTCGCCTTCCAAGTGGGAGACATGGATTCAATTTCTGGTCAGTGCTCCTCATGTGCAGCTACCACCCATCTATCATTGGAGGCTTGCTTGTTGCTATGATGGTGAACAGGTTTCAGTGGAGCTTCCAGACTAAAATGGACTAAGAGGAAAGGTCTAGTAATCTACTTCTGAAAATCAGCCAGTGAAAACCCTATAATCACAATGGTCTGATCCCCAGCCAATCCTGAAGATGGGACAGGACCCGGTGGCATTCCGTAATGCATGGGGTCACCATGAGTTGGGGCCAACTTAAAACAACAGCAAAAAATAGCATAAGGAAATTAGTCTATTTAGATCTTGTGGGCTGCCTCATAAGGACAGTAGCAGACATTATTTTAAAAAAAGATACCCCCCTAATACTATTCTTTCATTCAATAATAAGAAAACTTTATTGCCAGGTACAAGTCCAGATATGAGTTAGCTGTTTTGAGGATATAAAGAGGTTGTGAGATACAGTTCTTAGATTTTTTTTTTCTCTTTTTTTTTTTATTGTTGCCAATTTAACATTTTTCATATGTACAATCTAGTGACATCAATTACATTAATCATGTTGTGTAACCATCACCCATGTCCATTGCCAAATTTTCCATCACCATAAACAGAAATGCCATGCTTCATAAACAATAATTCCCCATTTCTCCCTTCTGCCCCTGATTTGTTGTTGTTGTTGTTGTTAACTGCCTTGAAGTCACCCTGACTCATGACAACCCGATACACAGCCCTGTGCAGCATCATAGCAACACATAAGCCTCCACTGACAGCCGAGTTGTGGCTGCACTTGAGGTGCATTGGCCTGGAATCAAACTCAAGTCTCCCACATGGAAGGTGAGAATTCTGTCACTGAACTACCGCTGTCCCCTCTCTGCCCCGATAACCACCTAATAAACTTTGGTTTAAACGTTAAACATGATTATATCTTCATTATTAAACATTTTAGGTCCTCAGAGAATTAACAAGTTTCTTTTTTCTTTTTTTGGATCCCCTCTGTGATTCCACATTTATTTCAGTATTGCTTGCTACAAATGAAAAAGGTCCAAACTTATGGATCATACTCTCCACCACCAACTATTGTTAGCTATTTGTCATGGCTAGTGAGATGACACTTGATCACAAGGCATCCCAAGAAAACAGAAAAAAAACTACCATCTTGATTTTTCTTATTTCAAATAGCTGGGCATTACTGAGTCTGTATTAGGTACCAGGCGCTGCCCTATGCCATATCATTGCACTTGCTCCTTATGTTAGCCCAGCTAACTGCATTCTTGTTAGAATCATCACTGCTGTTTCACAGATGTGGAAACTTGTTTTCAAAGAGATCATACAACTTGCTCATGCAGCAGTTAGTAGGTGATAGAGTCAGGATTTGAATTTAAGCCGTTTGTCGCTAGAGCTTAAGCTCTTAATACTATGCCATTCAACCTCTGGGTATTAGAATAAGTAAACAGATTCATTTTGGTCAGACTGGTATAGTAAATTAATGGCTGATTGCTCTGAACAAAGTACAGGAAAAAAATTAATTCCACATATGCTTTCATTTTTTAGATTTTTTACCAGGAGAAAATAGCTTCCAAGGCTAACTTGAGGTGATATGCAAAACCAAGTTTTCTTTTTTTTTTTTTTTTTTTTAGTTTTTCTATTTTAATATGGGGCACCCAGACTTTCACAGCGTAGTTGACGCAGAGTATTGAGTATTCACCAGTTGCTCCATGTGCCCCTCTGCATTTCCCAGTCTTCCTTGCAGTTAGGCTGGAGCCTTGTATCTAGTCTGCCAATGGATGCTGAGAGAAAATGACATGTTTTATGCCCAGAATAAGGCAGTTCATCCATTTCTCTCTTTTCCTGCAGTATCCCTACCAGTAACCAGTTGCCGTTGAGTCAACTCTGACTCATAGCAACATATGTGTGTCAGAGTAGACATGTAAGTTTTTCAATGGCTGATTTTTTGGAAGCAGATCACCAGGCCTTTCTTCCCAGGTGCCTCTGGGTGGACTTGAACCCCCAACCTTTTGTATAGCAGCTGAGCATGTTAACTGTTTTCACCACTCAGGAACTCCTCAGTATCTTTAGAATCCATGTATTTCTGATAACATAGCTATAAGGTATAGAAGGGCTGCCCAACATGCACTGGATTTTATGTGGAACTTTTATTATATTACATGTCTGAGATATGGGGGTCGTTGTTGCTGCATTGTAGCTTAATCTAGGCTGACTAATATAAAAGTCTAATTGCCTGTGTGGGTTAAAAATTGAGTTATCTATCCATCCATGCACCTCTTTTCTCTCACCTCAGAGACATGCTTCCATGGAAGGCAAAATTTTTTTGTGTTTGCCATTAGCAGGACACCCAGTACCAGCCGTTATCCAGGGCCAACTAACAGCAGCATTGGCAGCCCTCAGGACCCTCAGTACATAGAAATTGGGGATGATGATGTGTGTCTGATTAGGGAACTGACTCACTGTTACCTGTAGCCTTCAGTATGTGGCTAGGCAGAAGTCTCTTTGCTCACCCATAATGAAAGAGGTGTGTAAATGTTCCATGGGTATCACCATTGTCCCTGTGTATTGAGGCAAGTCATAAAAGCTGAACTGCTCTTTGTCAGAAGGCCAGGAAAACCACAGACATTTGCTCAGACTTTTAGCAAGAATTGCTTTATATAAAAATTTTGCCATAAAATAACGTCAAATGAAATGCAAGGTAATGTTGACATTTTCTCCCCATTTTTAGGGAAACATCTCTTTTTTAATATATTGTATTCTAGATCTTCTCAGTTTCACCAATCTGGAATGAAACTACATTTAAATAAAATTCTGTTCTACCTGATCCTTGACAATTACTAAACCATAATCAAACATATAGATACTTACAGGGGGAGGTTTAAAGGTTATCTCCTGGGTCTTTGTTGTTGTTATATTTTTCGGACTTTATTAGAAGAATTTTGGGATGCCCTCTTTCCTTAATAAAAGCCCAGAATGATGTCTCACAGTTACGAGAAAAAGAAAAAAAAGCCACACATATAAGTATCTCAACTCTGATGATTTCAGAATGTCTCAGATTTCCTGGCTACAAATAAATTCTCTTTCATACAAATTGTATATAAACTTAAAGGAAATCAACCAATGTGAGATCCTCTATTCTGGGAATTTATCATTTTGCCTTTCACATTATCACCAAATCCCACCTGCTTTTAGATTCTCAGAAGCTGGCTTGCTGTTTTGCTGTGATTGCTCAATAGAAAATAAACAGATGGGGCTGAAAAAAATTCAGAAGACAAATGGAGTAGAAACTGCCTTGGGCTTTTGAACAGTGTCAATGTAAGTTGTATTTTTTTTTCCGTTTGACAAACAAATCTTCTAAAACACAAATCTCGATATAGTTTCATTCTCTACCACCATCAAATATGTTTAATTTGCTTTGTTTCTTTTGAAATCTAAAGCTAATTTTAGCTCTTTTTTTTTAAATTCTGATGAGTGAATGATCAATGATTGGTAGTGGAAAAGTGTATTAAACTGGGTGAAAATTCTGTGTAAGACATCAGGATATATAGATTCCTTTATTTCAACAGTGAAGAACCTCAGGAGCAGTAATCTCATTAATTAAATTGCTTTTCAAATAAAGGCCAGGTCCACTGACACCTGACAAAGATAAATTATCCCAGTATAGATTTTAGTTTCCCTGCATATGCTTGCCCTTTATATGTTGACTTCCACATACAAGAACCTAAGTTAAAGATATATTTATGTTCCTAATACTCTATTTCCTGTCTGCTCTTTTGTTCGCACAGCTTCATCAGATGACTTCAGGTATTAGGACTTTAATGGTAAAACTGAACAACAGAGATGCTGAATGTTCCAGCCCTTTATGGGCGCAAGTGCAGTTGTGCAGGTTGTATCCTGAACCAGGCATCCAGCCAGGGACATACATCAGGACACACACGCAACCTGAGCTCTGCTTCCCAAGCCCTGAACCTGGTGGGGCTGCATCATTCTCGACTAGGAAGAAGCATTGTTTTCAAGTTAGTACCACTCCTGGCAGGGTTTGGTTGGATCACCCTGAGGAAGCCCATTTTCTAGTCCACACAAAGGCACCATATGGTCCCGGCAGTGGCCTGGGTACTCTGAAAGAAAGATTCTCTCCACTGCCGCGATGAACAATCCTGGTACCATTCTAAGGGCTTAGCCTGTGAGGACAGGGTACAAGCAGACTAGAAGAACTGTGTTCACCTGAGTTGTCCAACCCATGTGGAGAAATTGGTATCAAATGTACCTTCATACCTATATCCCTCCTATTTCCCACATCCTTCTCGTTAGTTCAGAAATGCAAGCAGGAGGAACTGAACAAGTTAAGTTTATATGAAATGGTTTTGAAGTCTCAGATCCACACTGGCAGTCTATCCAAGACTGACATGTTGACAAAATGTTACAGGTTTACCAGTCTTTACTGTGGTCCTGCAAGGCCTGCAGTAGTAATAGTTACAGCCACAGGATCTGGATTCGGCCAGGTTCGTGCCATCTGCTGGCTGTGTAGGGCTTTTCGCATGTTCGTTCTGACTCTATTTCTTTATTGGCAAAAGAATGCCTATCTCA
The DNA here is from genome assembly GCF_000243295.1 of Trichechus manatus latirostris. Taxonomy (NCBI): domain Eukaryota; kingdom Metazoa; phylum Chordata; class Mammalia; order Sirenia; family Trichechidae; genus Trichechus; species Trichechus manatus. The sequence continues at coordinate 912,573 of NW_004443937.1, forward strand.
TAAAGCTATTCTGTGATGACTAGTAATGCCTTAGCACATTTAAGGTGGTTATTATACGAGCATCATCATCATCACAGCCATCTTTGCAGGTCTGAGCCTTAAATCCCATTTATGAGCTCCAATCTGTTATCTTCAGAGGCAAGTCAACTGTTAGCTCTTCAATGGCAGGGCTGTTTGTTCAAGTATATATCTCTAGCTTTTAGCATAAGACTTTGAGTAGCGTAGGCATTCAGTAAATATTTGCCGAATAACTGAATGATATTTTGAAGTAGCTATTAGAAAACTCAGAGTATCATCCTAGTGTTACCATTTACCTAATACACACTTTAATCATGTGAATTTTTAATAGCCAAGGTGAAGTGACATTTGGCTTGCCTACCTAAGTTTCCTATTGCTAACATCAAGTGAGAATCTATATACTAAAGCAATTTGGAGACAGTATAGTGCTATACAATTATGAAGTATTTTCTTATGTAAAGGTATATATATATATATTCACATTTATAAAGAATATATATAAGGTTTACCTTTCTGTCCATAAAAATACTAAAAATTAATCATTTTAAGCACTTCTGTGTCAGGTGCTAATTAATAAGCCCTTCAGATGCATCACCTCATTTAACTCTCATAACAACCCTCAAAGTTAGGTACAATTTTACCCCACTTTACAGACTGAGGCTTAGAGAGGCCATGTAACTTTCCAAGGAAAAGCAGTTTCTATGTGGTAAAGCAAAAATTTGACCCTGGTCTATCTGATTCTAAGATCTCTTCCCTTAACCAATATTCTATATTCCATATAAAGTTAAAAAAAAAAAAAAAGAGAGAGAGAGAATACTATAATGATCATTGTTAACAAGATCATGATTACTGCTGAACATAGATCATTTTTATATGAACTTTAAAACAAATACCTTCTTAAAAGAAAAAAAAATGTTTCCCAGAGTAAGTTTTCATTTTCACGAACTCTTCTTTAATATAAGCCCTTGGGCAATTTGCCTGGGGAAAATATGAAACACACTGAGAGCTAAAAGGCTTTTTGTAGGGGAAAAATATAATACACTATTTCACAGAAAATTCCTTCCAAAGCCATGTCCTCTCAAGAACATGTTATCGTAAAAATTTTCAGGATATGAACCTCATTAAAACAAAAACTAAACCAATTGCCAGCAAGTCGACTCCAACTCATGTGACCCCATATGTGTCAGAGTAGAACTGTGCTCCATACAATTTTCAATGGCTGATTCTTTAGGAGTAGGTCACCAGGCCTATCTTCCAAGGCACCTCGGGAGGACTCAAACCTTCAACCTTCCAGTTAGTAGCTGAGCATATTAACTGTTTGCACCACTTTGAACTTCATAAAAGGAGAGGTGAATTGCTCATAAATCTTTCATTATCCAAACCTAAATAAATAATAATATATATATTGATGTAATTGTTATTACAATTTTAGAGTAAATTACTAGTATTTGTTTCATCCAGAATTGCAAAGTTTCAAATCAAACAGTATCAATATGTCATCAATTTATTGAAATGAAAACGACCTTGCAACATTTCTCAGAGTATGGTCCGAAATCCATGGGCTACAGAATCACCTGAGTGCATGTTAAAAATGTATATTGGCAGGCCTCACTTCTGTTGTTCTTAATCAGAAGTAATGGCCTTGGGATCTGGGAGTATGACTGTCTTAGTTATCTAGTGGTGCTATAACAGAAATACCACAATTAGGTGGCTTTAACAAACAGACATTTACTTTCTCACAGTTTAAGAGGCTAGAAGTCCAAATTCAGGGTGCCGGCTCTAAGGGAAGGATTTTTCTCTTTGTTAACTCTGGGAGAAGGTCCTTGTCTGATTTCAGCTTCTGTTTCTTGGTTCCTTGGAGATCTCATGTGGCATGGCATCTATCTTCCCCCAAATCTGCCTGCTTAATCTGCTGCTTTTATATCTCAAAAGAGATTGACTCAAGACTCCTTACACTAACACTGCTTCATTAACATAACAAAGAAAACCCATTCCCAAATGGGATTGTAATCACAGGTATAGGAGTTAGGATTTACAACAAATATTTTGGGAGGACATAATTCATAACAATGACTTTTGGCACAATCACTGCATGATTCTAATGAACCCTTGAATTTAAGAACTTCTTAGAGATAGTTCTTCCTCAGAGACAGAGCATCTTGGTCAACCCTTTGTTTTTATAGATGAAGAACAGACCCTTATTGGTATAGTGAATTTCCAAAGGTCACAAAACTTGCTTTTCTACTCACCTGTCTATGCGTGTTTAGCATTTTGATGGCTTCATCGTTTAAAACTCCCTGGCAAAACACTGACAACATAAATGCTGGTGAGGATGTGGAGCAACAGGAATTCTCACTCATTGTTTGTGAGAATGCAAAATAGTACCGCCAATTTAGAAGACAGTCTGGCAGTTTTTTACGAAGCTACACATACGATTACCATACAATCCAGCAATCACGCTCCCAGGTATTTACCCAAATGAGATGAAAGCGTATGTCCACATAAATACTTGTGCACAAATATTTATAGCAGCTATATTCATAGTTGAGGCCCTGGTGGCACAGTGGTTAAGTGTTTGACTGCTAACCAAAAGGCTGGCAATTGGGATCCACCAGCCACTCCTTGTAAACCCTATGGGGCAGTTCTGCTCTGTCCTGTAAGGTCACTATGAGTCAGAGTCAACTCGATGGCAATGGGTTTATATTCATAGTTGCCAAAAATTGGAAGGAACTAAGATGTCCTTCAATAGGTGAATGGATAAACAAGCTAAAGTATATCTATACAATGGAATATTATTCAGCAAAAAGAAAGAAAGAAATTATAAAGCTATCAATAGACATGAAAGAATCTTAAATGCTCATTGCTAAGTTAAAGAAGCCAATCTGAAAAAGCTACATACTGTATAATTCCAACTGTATGGCATCCTAGAAAAGCAAAACTACAGAGACAGTAAGATCAGTGGCTTCCAGGAGTTTAGCGGCTAGGGAAAGGATGAAGAGGTGGAACACAGGCCATTTTTAGGGCAGTGAAATTACTCTATAGTTTCATGACACTATGAATTTGTCAAAACCCTTAGGACTGTACAACGCAGTAAACTCTAATGTATACTGTGGACTTCAGTTAATAATATGTCAATATTGGTTCATCAATTATAACAAATGTACCCATGAATGCAAGATATTAAAAATACAGGAAACTGTGGGAGGAGGGGAGAGAGGGTATATGGTAACTCTGTAGTTTCTGCACAATTTTTCTATAAACCTAAATTGCTCTAAAAAATACAGTCTATTTTTTTAAAACATCCCCACCTAGCATGGGAAGATGAATAAGGGAACAGGGGAACAGATTAAGTGGACCAAGTTAAATGTTCCAAAGAAATGAGAATATGAGTAGATTTTCTTGTTACATTACAACGATGTGGAAACTTGCCATGCTCCTACTTGTTTCTAAGCTCTACCTTAATGTTTTATCAAATTTAAACTTTAAGCCAGAGACCCATTGTGGGTAGAACACTGCCTTCCTCAAGGACCTGATCCTGATTGACATTAGGGTACAGTAGGCCATGATTATAGATTACTATGGAAATATACAAGTAAAATTTGTCAGTTGCTTCCATCTCTGCTTGTCTTAGTGATTGATGTCAGGCTCTCCAAAGTCTAAAGACCAAGATCACTTTCCCATTGATTAACTAGTGGACTAGGAGGCACTATGTTGTGATATTTTGCCAAGCCACATATCAATTACCTGTCTGGTATATACTGATATTGTACTGTTGTAGATATGGTCCTGGAGATTTGAAATTTGTTAGCCAGGCTTAAAAAAAACACCAGAATGAAAACAAACCAATCATTATTCTACCAGTTAGAAAAATAAAATTTAAAAACTGGAAGTAATCTGAGAGATCACCTGACAAATTCCTTAATTTTATAGGAGAAGAAAGACCGTACAAAGTTAAATAATCAGCACAGAGTCACATGGCAAGATAGTGGCAGATCTAGGACAATAATGATAATAATGCCAACTTTTATTCGGGCTGTAGTCTAAGTACTTTGAATTCTTTTTGCAAAGAATTCTCATTAAACTTCAGCATTCTTGCATTAACAATGAAGAAAATGAAGCTCAGAGTGTTAAGTAACTTGCCCAAGATCAAACATCTAGTATGCAGAGTAGCTGAGATATTAACTGTTATGTCAGACTCCACACCAGGATGCTTAGCCCCAGGTCTAACTTTTCCTGTATCATGCTAGTGTCAGTCCCCAAAGTTCCAGTCTACTGGCTTACTGCCCCTGCTTCTGTAGAACTCTTGAGATTGAATTGATTTTGTATCCCAAATCTGTGTTCATCAAGGCTTCAGAAAACACTTTATTGCTGAGCTGTTAGATGTCAATAAATGAAAATTGTAAGATGGGCTTATAAAGCCAGTTGAGGACAGTTCTGCAGTCCCAAATGTCACTGCTGTCATTTAGATGATTAGCGGACTTTCAGAGTAACTGGAAAATGGGAACCAAATTGAAGCATTAGTTTTCCTGGAAATAGAAGTGGGAAATGAGGCCAGGATGTCTCCTAAATTATCGTTTTATACCAAAGAAAGATCTTTGATAATAAGATAAATTGAAATAACTGGGTATATTTACATACACACACACATTAGGTGAGATGGATAGATAGATATGTAGGTAGGTACATAGGTAGGTAGGTAGATAGATAATAGATAAATGATAGGTAGATAGGTATGTTAGGTAGGTTAGGTACATTAGGTAGGTAGGTAGATATAGATAGATCTCCAAGCACTAACTAAAAGGAAGAGAAGGACTGTGTAAGAAACCAATGAAGTTGCTGGGAAAATCACGTGGAGACTGCACAAGAAACTCATTTACTTCCTAGTACAGCAAAAGGAGAGCTGTAGTACAGTCTGCTGCTTCTGAAGAAGCAGTACCAGTTGAGAGGAGAAGAAAGTTCAGAAAGGATCTGCTGCAAGGTCCCCTTTGAAAACAACCATCCCATGGCTGACATGTCTGTATAGTAAAAAAAGATACTAGCAATAGATGCTCAAGAAAGCTACTGGCGCCTCAGCCTAATCAATATAGATGACAGTCAAGAATGATTCTTCTGCTGGGTAGATGATGGTGGTGGTGTTAGTGGTGGTGATTATTTCACACTTAATAAGTGTTAAATTTTTGAGACCTCAGGGAAAATACAAGATTTGCACAGTTTTCAGTAATGGAATCTAATATATTGTATATGCTATGGCTAAAAATCAAACTTTATATGGAATGGCTACATTCAGGTCAACCGTCGTCTGACAACCATGTGAAGATGGCCAGGGAAGACAGCATGCCCTTAGTAGATGGATAATATTGTAACAATTGGAGGGAATGAGATGTACAATGGCATGGAGGCAGGAAAACAAAGGGTACGTGTAAGGGGATGAAAGTAATTTGCAGGAGAATGCAACACATGAAGAGAGCTTGAGAAAGATTAGACTATAGGCTGGGGCAATGTTGTAGAAGACTTCAGAACAAGGACTGGGTAGTGACTATTTGTATTCTATTCACTAAATGATGACTGAGCTATTAACAGTTTTTTAAAAAGTACACATGAAATATTAAATTAGCTACCAGCTGCCAATCTAAATATTTATGAATAAAGAGGTACACAGTTTTACAAGCACTGAAATATGATGGAAAGCAGAAGGAATTTTTTTTAGTCATAAGTGGTAGTAAGGCCGTATCACATAAGAAAAGGTTAAGGGGAGATTTCCAAAGACCTCCTCCTCACAACAAGTAACTTTTACCTACCAGAAAGTTGATTGTCACCATTCACCTTTCTGTCCTCTCTTCCTAATCCTCTACCTTAAGTAGTTTTTCAGCAGTTAGGGCTATTTTACTACTCTACCTCTCACCTTAATAACTCTCTTTCTGTATCCAACTAACAGGAGTACAAAATGGTGCGTAGGAAGTGGAGGACAGGCAGTGTTAGTGTGCACTGCATTCTGGGATGAGGAACTGATAGTAGGAAGGGAGGAAGATAAGAATGATCAGAGAATAGTGAATCTGAGGAAGATTTAGTTTTTCTTTCACTCTGACAAAAAAAAAAAAACTTCTTCAACTATGGGTCACAGTTCTACTCTGACACACATCAGGTTGTCATGAGTCCAAGTTAATTTGACGGAAACTAGTGGTAGCTGGTTAGTGTAAAATGTGTTGTAAGTGCAAGTGTAAATTACTTAATGCAATAAAATACTGTAAAAATATCACATTAATATTTTAAAATATTGATTACATGTTGAGATCATATTTTAGATGTATTGAATTAAATAAAATTTATTTTCAAAAACTTAAAACTGCTTCAAATTAACAAGAAATAAAATTACTTCTAAATTGTCATATGGTCAGGTGATAGCAGACATATCCTCCTCAGGACATCACAGTCATATTAAATAAACAATGACTAGCTGTTTGCTCTCATGGACTTATTCTAATTTTCTTGGGTTTCAGCTTGAACTTGCATATGACTAATTGATGGTCTGACCCGCAGTTGCCCGCTGGCCTTGTTCTGACTGATGATATTGAGATTTTCCATCGTCTCTTTCCACAGATGTAGTTGAATTGATTCCTGTGTATTCCATCTGGCGAGGTCCATATGTATAGTTGCTGTTTATGTTGGTGAAAAAGTTATTTGCAATGAAGAAGTCATTGGTCTTGCAAAATTCTACCATGCAATCTCCGGCATTGTTTCCGTTACCAAGGCCATATTTTCCAACTATGGATCCTTCGTCCTTGTTTACAACTTTCGCATTCTAATCACAAGTAATTATCAGTGGATCCTGATTGTATGTTCGATCAATTTCAGACTGCAGAAGTTGGTAAAAATCTTCAGTTTCTTCATCTTTGGACTTAGTGGTTGGTGCATAAATTTGAGTAATATGACCTTGAGTATATCCCACTTGAATTTAGAGACCATCTCAAGAGTAGATACTATACATGAACACTAATGACTGAAGACCAGACGAGCTGTGGAGTGACATCAAGGACATCATACATGAAGAAAGCAAGAGGTCATTAAAAAGAGAGGAGAGAAAGAAAAGACCTAAATTAATGTCAGAAGGGACTCTGAAACTTACTCTTGAACGTCGAGTAGCTAAAATAAAAGGAAAAAGTAATGAATTAAAAGAGCTGAATGGAAGATTTTAAAGGGAGGCTCGAGAAGACATAGGAAAGTATTATGATGACATGTGCAAAGAGCTGGAGATAGAAAACCAAAAGGGAAGAACATGTTCAGCATTTCTCAAGCTGAAAGAATTGAAGAAGAAATTCAAGTCTCAAGTTGCAATACTGAAGGATGCTACAGGGAAAATATTAAGCAATCCAGGAAGTATCAGAAGAAGATGGAAGGAATATACAGAGTCACTATACCACGAAGAACTGCTCAGAGTTCAACCATTTCAGAAGGTTACATATGATCAGGAACCCAAAGTACTGAAGGAAGAAGTCCAAGCTGCTCTGAAGGCATTGGCAAAAAACAAGGCTTCGTGAATTAACAGAATACCAATTGAGATGTTTCAACAAACGGATGCAGCGCTGGAAGTGCTCACTCGTCTATGCCAAGAAATTTGGAAGACAGCTACCTGGCTAATCAACTGGAAGAGATCCATATTTATGCTTATTCTCAAGAAAGATGATCCAATCGAATGCAGAAATTATCGAACAATATCATTAATATCACTTGCAAGCAAAATTTTGCTGAAGATCATTCAAAAGCGGTTGCAGCAGTATATGGACAGGGAACTGCTAGAAATTCAAGCCAGATTTAGAAGAGGATGTGGAACCAGGGATATCATTGTTGATGTCAGATGGATCCTGGCTGAAAGCAGAGAATACCAGAAAGATGTTTACCTGTGTTTTATCGACTAGCCTAAGGCATTCAACTGTGTGGATCATAACAAATTATGGATAACATTGTGGGGAATGGGAATTCCAGAACACTTAATTGTGCTCATGAGGAATCTGTACATGGATCAAGAGGCAGTTATTCAAACAGAACAAGGGGATATTGCATGATTTAAAGTCAGGAAAGGTGTGCGTCAAGATTGTATCTTTTCACCATGTCTGTTCAATCTGTATGCTGAGCAAATAATTGGAGAAGCTGGACTATATGAAGAAGAATGGGGCATCAGGATTGGAGGAAGACTCGTTAACAACCTGTGATATGCAGATGACACAGCCTTGCATGCTGAAAGTGAAGAGGACTTGAAGCACTTACTGATGAAGACCAAAGACCACAGACTGCGGTATGGATTACACCTCAACATAAAGAAAACAAAAATCCTCACAACTGGACCAATAAGCAGCATCATGATAAACAGAGAAAAGATTAAGGTTGTCAAGGATTTCATTTTACTTGGATCCACAATCAACGCCTGTGGAAGCAGCAGTCAAGAAATCAAAAGACAAATTGCATTGGGCAAATTCGCTGCAAAAGACCTCTTGAAAGTATGGGAAAGCAAAGATGTCACCTTGGGGACTAAGGTGCGCTTGACCCAAGCCGTGGTGTTTTCAATCACCTCATATGCATGCAAAAGCTGGACAATGAATAAGACCGAAGAAGAATTGACACCTTTGAATTGTGGTGCTGGTGAAGAATTTTGAATGTACCATGGATTGCCAAAAGAACAAACAAATCTGTCTTGGAAGAAGTACAACCAGAATGCTGCTTAGAAGCAAGGATGGCAAGACTATGTCTCACATACTTTGGCCATGTTATCAGGAGGGATCAGTCTCTGGAGAAGGACATCATGGTTGGTAGAGTAGAGGGTCAGGGAAAAAGAGGAAGATGCTCAATGAGATGGATTGACACAATGCTGCAACAGTGGACTCAAGCACAGCAACGGTTGTGGGGATGGCGCAGGACCGGGCAGTGTTTTGGCACCTAACAACAACAACAGATAGCTGCTATTTGACTAGAGCTATAAAAGAGTTAGGGTTAGGGCTTCAATTTGAGAGAATGATTTTAGCAGCAGCCATGTGGAGTGAAACAATAAAGAATCCATTCACCCCATTTTTAAGTAAAACAGGACAAGATAGGCAACTTCTCATACAAAGGTAAGTCTAGAGAGAAAAAATGTGAAATATAATAAGAGATTCTTCACTATAAGAAAAAGTAATTTTGTATTCATAATGTAGAGGAAAATATATGTTAAAAGAATTTCATAGCAGAGAAGAAAATATTGTAAATTCAGCTTTATATTCTAAGTAGACTTTAAAGAGTTATGAAATATCACAAATAAGAGATTATAGATGATGTGGAGTCACAAGATAGAGGTATACATTTTGGAGTGATAAAAGGAAAATGTGTAAGAGAACTAAAGGTGCAATAGCACTATAGTTGGTTAGTAAGGAGTGGAACTGACATTGTAGAAAATGTAATCATTGATGTAGAAGAAGATTGTGAGCTGCACTCCCAGAATAGAAGAAAAGGCTAGAAGTGAAAACAACGATAGAAATATTTAGATAGCCAAGACTGAAAATGGAGATTCAACTTTCAGATAATGAGTGTGTCTGTTGTTGTTAGGTGCTGTCAAGTTGTTTCTCATAGCGACCGTACGTGTAACAGAATGAAATGTTGCCCAGTCCTGTGCCATCCTCACAGTAGTAGGTATATTTGAGCCCATTGTTGCATTAGTCCAGCTTGTTGAGAGTCTTCTTCTTTTTCACTGACCCTCTATTTTACCAAATATGATGTCCTTCTTCATGGATTGGTCCCTCCTGATGACATGTCCAAAGTAAGGCAGACAAAGTCTTGCCATCGTCGCTTCTGAGGAGCGTTCTGGTGCGTGGAAGACGTGATGAAGTGAAGTAGGTGAACAGAAGATTTCATAGGGTGGCTTACAAAGTAAAGTATTATAATGAAATGTGCAAATACCTGGAATGAGAAAACCAAAACGGAAGAACACAGTTGGCATTTCTCAAGCTGAAAGAACTGAAAAAATTCAAGCCTTGGTCTTGCAATGTTGAAGGCTTCTGTGGGCAATGAGTGTATCTAGACTATACAACTGGGACAGAAGTAGGAGTCGAAGATGTTAATTGCTTCTTGAGTTTACTAATTAAAAATCATCACCAAGTATTATGGTTTAATTAAACTAGTTTCATACTGACTCAGTACTAGAGAGTTAGATTAAGGGAACAGAAGAAAAATCTGGAAAATGATACCCCCCAAAATAAAAATTGATCATATGATAGGGTGACATTCCAGCTCAGCAAAAAGAGGACAGATTATTGTTACAAGACACTTATCAAAATTTCAAGTTACAGCTTTACCTAAATACCTCATATAAGAAATATAACAGATAGATTAAAAACTAAATTTTAATAAATGAAATCACATGTAAACTAGTAGAAAATATAAGTGAATAGTTGAAGGCATATCTGAGAACAAAATAAATTTTTAAAGCTACAAACAAATAATTATTACATTTAACTTACCCAGTGACCAAAAGCTTCTGCTTTTCCTTGAACATCCACATTTTTAGAAAGAGTTTTCTGTATTCTCAGACTGTGCTGCCTCAATATTTTCTCATCAAGACACTAAAATCTGGCTTCTACCCTTGTGAAGTTCACCAAAAACCAATAAGCTTTTGCTAATTGGTCAAATCACAGTTCTCTTCTTATTTGTTGTTTGCTGCTGTCTAGTCACCTCCAATTCATGGTTACCTTATGTTTAATAGAATGTAACGCTGCCCAGTCCTGCTCCATCTTCATGATCCTTGGTATGTTTGAATCCATTGCTGTGGCTATTGTGTCTCTCCATCTCTTTGAGGGTTTTCTTCATTTTCACTGACTGTCTACCAACCGTGGTGTCCTCTTCTAGCAATTGGTCTTTCCTGATGACTTGTCCAAAGTAAATGAGTTGTAGTCTCACCATTCGCACCTCTAAGGAGCATTCTGGTTGTATTTCTTCTAAGACTGATTTGTTCATTCTTCTGACAGTCCACAGTATGTTCAGTATTCTTTACCAATGTGAATTCTTCTTTCTTTTTCATTGTACAGCTTGTGCATGTAAATGAGGCAATTGAAAGAAGGTTACCATTTCTGTTGATTTCAACTTATGGCAGTCCCATGTGTAACAGAGTGTAACTGAGCTCCATAGGGTTTTCTTGGCTGTAATATTTATAGCAGATTGCCAGGCCTTTCTTCCATGGCACCACTGGGTGGGTTCGAAGCACCAACCTTTCAGTTAGTAATCAAGCGCAAACTATTTGCACCACTCAGGGACCTTAAAAGAAAGTACACACAGACAAACTCTGAGATCTATAAGTTTGAGTGAATTACCATGAGAATTATCTACATGAACATTTTCAGGTAATAAGAATCTCTTTTAGGAACCTTGAACCAGGAGAGTAATTTTAAGGGTGGAGACTAGAAACCCCTGTGTCCAGAAGAATCCTAGGACCTTGTCATGTGGGCTGTGGCCAAAGAAATAGATCACAATCCACACTAAAATCTCGAGCTTAATAACAATTGCTCCAGTCCCAGCTGCTAGAGATACCTGAATCATAAAGGCCGAGGAGGGTGGTATCACTTACCTTCCATGCCTACTACCTTTCTTCCCGTGACTTCTGAGGAAAGAGACTAGGCTCACCATCCTCACTTGTAAGGAGCATTCTGGGTATATTTCTGCTAAGACCAATTTTTTCCTTCTTTTGGCAGTCCACAGTATATTCAATATTCTTTTCCAGCACGGCAATTCGAAAGCATAAGTAATTCTTCTATCTTCCTTTTTCATTATCCAACTTTTGCATGCATATGTGGCAATTAAAAAGGAAAGGCCATGGCTTGGGTCAGGAAAGCCAGCAGCAGTCAAGAAATGAAACGACGTATTGCATTGGACAAATCTGCTGCAAAAGACCTCTTTAAAGTTTTTTAAAAGCAAAGATGTCACTTTGATGACTGAAGTGCAGCTGACCCAAGCCATGGTCTTCTTTTTTAGTTTCTTGGGAATATTTGACATTCTTTCCTATTTAGTCCCTCCTTAAAGTTTCATTGTTTTTAGAGACCTTGTATTCACCTTGTTTTCCCCCACTTAGGGCCTCAGCTAGCACTATGGGGTCTTTTTTGTGAATTATAGAAAGATTCCCCTTGCTTTGGGCTGACACAGCCATGCTAAAGCTCACGGTTTAGTGCTTCAGATCTTACCCTCCCCACTCACCCCTTTGGCCAGATGCCCTTCAGCAGGACACAGCCTACTCAACTGTACCTGAGGGTCCTGTTCCCATTTTTGTTTTTGCTCAGCCTCAACTACCGTTGTAGATTTCTAACTACACTTTGATTCTACAGTGATATAATTTAATAATCACAGTTTTGTCAAACCTGGATCTTACCATTAGCTGTTAGAGAAATGCAAATCAAAACTGCAGTGAGATACCATCTCACTCCAACAAGGCTAGCATTAATCCAAAAAACACAAAATAATTAATGTTGGAGAGGTGGTAGAGAGACTGGAACACTTATACACTGCTGGTGGGAATGTAAAATGGTACAACCACTTTGGAAATCGATTTGGCGCTTCCTTAAAAAGCTAGAATTAGAAGTACCATATGATTCAGTAATCCCACTCCTTGGAATATATCCTAGATAGATAAGAGCCATCACACAAATAGATATATGCATACCCATGTTCATCGCAGCACTGTTCACAATAGCAAAAAGATGGAAACAATCTAGATGCCCATCAACGAACTAATGGACAAACAAATTATAGTATATTCACACAAGGGAATACTCTGCAATGATAAAGATCAATGATGAATCTGTGAAATGTCTCATAACATGGATGAATCTGGAAGGCATTATGCTGAGTGAAATTAGTCGCAAAAGGACAAATATTGTATGAGACCACTATTATATAAGAACTTAAGAAATGGTTTAAACACAGAAGAAAACATTCTTTGATGGTTACGAGGGTGGGGAGGGAGGGAGACAGGAATTCACCAACTAGATAGTAGATAAGAATTATCTTAGGTGAAGGGAAGAACAACACCAAATACAAGGGAAGCGAGCACAACTGGACTAAACCAAAAGCTAAAAGTTTCCTGAATACAACCAAACACTTTGAGGGACAGAGTAGTGCAGGGGTGGGGGTTGGGGGGGTGCTGGGGACCATGGTTTCAGGGGACATCTAGGTCAATTGGCATAACAAAGTTTATTAAGAAAATGTTCTGCATCTCACTTTGGTGAGTGGTGTCTGGGGTCTTAAAAGCTAGCAAGTGGCCATCTAAGATACATCAATTGGTCCCAACCCACCTGGAGCAAAGGAGAATGAAGAACACCAAAGACACAAGGAAAACATTAGTCCAAGAGACTGGAAGGGCCACATAAACCAGAGACTCCATCAGCCTGAGACCAGAAGAATTAGATGGTGCCCAGCTACCACCAATGACCACCCTGACAGGGAACACAACAGAGAGTCCCTGACTGAGCAGGAGAAAAGTAGGGTGCAGAACTCAAATTCTAGTAAAAAGACCAGACTTAATGGTCTGGCTGAGACTGGAGGGACCCCGGAAGACATGGCCTCCGGACTCTCTGTTAGCTCAGAACTGAAATCATTCCCAAAGCCAACTCTTCACACAAAGATTAGACTGGACTATGGGACATAAGATGATACTCATAAAGCGAGTGCTTCTTAGCTCATGCAGATACATGAGACTAAATGGGCAGCTCCTGTCTGGAGGCGAGATGAGAAGGCAGAATGGGACAGGAGCTGGTTGAATGGACACGGGAAATCTGAGGTGGAAAGTAGGAGTGTGCTGTCACAGTATAGGGAGAGCAGCTAGGGTCACATAGCAATGTGTGTATAAATTTTTGTATGAGATACTGACTTGAACTGTAAACTTTCACTTAAAGCACATTTTAAAAAAAAACTAGATCTTATTTTTTCATTTTTCATTTTTAGAGTTAAGCTATGTGCAAAACGTTGAAGACATAATTGTAGTTATATAACATAATTTAAATTACATAAGCCTTGAAAATTTTTAAAAAAGACAATAACTAGGAGAAAGTAAAAGGTAGAAAAGGAGTAAGTGCACTAATTTACTCATGTTTCATACTGGGAAGTCAGTAGATATTATGTGAAAAGTTATCACATCTAGAAAGTAAAGGTATAACTATATTACATGAAGTTATAATGATAACCACAAAAAGAATAAAAAACTAGAGCTAAAAAGAGCAAACAGCAGTTGCTTCTGGGGAGTAAAACTGGGGGTGGAGGGGAAGAGTGAGATTTTTGCTTTTTATTTTATGCTATTCTGTTTGTTTTTTTGTTTTTTAAACCATTCATTGCTTCTATAATAAAGCAAATTAAGTGCATGTATCCAGTTCTGATATCTATTAAGAGATGAAAAGAAAAGAAAGGAGTTTGGATCAGTTGACCTTTAAGGCTTCTTTCAGCAAGAGAGTATGTGATTCTGTGATCAGAGATGCACTTTAGGAAGATTAATCCGGCAGCAGTGTGTAGGATGGACTGAAATGGAGAGAGATGGAAGTAAAGAAGCCAGTTACTAGGTTATTATTGTAAGCAAGGTAGGAAAGTAATGAGGATCGGCACTAAGGTGTAGGCAGCAGGAATTGAAGGAAGGTTAGAGATGTGAAAGCCTTTCTGGAGGTAAAATATATGTAATTCAGCAACCGATTGGCTGGCTGGCTGGGGTTACGGAGAAGGAGGTATGAAAGATGACTATAAGGTTTCAAGTAATGGTGATTATAAAACTAACGGTATCATTAGCTAAAGTAAGAGTCAAAAAGAAAGCAAATATTCCAGTAGCTAGAGCAAGCTTAGTGAGGAAAGATGGCTAATTATGAGAAACACCTAAATTGTTAGTGAATGGGGATGTAGGAGAGTCTGTGGTGATCAAACAGAATTTAGGCAGGTCTCTGTTGAAGAGTCTGGCTCCTGATCTCCAGCTAGGAAGATTTGGTAATCGTGTCTGAATGGATAGGAGTTATTTGTAGCTCGTTACGGTCTGAATTGAAGAACCCAAAACAAAAGAAAAAGAAATCTCCCTATCACAGGAAACAGGAATATTGAATATTGAGACAGCTCTTCTGCATTATTCTTTAGCAACAACCTTGCCATGCATTGCTTAAAAAGAAATAATAATAATAGCGTTCTACAATAGAAAAATCAGTTAGACACTGTATAGGTTATAAAAGTAACTGCTCATAAACCGTGTCTGGTAGTATCAGAAATATACTAAGTAGACAAACAGATAATTACAAAAAATTTACAGGTAAGTTTGTAACAGTTACCCTTTCTAACTTTTCTTAACTCACCGAAATTGCAAAAGGAACTGAGTTTTTAATTTCATGGAAGTGAATTAGACCATTTATCTCCTGAGTACATAAGCTCACAGCCTCCTACTTTATTTTGGTGTTTTAATATATTTATACCACCTCTCTGTACAGAACAGATTTAAGGTAGCTTAGGACAAAGAATTTTAAAACATTGTATAATATTTTGTAAAGTATTTTAATATTATTAAATTATGAAATATCACTATTGTTATTAAATAGTATTATTATTATTAAATAATATTAAACAAACAAAAAAAAACCATTGCCATTGAGTTGGTTCTGACTCATGGTGGCCCCACATGTGTCAGAATAGAACTGTGCTCCATAGGGCTTTCAGTGGCTGATTTTTTGGAAGTGGATTGCTAGGACTTTCTTCCAAGGTGCTTCCAGGTATACTTGAATGCCCAACCTTTCATTTAGCAGTGAGCATGTAAACTGTTTCTACCACCAAAGGACTCCATTAAATATTAAATTAGATTTAGCTCAAAATAAAGAAATAGGGCAAGGTAATGCTAGCTGCTATTATAAATGAAAACTGAAATCTCAGTGGATTAACAAAATAGAAGTTTACTTCTCTCTCCAGTAAAGGTCACTTGGGGCAAGGGTGGGGATCTACTCCATACAGTGATTCAGTGATCTAGGCTGATGGAGCTTCACCATCTTCAGCATATTCCTTGCAAGGTCTCCTAGGGCATTGACTTCCCATCACCAGACGGGGGCAAAGAGAGATGAGACTGCACAGGAAATTTTTATGGTCCAGGCCTGGAAGTGGTGCACATCACTTTTGTTGGTATTCCACTGGCATAAACTCAGTCATCTGGCCACAACTATCTGCAAGGTATGCTGGGAAGTAAAGTCTAACTTTATTCCCTTTTGGAAAAATAAATGAAATTGGTATGATAACTAGCCAGTGTTTGCCACAGTTTACCGTGCTCATCACCAAATACCTGGTTTACTCTTCCTCCCTCACATAGAATACGTCCACTTCCTTCCAAATCTCATCCGTTAACGGCAGCCAGATCCATTTCTGAGACCTCTGGCTGAGGCAGTCACCTCCATAAGGACCTGGTATGGCTCCTCTTGGATCAGCCACCTGTGATTAAAAGGACCAATGTTCTGCACCACCTCAGTACGCACACATTTCTGCACACATACAGCCAGTATTAAACAGAGAAGCAACAACAGGATAATCTTGATCAAGCTCCTTTTAGAGAAGGTAAGCATAGCAGACACACAGTAGTCACTAGTCCATGTCGTTGTTAGGTGCCACTGAGTTGACACCAACTCATAGTAACCCCATAGAACAGAGTACAACTGCCCTGCAGGGTTTCCAAGGATGAAATGTTTATGGAAACAGATTGCCACATCTTTCTCCTGCAGAGCAGCTGGTGAGTTTGAACCACCAACCTTTCGGTTAGCAGCTGAGCCCTTAACCACTGAGACACCAGGGCTCCTTCACTAGTCAGTAGGATTTGAAAATCCTGTTGGATGCTTCTTAAACCCAGATTTTGCACTGGGCGATAGGGAGAGCTGTTCATTGTCCTCTGTGTCCTCTGCCTCTGCCTCTACTTGTACCTTGTTTATTGCTATGCTTGGCTACGTCTGAAGTGGGTGATGACAAGGATGCCCTTCTTGGGGCCGTTCAACCTCCACAATGTGCTTTCGGCCCATCTTAAACCTTAAGAAGTCAAAAGCTATATTTTTAGGCTAGGTTTGTGAGTTTTTTGAAAATATAATATTTTCACAATCTTAGTAGGCATCTGATTTATATGATTCCAGTCATTTCCATGTTCTGATAGCCAAACTTAATGCTAAACTATATCTCAATCCTGAGACATAGTTTTCAAGTATGACATATTGTATTGTTTCTGTTACCCACATGCCTCTCTTGCAAATAAATGTTGGCTATCTTGAGGCCTTCTGGCTTAAATGGGAAGTGTCACCCTAATTAGATTTTTGCTACCAGGTTAAGTTTAAATGGACATTTTCACTCAGAGGCTTTACCCATATTATTTCTTCTTTGACATCTGGAAGAATCAGCTTTTCCAATTCTTTCAGGACCTCAAATTTCTGGACTATTAACCATTCTTTTTATTTTTCTCTGTAAAGCAGAAATCATTGCCAAGCTCATCTCTACCTTTCAATACCATGCCTTGCTCAGCAGTAGCAATAGTCACCAATAAAACTGTTTTTCAATCTCTTTACCTAAAGCCACAGATTTTGTACGTATGTAATCTGCCATATAAATTAGACAACCAAAGGTTTTGCCACTTAATAGCTTGTATTCCCATATTTCTTGCCTATGATATCAGTTTTTCTTTGCCATCCTCTAATTGACTAGTAAGTGAAGGGAAACTTTGGATGGTGTGGTTGGAAAATGGTGGAGCCTCTGTCAGCCTGGGTCCCTGAATGTTTGTATGGAGCCGACCCGCTATGCTATAATTTTTGTTACCACAACACCCAAATTGTGTTAGTAATTTCTAGAGTAATTAATAGTAGCTTCTGTAAATGATACTTTCTGAAGCTTTTGTGGCTTAATGCATTGCAAGTTTGTTTCTTGTTCTTGTAAGTATAATTAATGGCAGGAGGTGGGAGAGTGGGGGTTTCTGAATGTGCTTTTTACCGCATAAATGCCAAGGGGGTCCTAGGCACTGATATTCAGCAGACAGTTTGGGGAAGGAAGAGAAGATCAGCAGTGAGACGCTAGGCCTGAGCATAACTAACAAATATCACATTTGCTTACATTCCATTGACTGGAATCAGTTATGGGGGCCCAAATACTTTCAGAG
The DNA here is from genome assembly GCF_000243295.1 of Trichechus manatus latirostris. Classification (NCBI taxonomy): domain Eukaryota; kingdom Metazoa; phylum Chordata; class Mammalia; order Sirenia; family Trichechidae; genus Trichechus; species Trichechus manatus. The sequence goes on from NW_004443937.1 coordinate 930,724, forward strand.
GAGGCTGGTAAATATGGTCTATTTGTGTTCCCAGGAGGAAAGGAAACTAGGAAAAGGATATAGCCTCTGTCACAGATGCTAAATGATTGCTTAGACAGAGCATGCATATTAGGCTCTGAGCTTCCCAACAGCCACGGTGAAAAAGGAACATGCTAACAAGACAGAGCATATATTTCTTAGGGTAGAAGACTTTTCTGGAAATAAATTCTAAAAAGAACTTTCTTGCTTACGTGGCAACTTACATAGGGCCATGAAATGATACAGCCGACTATGTTTTGGACAAGAGTCTTATAATCAACTCAGTGGCACTAATCATATACATCACATGACATTAAGTAGTAATTTGAGAAAAGTTTTCCCCTCATTAGTGGGAGCCAAGATCACCATTTTGAGAGAGATGTGCAGTATTTGATGATGATTCTCTCGGCGTTGGAGAATAGCCTTTCCCCTTAATTGTTCTTCTCTAATCTCTTCTGTAAAGTGAAGGAAATGCTCTAATGCTTTTTATTTGACAGCAAAAAACAAATGAATTTCCTTGATCCTTATTTGGTCTGATTTATCATGGCCACCATCCTGAGATCAACAGTTTCCAACCATGCCATTGATGACTCAGTTAGCACAAAGAGACACCATTCCTAACCCTGAATCAAGCCACTGGGCAAGAAAACACAATGACACAATTTTTCAGAAGCTGAAGTCAATAAGGCCAGGCAGGAAAAGGGAGCATCATAGTGTAAAGAAAAGAACCTATGCTTTGGAGTCACACAGCCCTGGGCTCAAAACTGATCTCTGCCCTCAGCAAGTTGTGTGACTTTGGAAACTACTTCACTATTTTATAAATAGTGTAAAATGGGCATATTAATAATAGCATCCTCCTCATAGGCTATGGTGGCGCAGTGGTTAAGAGCTTGGCTGCTAACCAAAAGGTCAGCAGTTTGAATCCACCAGTCGCTCTTTGGAAACCTTGTGGGGCGGTTCTGCTCTGTCTTATAGGGTCGCTGTGAGTCAGAATTGACTCAACCTCAATGGGTTTTTGTTTTATAAGCTATAGGACGAATGAGTTCATGTATGTAAGCTATTCAGCACAAGGCCTGATAAGAGAAAGGCATGCATAAAGACCAGATATTATTATAATTTATGTATTATTTTGTAAAACATGTAGAGCCTAGCAGAGTGATTGGAATATTATTCCTACCAAACAACTGTTAATCCCCTTTGCTGCCATCCCTTCCCTCACCTGGTCCATGTAAGACCGCGTGTTTCCATAATATATCCTTATATGTAACTAGTATATCTCTGAACTGTACCAAATAGCATCTGAATTTGAAATTCAAAAACAAGCAAATAGTAGAGCAAATTTTATCTAAGGTATCAATTTGAAGGAAGGAATTGATCTGTCTAAATTTTTGCAAATAGAATCAAAGATTATGATTCTTGAATATAGTTTGTGGAAGAAGCTGGAGGAAGCTTGTACTGTTATATAAACTAATCCTATCAATGGCTACAATAAAAGGACTTTCCCAGAATTACACTATATATATATATATTTTTTTTTTAGAATACCATTCTGCTTTTGGAGATAACCCATTAGTACTAAAAGCAACATTGTTGGTTTCGTATACAATATTATCTACCCATAGCTATCTGTAAAGCTAACATAATCATAGTCTATTTTTTCCTACCAGAGTCTGTTGGATTAATCCCACTGTTATTGTAGTTCTTTGAAAAGCCATAAATAAGGGTACAAATATGACAAACATACATTTACCATATACAAGTCTAATTATTAAGCCATATACTGTGTTCTGGTAGTACACGATACGTTTCAGTTATGGCTGTGGATGGTTTATCTGTTGTTCTGTTTTACAATTTTAATTACATTAGAATATTTATTGTTGATTTAGTTTGCTATTTTAATAACATGAGGCTTTTTTCACCCACTTTCTGATATGCACTTCTCAGAAACACACTGAAGAAAATATTTTAACCAAGATGGCAAGAACTGTTTGATTTCCAATTTCTAAATAAAAAGTAACCACAATAGATCTTCTTTCTTTATTTTTTCAATATTTTTAAACACATATTAATGGCAGACATCTATTCCTTCTACTTTAAACAATATGTAAGTGTTTATTAATTCAAGATAGGCAATTTTATTTGGAAAATATTCAAAAAATCCAAAGTTTATTTTCAAAACTTTACATAGATTTTCTTATTTCCAGTAATTTCTCCATTATAAAAGTGTCTGATTAACTTGAATGTTGATCTCCTAAATTTATGAAATGAAACAATAAGAATTTTTTTCTTAACAAAGTGAAAGAAGAACCTAAATTAAATCATTTTTTTCTCACCATATGAGAAGGTCATTAGCTAGGGAAGAATTTTAAAAATATACTTTGTATAGGCCTATTGTGATTCACTAATCTGTGGTAATATGTCTTCAAAATGTTAATAATAGATTATGGTTAAGAGCAAAGACCCTAAACCAAACAAACTTGGGATCAAAATGAAGTCTCACTATTAAATAGCTGTGAAACCTTATTAATTTACCTAATATCTCTAAGCTGCAGTTCCCTCATTTGTGAAACAGGAGAAATTCTACTGTCTGTCTGTGGCATAGACGCTGATGCTCAGCTAAGATCCATGTGCTCCCCTACACATCCCTGCCCCCTGCAGTCAGACAAGGCCATGTGATAGTTATGGCCAGTGAGCTGTCCTGGATTCCTTGTGGGCTGAAGCATTTAAGAGCTGGTGGTAAATCTCCAGATCTCTCTTCTCCAGATTTGAGAGCCTGGAAGACTCATGTTGAAATGGTGGCATCACAGACGTGGGTCTCTGAGTCACAGTCGCCAGGGAGCTTCTCTGAAGTGCCACCTAACCCAATATCAGAATTTGTTGCGTGAAGCCACTGAGATTTGGGGGCATATGTGGTGGTGCAGCATAGAAATAAAATAACTCTTAGGTTATTTGAAATTTAAAGGCATAATAATATAAAATAATGGTACAACTTCTGACACATAGTATGAACTCAGTAACTGATGTCAAATAGCAGTAGTAGTGCCAGTAGTAGTAGTAGTATTAATAGTAGTATAGATGAGCCTCACAATGCCCCTTTGAAGTAATAAGAAGTAGAGACTACCGTCACACTTCACGAAAAATGAAACTGAGACTCATTCCTTCTCAGGACCTTACTCACCATCCTTGCAAACATGTGTTAGAGCTGGAGTTCAAATCCAGTTACTTTGTTTCTTGAGCATTGCTTTTTCTGCTAAAAAAAAACTAACAAACCAAGCCGGTTGCTATGGAGTCGATTCTGACTCATGGTGACCCCACGTTACAGAGTAGAACTGCTCCATAGGGTTTTCTTGGCTATAATCATAACAGTAGCAGGTCACCAGGGCTTTCTTCCATGGTACCACTAACCGGTTGCTGTTGAGTCGAGTCTGACTCATAGCAACCCTATAGGACAGAGTAGAACTGCCCCATAGGGTTTCCAAGGAGCAGCTGGTGGATTCAAACTGTGACCTTTTGGTTAACAGTCGTACGTCTTAACCACTACACCACTAGGGCCCCATTAGGTAGGTTCAAATCACCAACCTTTAGGTTAATAGTCAAGTGCAAACCGTTTGCACTACCCAGGCACCTCCTTTTCCCATTACCACTGTCAGAGTTTTCTGTATCATTATCACAGTGTATCAAGACTACCTTCCTGAATATCTAGCTTTAATTGCCTTCCAACTAATAATATCATATGTTCATGTTCAGTAGCAGAGCACTCCTAAACAGCTGAACAAAGAAAATACTTAACATAGGAAAGAGCCCTTTTGTGGTATTTCAGAGAGGCGTCCAATTAATAAACTGGTTAATATTCTTGAATAGTAGAAGGTATTATGATCTCAGCCATATTTTTCCATCCAAGGACTTATTAAAAAATGTTTTGTGTTGAGTTCCAAAACTTTTCCTAGGGTCTGGAAATCTGTTTGCTGTTCTCTTCCTCACTGGCAATTCCCTGAGAGCTCAGGAAACTTTTTCTTGGAGTGCTTTTCCCTCAGTAGCACGTCTGGGTCAGAAAAATTACAATGGTTAATTGCAAATGAAGAGCCTTTTAGGCATCTGAATAGATTTCGAGAAATAATTATTTGCTAGGTGGATGGGGTTCAAATATGCTGAAACTGCAGCCTGCATTGTTCCAGGCCATTATTTTTGGTTCACTGAATAACAGCTGCTGCATATGGTAGTTGTTGAATTTTCTGCTAAAGATCCACTTACTGGCACAAATAGTAAATGTTTGCATGTGCTATTTTGATACATCTCCTATGAGGCTCCATTTCCACATTTAAATATGGATCACATATGGTGAATTGAAATAAATTTTTGTATGTAAAGCATATGTCCAAGGAGTAAACCAAAGAGACAAAGTCTATGGCACTGTTATGTTCCATATGCCTTCTATATGGACTGAAATTTAATGAAAGATGGCAGAACCAGAACCAGAGGAAGTTCAGTGTCTTAGTTTTAGTTCTAGTGATTGGCAATGTGGAGAATAAATATATGTAATGTGTAATAAATACTGTTACTCAAAATTTAATTAGCATAAAGAAGATCTAATATTTTAGTAACACAGAAGTAATAAGAATAAAATTTATCACTAAGATGCTGTAGCAAATCCCTGCTTGTTTGAGTTCATAACAGGTAGAAAATTTAGAAACACAATAGCTTTCCTACATCCACAATCTAATTTTATGAAAATTTAAGATATTTAAGTGTGTAATAGATGCTGAACACCATGTTAATAGATGCTTCTCTATTCAGGAAACTTATCATCCAGTTGGATTGATATGACTTATAGACAAATATGTATAATAAGGAAGGAAGGGAAATGTGTCCTACCAGAGAGTCTAATTAGTAGTTTGGAAGTTCACCCAACCAGGAATCAGAAGTCTTGGGGCCTAGCTGAGCTCAACCAGTAATTCTTTGTGATTCCAGACTAGTAAGTATGTACCCTCTCTGGGCTGAAGTTTTCTCCTCCATTAAGTTACTGGGTAAATTAAAGGAAGCTAAATGGTTTTCGACTCATGTGCCACCTCTATGTGATTGGTATATAACAGCTTGATTCCATGACTCCGAAACACTATGAAACCTTGAAAATAAATAAAAAATTAAAATATGTTCTATCTTGGGTTTTCTCCCCCTTGCTGTATTTCATTTTAAAACTTGTTTTCAGATACTTCAAGTTGAAAACCATGAATGGTTCATGTGATAACTCCGAGTAAAATAGAATATTTAATTAAATGGAACCCCTTATTCCCTGAACATTAGGAGATATACTTGTAATTCAGTTACATAAAGCCTACTGATACCTCACGGCAGACCTGTGGAGCAAAAACATCTTAACATTGTTCTCTCTAATATTCAAAATAATGAAGCAGCGGCTGGCTAAGGTTATATCTTCATTGCTTACAAAATTTTCATGCTGAATTAGGTGTTTCACATAGGCTGGTACATTTAAATAAACACTCTTCAATGCAGTATATATTTGAAAGAAACCTCATATAAACAGGGCATCCTAAACATAATAAAAAGTTTTCATGTGAACAGGCAACAATTCACTTTATAGTGAATACCAGAGATGAGTAAAAAATACTGTGAGAATTTGTTACCAAAATTTTACATTCACATTATAACCTGCCCAAACATCTTAATTAAACTTTTTTAATAAAGTCACTCAAAATGCAACTTCTTGAGCATCTATTTTGACACCTGAATATTATTCCATTATATCAGTGTACCACAATTCATTTTCACAAATCTCTATTGATGGTCATTTGAATTTCTCCCAGATTTTTGCTCTTAAAGAGCAAAGCTACAATTAACATTATTACCTAGAAATCTTTACTTATTTGTATGAGCATGTATTTCTCTAAAATAAATTCCTAGATAGACATTTTCTGGGTCAAATCACTATGGAGTGATGTTGAAATTTATAGAGGCAACACTGGACAACACTTAGACCGTCTAGAGACAACATGTAGAGCAAATACGTGAATTTATTTTTCAGTCCCTGAACTCACCATAACTCATGAGTCCCCATTTCAATAGATTATGAAACATAATTACATTCGTTAATTGAAAGTATATTGGCCACTTCTTGTTTAAAACTCAGTACTGAGTAAATATCCAGTTAAATATAGAATTTTACCCATTCCCCTCCTCTTTCCTGCTATGCCAAAGAAGTCTAAGTTCTAAGGTTGGGAATGGGAAGGGAGCATTATATCATGCTGGTTTTGGGTCCATGTGCTGTCCTCTGATCCTTGCTGCTTCTGATGAGGTGTCTTTTCATGCTTAGGCTTAGGGTGCCATCCCTTGTCCTTCCTTCCCCTATCAGCAAGACCCATGCCCTCTGCACCCCTGGTCAGAGCGCTAAGTCTATTTTTATCCATTCAATGGGGGAAGGATAGTCTCTTCAAGAAGTGGTGCTGGGAAAGCTAGATATCCACATGGAAAAGAATAAAATTGGACTCAACATATACCAAAGTAACTCAAAATAGATCAAAGGCCTATTCTTAAGAACTAAAACAATAAAATTATTAGAAGAAAACATAAGGGCAAATCTGCACGAACTTGGATTTGGCAATGGTTTATTAAATAGGACAGCATAGCAAAAGCAACAAAAGAAAAAATAGATAAATTAGACTTTATCAAAATTTAAAATTTTTGTGCATCCAAGGACACTATCAAGAGAGTGAAAAGACAACCCACAGAATGGGATAATATATTTACAAATCATATATCTGATAAGTGTTTAATTTTCAAAATAAATAATTCCTATAATTCAACAACAGAAATACAAACAACCCAATTTAAACATGGGGAAGGGACTAAAATAGACATTTCTCCACAGAAGACATACAAAAGGCCAATAAGCATTTGAAAAGATGCTTAACATCATTAGGCATTAGGGAAATGCAAATCAAAACCACAATGAGATACCATTTCACCTCTAATAGGATGACTAGAATGAAAGAAGAAAAATAAGAAAATTTTTAAGCTAGAAATAGAAATACCATATGATCCAGCAATCCTACTCCTAGGAATATATCCTAGACAAATAAGAGTTGCCACACGAATAGACATATGCGCACCCACGTTTATTGTAGCACTGTTCACAATAGCAAGAAGATGGAAACAACCTAGACGCCCATCAACAGATGAATGGATAAACAACTTATGGTACATACACACAATAGAATACTACACAACAATAAGGAATAATGATGAATCTGTGAAGCATCTCACAATGTGGATGAATGTGAAGGGCATTATGCTGAGTGTAGTAAGTCAATCACAGAAGTACTAATACAGTATGAGACCACTACTATAAAAACTCAGGAAAAGGTTTACACACAAAAATAATCTTTGATGGTTACAAGGGAGGGGAGGGGTGGAGATGGAAAAACACTAAATAGACACTTTGGTGAAGGGTAAGACAGTACCAATACTGGAGAAGCCAGCACAACTTGTCCAAGGCAAGGTCATGGAAACTCCATAGACACATCCAAACTCCCTGAGGGACCGAATTACTGGGCTGAAGGCTATGGGGACCATGGTCTCAGGGAACATCTAGGTCAATTGGTATAACATAGTTTATAAAGAAAATGTTCTACTTTCTACTTTGGTGAGTAGTATCTGGGGTCTTAAAAGCCTGTGAGCGGCCATCTAAGATGCTCCACTGGTCTCACCCATTCAGAAGCAAAGGAAAATGAAGAAAACCAAAGACACAAGAGAAAGACTAGTCCAAATGACTGATGGATCACGAGTACTACAGCCTCCACCAGACAGTCCAGCACAACTCAGTGGTGCCTGGCTACTACCACCGACTGCTCTGACATGGATCACAATAAAGGGTCCTTGACAGAACTGGAGAAAAATGTAGAACAAAATTATAACTCACCAAAAAAAAAAAAAGACCAGACTTACTGGTCTGATAGAGACTGGACAAACCCCGAGAGTATGGCTCCCGGACACCCTTTTAGCACAGTAATGAAGTCACTCCTGAGATTCACCTTTCAGCCAAAGATTAGACAGACCCATAAAACAAAACGAGACTAAAGGGGAACACCAGCCCAGAGGCAAGGATGAGAAGGCAGGAAGGGACAGGAAAGTTAGTAATAGGGAACCCAAGGCCGAGAAGGGGAGAGTGTTGACATGTCGTGGGGTTGGCAACCAATGTCACAAAACAATATGTGTACTAATTGTTTAATGAGGAGCTAGTTTGTTCTGTAAACCTTCGTGGAAAGTACAATTTTAAAAATTTTATTTAAAAAAAATAAAAAGTGTTGGAAAGGACATAGAGAAATTGGAGCCCTCATGAATTGCTGGTGGGAATATAAAATGGTGTAGTCACTGTGGAAAACAGTTTTTCAGTTCCTCAAAAATTTCAACATAGAATTACCATGTGTTCTACTCTTGAGTGTATACCCAAAATAATCGAAAACAGGCTCAAACAGATACTTTATGCTAATGTTCATTACAGCATTATTCACAATATTCAAAAGATGGAAACAACTCAAGTATTCTACAGATGAATGGATAAACATGTGGCATATACATACAATGGAATATTACTCAGCCATAAAGAGAAATGACATTCTCATACATACTGCAACATCATTGAACCTGAAAACAATATGCTGAGTGAAATAAGCCAGACACTAAAGGACAAATATTGTATGATTCTACTTACATGAAATATATAGAAGTGGTAAATACAGAAAGACAGAGTGTAGATTAGAGGTTATCAGGGGCTTGAGGGAGTGGGAAATGGGGAATCTCATTACTTAATGGACACAGAGTTAGTGTTTGGGATAATGAAAATTTTTGAAAATAGATAATGGTAGTTGTACAACATTGTAAATGTAATTAATGCCATTGAATTATACACTTAAAATTATTAAAATAACAAATTTTGTGCTATATATATTTTGTTACAATTAAAAACAAGTGGAAACAAGGAAAGCAAGCAAAAGAAAGAAGGAGACAAAATAAAAAGAGAGAGAAACCTGAAAGGTTTGCCATGGGACTCTGGGATGTTGGAAAACCTCAAAACTTAGTCATGCCCAGGGAAAACCGGGGAACAATTGCCATCACTCGGAGATGTATTGCTGGTGTAACCTGAGATATAAACAACAGTGAAGGCCTACACATGTGCTGTTTCCTGCCTGTGTCAGAGGAGTAGTCCTGTTCAAAAAAGGGCCCTTCGGAGCAGGAGTGGCTATTAAAATTTGTGCTGACCCGGAAAAGAAAAAGCAAATAGAACTTTCACCATGTCATCTCATGTCGACAGCTCTTTTGTCTTTGACCCCAGTTTCTAATCAGTTGTATATAAGTAGAAGAAAATAAGTCTTAAATTTAAATAGTATAGGAAATTGTCAATGACAATAATTTCAGACTTAGAATCAGAAGATATATGTTCAAAGCCCAGCCCTAAAAACTGCTCCGAATATTTCAATAAAATGAGAACAAAGGTTTAAGAGGAAACAAAACAAACGGCTTACTTTGTCTTCTTCATAGAAATGTTATCAGTATAAAATTAGATAAAATTCTTAAAAAGACAAGTTTGTGCACACATACACACACACACACGCACACACGACAATCCCTATTCTAAATGCCGTAATGCATGGCTACATGCTTTCACGAAATGATGAGCTTTGCAGGTTAACCCATTGCCATCGAGTCCATTCCGACTCATAGTGACCCTATAGGACAGAGTAGAACTGCCCCATAGGGTTTCCAAGGAGCAGCTGGTGGATTTGAACTACCGACCTTTTGGTTAGCAGCTGAACGCGTAACCACTTTTTTTTAACAAAAAAAATCTTACATAACAAAAGATACCAGCACTCTATGAGTCAGCATACATTCCATTAGTGAAAAAAAAAAATCACCAAAAAATTTCAAACATAAAATAATTCAGTCTTGCAAGCATAGATTTTATCATCAGCAACCAGTACCATCAGTTTTCCTCGAATTAACAGTCTCTTTTTTTTTTTGGAAAAAAAAAAAATATATATATATATATATGCCAGTTGCTCAACTCTGAATAACCATAGTTTGTCTGTCAGTCAGTTGTCTTTCAAGTAAAAATGGTATTCCAAAAAAAAAATGTGCTCAGCTCACAACTGAATCACACAAGTGCTTTTCTCTGAGATAGCCATCAAACTTTGGAATATAGTAGAAGTGCAATATGTGTACTTCCCATTCATCTCACAGAATGTTAGTAAGATGTTTATTCTAACAATCTCAAAAGTCTAATAAAATTAATAACTCTTGCAGCTTCATCAGGAACATTTTTAGGGGAAAATGGCATTTTTTTCAATGCAAATGTGTGGCAGTGAAGAATGCCTATGAGTACAGCTTGGACCACTGCCTTGATTCTTGCTAAGATGCAAGTAGTTTTACCTTGCATTACTTTTGCCCCATCTGGGCAAATATCAGTACAAAAAAAAGGCAAATTAAAGTTTTCGTAACATGAAAAAAAAATTGACATTGCAGACCCATTTTAAGAGTCTCAGGGACCACCAGGGCTTCATGGACCACATTTTGAGAACTGCTACCACAGACCAACTACTGGGACAAGGAAATGAGATATTATGATTAGCCAGGCCCGGATTACCAGTGCTACAAGGCACTGTAGTACTGGAGGGGTGGTTTGATAAAAAGAGGTGAGTACATTTATCTAAAGCTGGGGGACCTGAAAACTGGGCAAAACAAAAGCAGTAACTGTCTAGTAGGCTGGGGAACACAAGAGCCACAGCAGTGGACCCAAACATACCAATGATCGTGAAGATAGTGCAGGACCGGGCAACTTTTTGTTCTGTTATAAATAAGGTCACCATAAGTCATAGCTGTTGTTACTGTTGTTAGGTGCCTGTGAGTCGGCTCCAGCTCACAGTGACCCTGTGCATAACAGGACAAAACTTTGGGTCTTGTGCCATCCTCACAATCATCACTGTTTGAGCCCATTCTTGCAGTCACTGTGTCAATCCATCTTGTTTGAGGGTCTTTTTCGCAGACCCTATACTTTACCTGGTGGAAACCCTGGTGGTGCAGTGGTTAAGAGCTCAGCTGCTAACCAAAAGGTCAGCGGTTCGAATCCACCAACAGCTCCTTGGAAACTCTACGGGGCAGTTCTACTATGACCTATACGGTCGTGATGAGTCAGAATTGACTCAACAGCAGTGGGTTTTATACTTTACCAAGCATGATGTCCTTCTCGAGGGATTGATCCCTCCTGAAAATGTGTCTGAAATAAGTGAGACAAATTCTTGCCATCCTCGCTTGCTTTTAAAAAGCATTCTGGTTGTACTTCTTCCAAGACAGATTTGTTCCTTCTTTGGCAATCCATGGTATATTCAATATTCTTCGCCAGCACTACTGACTAGACAACAACTATCAATAGCAGTGAAATGCTGGTGAAAAGTGTTGTAAAACGTAAAGAATAGTCTCAGTTCTAAAACATTTAAGAAACAAATTTAAAGTTATCCATGTCAAGTAAAAAACAGTAATACTGTTTTAAGGGAAAAATAGGTAAAATTAGATGACGTATCTACAAAATTGTCATTGATGTTTTAATAATTAGTGAATAAATATTTCTAATTAGAGCATTTATTTTTCTATGCAGGTAGCACTTAAAAACCATCATTTGGTTTTACTTCTTAAGCAATCCAAATTGTTCCCTACTTAGAATTCCTAATTTCCTTAGAAAATCTCTTTCGCTGGCAAGGTAAATATTATTTTCTGCCTACATGACTGATTTAGCCTCAATTTTTTTGTGTAATTAGTTTTGAATTTGTAAAAGGCTGACTCTATTCTGAGAATTTCTAGGAGAGAGTGACTTCCTAATTTCTTTTTTAATATTCTTAGGATAAATCTTGTAGGGATTTGTTCTTCTGCTAGAAGGAAATTCAGGTATATAAAACACTGGCATTAAATTTTCTCAAGGTTCAATAATCAACACCAAAGCTTCTTGACTTTAATAATACTCAAGGGAGAGGCTGAATCACACAAAAACTTTGGACTATTTTATAATTCTAAAACCATCAATCTGCAAGGAGAATCCATTCTTTTCAGTCTTAATGGAATGCTAGAAATAAACAATTCAAACAATCTGGAAAAAAAAAAGAGTGCCTGGCAGTCCTTGCTTTTTGGACAAAACTGGTGGAGTAATACAAATAAAAAACGATATTGTTTAAATTTAAGAACGTATGCACAATGTCAAAGAGAAAGAAAGGATATGAAGTTATGACAAGAAAAATGAGTCCACGTACTTGAATAAGAAACAAAGAGTAAATGTTCAGGTAATTGGGGGACAACAGTGAGAATTAATTTTTCCTACACTTGTAGATATGAGAATTAACTTCAAAATAACCTGAAGTATATTAGAAAAATATGATTAATATGAAGTAGCTTATCTTAGGAGAGGAAAGAAGAGGGACTATGAATTAGGTTTGTAGTTCTTCTCCTGAGTTTCTCTGTTTTGTGTATGCCTGAATGAAATTTCAGTTCATTTTCAGTTTACACAATATTTGTATGTTTCATTTATTTATAGTTCAGTGGTTTTGCAAAATACTTATAGTTGGCTCTAGTTTAAGTGAATGTTTTATATACTTTTTATTTGGATTCCAAAATAGTGAAAAAAATTAATATTTGGGTCCTGTTTCTGATTGGTTAGTGGTTGTGCCCTGTTTGCTTGAGGGCTTGACGGAGGCATGGCCAGAGGACCAGTAAACTCTCCAGGATAAGGCTGTTTGATGAGGAACTGGCTGTACCTTCACAGGTAATGACTCTGGCTTCCAGAATTAGCATCATTTGTTTACCGTTGTTCTGTTGCTATTGTTGCCATCTTTTTTTTGTTTTTGTTTTTTTTTTATGTTTGATGAAGAAAAGTTGGAAAACGAGCATTCCAAGCCCATCTGTAGATAAACTGCCTATGTGGTAAACACAAGTATGAATGACCGCTGTAGACACATCCCAGAACAATGTTTTTTTAGTCTTATTTTTATCCATAAATGGCAGAATATGATATACACTCTTCGGTACCTTTTTTCTTTTTTCAACTAAAAAGTATCTCATAGATGTACTATCAGTACATAGATTCCTCCTCTTTCTTTTGCATATACTATAATTTATTTTTCCACTTTCCTACCGATACGCCTTTAGGAATTTCTTTTTTCCCAATGGTGGTAGACAGAATTCTAAGATGGCCTCCAAGATTTCTGCTTCCTGGTGTACGTTGTTGTTAGGTGCCGTTGAGTCCATCTTTACTCATACAGCCTGTATATTACAGAGCAAAACTGCCCATAGGGTTTTCTAAGCTGTAATCTTTACGGACTCAGATTGCCAGGTCTTTCTCCCACAGAGCTGTTCAGTGAGTTTGAACCACTAATCTTTCAGTTAGCAACCAGGTGCTTAACCATTGCACCATCAGAGCTCCTTCCCTGGTGTATACACCCTGTATAATCCCTTTTCCTTGAGCATGTATGAGACTAGTGATGGGATTTCACTGCCATGATTAGTTTACATTATATGGAAAAGGTAAGGGTATTTTGAACATATCTACAAAGTCCCAATCAGTCCAATTTAAGTTAATCAAAAGGGAGATCATCCAGGGTAAATGTGGCCTAATCAAGTGAGCCCTTTAAGAGAATATCTAGAGGACAGAGGTGAGAGAAGTCAGAGAGATTCAAAGCAGCAGAGATATTCTCATGTTGGCCTTAAAGAAGCAAACTGCCATGTGTGGAGAGGGCCACGTAACCCGGAATGGAAAGCAGCTGCTATGTGCTGGGGCCTCAGTGTACAACCGCAAGGAACTGAATTCTGCAGCAACCAGTGAACTTGAAAGAGGACTCTATGCCTCAGATGAGATCACAGCCCTGGTTGACACTTTGAGTTCAGGATGGTGAGACTCCGAACAGAGGACCCACCTAGCCCTTGCCTGGACTCCTGACTCGTGGAAACTGTAATACAATAAACGCGTGTTGTTTTAAGCCACAAGTTTATGATAATTTGTTAAACAGCAAGCACATTTTTGTTATCATGAGCAGTGCAGCAAGGAATAACTTTACACAAGTGATCTTGCAAGTGTACACGTGTATTTATAGGATAACTTTTAAGAACTAGAATTTCTGGGTGAAAGGGTTTATGGATTTATATGATTTTGATAGATATTGCTACATTTCTCTCCACAAAAGTTGTGCCAGGTTATATTCCCAGTGGGAATTCCTGTATCCACAGATCTTCTCCAACAGTTTATGAAACTTTGGATGCTGTCAATCTAATAGATAAAAAATGGTATCTCCGTGTAGTTTTGGTTTGTATTTTTTTCTTAAAAGTGAGGTTGAATATTTTTTCATGTATTTGAGGAATTTGTATTTCTTATGTTGGCTCTCTTTTCTTCTTAACAATGTCTAGGAACGTCAGTTTAGGGGTAAAAGCCTCTTATAATAAAAATTGCAATTTTTTTCACAGTTTGTCATTTTCTTTTGACTTTATTTTTTTCATTTTTATGTAACTAACTTTATTAATCTATTATTTTATCGCTTCTGAATGACTTATAGTTTAAAAGACCTTTCCTGCTCCCAGGTTATGGGGGAAGCTCTCCTATGTTTGATTCTAGAACATTTTTAGTATAAAAATTTGTATTTAAATATTTGGTATTTTTGGGATTTGTCCTTATATACCATATGAGGTGATTATCAAAATTAATTTTTCCAAATAAATATATTTTCCAACACAATTTAATGAATAGTTTATTTTTTCCCTCACTAATTTGATATGTATTCTGATAAGAATTTGCATTTATTTCTGGGCTTTGTATTCAGTTCCATTGATGTATTTGACTAGTCGTGTGCAAGTACCACACTTTATTTTTGTGGTGATATAATAGGTTTTAATATCAGGAGAGCTTGTCTTATTTTAATAAGGTCTCACCACTTTTTATAGTTTTCTAGCTCACCTTGTTAATTTATTTTCACATATGAAATTATAATTAGCTTGTCTTAATCAAAAAACAAAACCTACCTTTTGATATACTTATTGGGGTTGTGTAAAGTATAAAAATTAATTTGCTGTCTACATATTAATTTTATAACCCACTAAATTTTCTATTTCTGTAGCAGCATTTCAGTTGATGTGTTTGACTTTTCCAAGTATATAATAATATCATCTGCAGTTAGGAAATTTTTCAGTTTTTATACTTCTACTCTCTTTCTCTCGTCTAATTGCATTGTATTGACTATTACCTCAATTTTAATTTAATAAAAGCAGTAAAAGTACATACATTTACTTTGTTCCTATCTCCAGTTAACCCACTAAACATCTTACTGTTCTTTGGGCTGAGATTAACGTATATTCATCTCTATTATAATGCCATATATGGCCCCCTAAAAAAGAAAAAGAGTCATATTCTGCAAAACAATGCATTAAAAATAAGTTTATAAGGAAAAATAGTGTTGAGGAAACCCACGCAAAACTTATTTAAATTTATATATGAGGACTAACATAAACAATGCATTCAATTCTACTATAGAAATCATTTTTGTGAAAATTAAAATTGTGATCCCATATGTAGCCTTCTTCAATAACCCATTGTGTTAATACAGATAAGAAATGTCTTCACTCCTTCTGTATCTGCACTTACAGCTTTGCTGTGTTACCTTAGTAGGGAAAAAACATAGGCGTTCTTGAAGCCACTAAACCAGCAAGTAGTTGTACTAAAGAAAGTTAGGTCTGTAGATTTTCAGGTTTTTTTTAATCAAGATGTTTATACATGGCTAGGAACCCTGGTGGTGCAGTGGTTAAAAACTCAGCTGCTGACCAAAAGTCCGGCAGTTTGAATCCACCAGCCGCTGCTTGGAAGCCCTATGGGGCAGTTCTTCTGTTTCCTATAGGGTCGCTATCAGTCCGAATCCACTCAGTGGCAATAGGTGTATATGGCTATGGTTTGTTTTTTTTTCCTTCCTAATTGTGAGAAAAAGTACTCTTTATTGCTTCAAAACATTAATAATCTAAAAAAAAAAAATCACACGTGAACAAACAGCTTCCACGTTAGATTGTCATCATTCTGTTTATCAATCACACTAAAGGTAATTTTTATCAAAGAAATATATTTTAGCAGAACAGACTGCATTGTATTGTGTTAACAGAAGAACCCACACTTACTACTTTGTTGTGTATTTTTCATTAATAATAATTTTTAAATTTTGTCAAATGAGTTTTCAGCATCTGTGAAAATGATAAAATAATTTTCTCTTTAGATGTCTTATCAAGATGAATCACACTAATACATTCCCTAATTTTGAACCATTCTTGCATTCCTAGAATAATTCATACTTGATTATAATGCATTATTGTTTTAATGAACTTCTCATTTAAATTATGAATATTTTAATCAATAATAATAAGTGAGTTTAGTCTTACTAGTCTTTTTAGTTCCATCTTTATCAGGTTTTTGTATCAATGATATACTCAGTTCATAAAGAAAACCAAACAAAACCAAAAACACACTGCTGTCAAGTCAATTCTGACTCATAGCAAACCTATAGGACAGGGCTGAACTTCCCCATAGTGTTTCCAATGCTATAAATCTTTACAGAAGCAGACTGCCACGTCTTTCTCCCATGGAGCAGCTGGTAGGTTTGAACTGCTGACTTTTTAGTTAGCAGCAAAAAGCTTTGAACACTGCACCACCGGGGCCCCTTAGTTTATAAAGAGTTTTGGTAAATTTGCGTTCATTTGGTATATGCTGGAACAAATTAAATAGCACTGGTATTATCTCTTCTTTAAAGACTTCGTATAATTCCCCTGCGTAACCATCTGGGGATGTCCTTGCGTGGCGCAATGGTTAAGCACTGGACTACTAACCAAAAAGTTGGTGGTTCAGAACTCACTTAGAGGAACCTTGGAAGACAGCCCAGGTCATTTGCTTCCAAAAGGTTGCAGCCTTGGAATCACTATGGAGCAGTTCTGCTCTGCACACATGGGGTTGCTATGAGTCAGAACCAACTCAACACCAACTAACAACAACAACCAGCTGGGAGCTTCTTGATAACGTTCAACATTTCTTACGTGAAAATGGGTTAATTTTGATTATTTTTCATACAGTTGGTTTTATAAATTATACTTTTCTATAAAATATTTCATTCAAGCTTCCAAATTTGCATGAATGAGTAAATTAATCTCTTATAATTTGTTCAGAATTTAATTCTTTTCTGTGCTTATTTATCCTTGTCCTCTTATTTTGTATATTTGCACTTTCTTTCCTTTTTTCTTAATTAGGTATCTTCCCCCAAAGAGTGGAAGTGATTTTTTAATACCTAAATATACCATGTTGTTTTTAATAGCCTACTTCATCAAGAAAAGAAAACCAAAGAAGAATTTATGCCTTTGAATTATGGTGTTGGTGGAGAATATTGAATATACAATGGACTGCCAGAAGAACAGAAGAATGAACAAATCTGTCTTGGAAAAAGTACAGCCAGAATGCTCCTTAGAAGCAAGGATGGCAAGACTTCGGCCACTTACTCTGGGCATGTTATCAGGAAGGACCAGTCCTTGGAGAAAGTAGAGGGTCAGCAAAAAAGAGGAAGACCCTCAACAAGAAGAATTGACACAGTGACTGCAACAATGGGCTCAAACACAGCAATAATTGTGAGAATGGCACATGACCAGGCAGCATCTTGTACTGTTGTACACAGGGGGCCATGTGTTGAAACTGACCCGATGGCATCTAACAAGTTTTTTTTAATTTACTTGTTTTTCTCCCTAAATCTTTTAATTTTCATATTTCTTCTATTGTTTTTAAGTTTTCAAAATCATTCATTTTGTTTTTATTGTTGTTACGAACTACTTCTACTTTCCTTCCATTTATTTTAAAATTTCTAAGCTTTTTGCATTTGATGCTTAATTTTCTTGTCCTTATTCTTTCTCTTTAAAAAAGTCCATGTAAGTTTGTAATTTCCCTCTGAACATTGCATCCCATAGTTTCTGATAGATATCATATTTATTTTCATTTTTCTTTAAATATTCTTCAGTTTGGTTTCTCCTTTTTGAACTGAATTGCTCAAGAGAGAGTTTTAAAATTCCCAAGTCGAAGAATCTTTTTATTTGTGGACTAATTTTATTATTCATTAATAATTGTCTTACACCATGATCAGGTATTGTTGTCTGTTTTATATTTTTTAAAATGTATTGAAGTTTATAGCCTCATATTTAGCTAATTTTTATGAATATTCCATGTGCTCATGAAAAGCAGGTATTTTTCTCTTCTTAGGAAACGGAAGTTAGTCTATATATTGTTCATCAAGTAAACCTTGTTGATTATGATTTCTAGGTCACCAACACACTAAATCACAGTTTGTTAACTTGATTTGTCATAAGCTAAGTGAGTTAAAGTCATGTGCTAGTAGTGTTTTTCTATATTGCTTTGTATTTTTAATAATTTTCCGTAGGGCAACTTTGTGCTCATAAACTATCAGCCAATGTACAATAATAAGTATATTCACAGATGTGCCCACATGTTTATGTTTGCACAACACTTATGAAAGAGGGTAAAGTTGCTAAATTTAATTTACTTTAAATTGTAATGTACAGATTATGAGGGAGAGATACTGAGTATAGTGAAGCTATGTCATTACAGATGTTCTACTGATTGTTTGACGTAAGTACAGCTATCTGCTCTTATCATATTGGTAAAATCCTGCCAGGACCCTTTAATATTTCTGTGCAGGTGGGAGCAGATTTCCATAGGGACTGTACTTTTTTATATCGTTTACTCTGCAGGACAGTTGGCTTTTATGTGAGTAATTTAAATGCTAAGCCCTGCCTTATTTTAGTCTTTTCTTAGTGTGAGAAAAGTAGGCTGACACTCGTCACATGATTTCTATAGAGAAGGAAACAGAAACCAACGTCTTCCCTGACAGTGAAAAATGAAGTGGCCAATGGATTGTGTACTCAAATTGTTCTGAAGAATTCAGTGCACCCTCGTCTATCTCCAAATAAAATGTACATAAGCAGAGTTTTCTTATTATTCTCTGCTTGCAACTCATCCCTAAAGTCAAACTAACCTGCTGCCTATAACTTTACATTATTTGCTCCTTTTTCAGAGCCTCCAGCCACATAATCTGTCTTACCTTCCCTTTTTCAAGCCCTACTTTTCTCTAAGTGAGCCTACTCCATAAGGTCTTCATTATATCTTGTCAGATTTTATCTTCAGTATCAAGTCTCCTCAGAAGAAATATCAAAATATTTTGTATTCTGTTATTCTCTCCATGACTGTGTTTCCTTATTGTATGATTTTTTCTTCATACTTAGACATCCCCACAGTGAATGCTAAGCTAGATCCATGAAGGAAAGAAACACACATCTCCACAGAGTCAGTAAGACACTGTTTTATCGCAATATAATTGAAAAGGAAAAAAAAAGTATGTATACATATATATATATAT
>NW_004443937.1:950325-976695 GCF_000243295.1 Trichechus manatus latirostris
ATTAGCCATTAGTTACAATTAGAGATTTTTTCAGTATATGAGAGAGATATCATTGAGTCCAATCTCTTTACTTAAAAGTTTACAAAACTGATCCCCAATGAGGGGAAGTGATTTTATTAATACCTAAATCCACTGTATCATTGTTCCTACTTCATCAAGAAAAGAAAATATTGCATCTAGTTACCATTAATATGATTCCTGCTAACTGCCCTGCATTGTTCTCATTTCTTTAGTCATTTGATCCAGAGAGGAACTAATTGTGTTCTTGTAGGTATGACCATTGTCTTCCCCCTAAAGGGTGAGATGTGTTTTAGATGGCCTAAGTAGGAGTTGCATTTGTATAAATAATGTGCATTAATGGTGTGCATGCTGCTAAGAAAATGCTCGTGCTTTCAAACTCTGCTGCCTGGAGAGCACAGGTGAGATTTGTGGATTAGCTGTTTAAATATTTATGAAGCTAGTTAGGCATATTTTATTTATTGCAAAAATATTTATACTATAATTATGTCAAGAATTAAGCTTCCTCATGCTATCATAGCCTTAAACTAAAATCTACTTCTTCTCAGTCACATCCTTCCAATGCTAGATCATGTCCAAGCGGAATCGGGTGAGAAAAGTTCTTCAGAGGGTATTTGTTGCCATCAGTCTATCAATCAATCAAACAATTGACTCATATTTAAAAAGCATGTTATATGTGAAAATCATTACATAGATGCATTGGGCATTCCAACATAGACTTAAAAGAAAAATAAACACATTTACCACTTACAAAGCTCCCAGAAGGTGTATAGGCATGCTATATATTAGCCCATTTAATTCATAGAATAGTCCTTCGGGTCGAAACTATTATTATTCCTATTTTATAGATGAGAAAGTTTTCACTAAATTCTAGGAGCTTAAAGTTAATTTGAAGGCACAGATTATTCCCATAAGAATAACCAATAGTTTTTGATAAATGTCAAAGACTGAGAAACAGTTCAAGAGAAATTAATGAGAACTGGAAGAGTAAATTACACCACTGAGTGAATGAAATACAGGGAAATTAGACCACAGTAAAGTAGTGACCTGTGATCAAACCCGGCTCTAACGTGTATTATGTATCCCACATTGTTTTAAATACAATTAACTGCCAACATTTAGTAATCCACAGACTTCACATAAAATTCCAGATTTCTGGCTTCTTTAAAAAAATAAATCAAAAAATCTAGAAACCTTGGCTGCAATTTTTCATACAGCCAACATGAGGTGAATCTAAGTGCCAGCTGCACACATTAGGCGGGAATTTGCTCTCCAGTTGACCACAATCTCCACTAATCTCTAATGGTTCTTAGAGCCAGCCTGCTTCCCTCAGGTGTTTCAACCACATGGCTTATTAGCCAGTTGTGGTAAATGTGCACTATTTCCTCATCATTTGTTTCTTGTGTCAATATTAAGCGCTTGGTAGGAGTAAATTCAGCCAGATGCCTTTCGTTATCAGGCATATGGAATGAATATCCTATCACTTTCCCTGTCCAGTGGCTTGTAGCTTCATTTAGGGAAAAGTCACAGGAATATTTTAGAGCAGGCTTTCAGCTGCTTTTCCTTTCCTTTTCCTCCAAATATGTCCTAATTTTTCTTTTTATTTTCTTTCCATTTTATTCACTCTGTTTAACTTTTTTTTTTTCTTCCTTTTTGGGGGAGGGCGCCATTTAGTCAATTTTGAAGAAATAAGTTAAAAATGAAAAATAAGTAAAACACAAAATCAACTTCTACTTCTTTCATTTTTCGTAAGCAGAAGAACCCTCTAATTCCTCTCACTGACAATTTTCTTTTCTTTTTTTTTTTTTTCTTCTAGCAGTCAGAAGAGAAACACAACGCTGGACACTAAAAATGGGTATGACCAGCCCCTAAACCCAGTCCTTAAAGATGAAAAGCTTGATGTTCTAACTGTGCATATAAATCAAGAGACCACAGGCAGACATAACCCTTTCTCCATGCAGACCACTAGACAGAAAAGTTCGGGAATTATAAATTTCAAGCCTTTTGGTTTCAGGATGTTCTTCCAGCGAATCACAGCCACAACACACCTGTTGCAATACTCCTTGTTTCCTCAATCTTTTTAGGAAATTTTCTCTGTGCACTGCCCCTCAAAATGTCTCATTTTGTGCTTCTGGTATGGTGGCTTGTTGACAGCTCATTGAGTTGAATTATAAAGCAAAAAAGAATACAGGAGCAAGCCCTTTATCAGGGATTTCTCTGGTCTTACTTATAAGCTTTCAGGCCTTATTTTCCTTTCCTAAGTCTTATTTTTTCATTGGCATTTATGTTTAGCACCATAACAGATAGCAAGCCTGCCTTTAAAAGATGCAGTTGCAGGTGAAAAGTTTTAGGAGGGAAAAAGGCACATGAGGAAGGGGTGAGATGGCTGATTTTCAAAGTGTGAATCACACACTGGAACCGTTACACCACCAAATAAACCGTGGAAGTACACCTTTGGAGGTGAAAATACGATTTTCAGGAATGTGATAATAGTTTCTACAGACTACACAGAAAATACCATTGAAAATTTGCTATTCCTTTTATTTCTCACTACAAACATTAGGAAATTGAAAATAAGACCTTGTCATAAAAAAATAAAATGGGTATCAACCTTTGAAGTTTTTTGCCAAAATTAAACCTCAGAATCCTCGTGGAAAAGAAAATTCTACTACCGTGACCATTTCTTAGTTAAGTACCATAAGTTGGGTGACCTTGGAATAGGAAGGAATCTGGTAGAGTTCTCTGCCTATGTGGAAGAGCAGTGGTTCTCAAACTTGGTTGAATATTGAAATCACATGGAAGCTTAAAAAATACTGATGTCTGAGTCCCAATCACAGATATACCTGTGTTATTCATCTGGGGAGTAGCCTGGGCTACTTTTTTAAGGCTCCCAAATTATTCAACTTTCAACCAAGGTTGTGGACCACTAAGAAAAGGAAATTATTTTAATTATAAAAAAAAATAAGGAAAACAAGTAAAAAAAATTACAGAAGGGAAGAAATAAGTCTTTCTTTACTTTCTACAAATTATCTACACATATGGGAAATAGGGAAGAAGTAACATTGGTCTCCATAGAAGAAATAAACTAAAAAGCATTTATAGTTTGCACTAATGAAATCCTTGGTATATAACAAACTGGTAATTTCATATTGTTCAACCTACTCAATAGTTTACCTAGAAATGTAGATATATTAAACAAAGATTAAACAAAAATATAGAGCACAGGGACATTGGTGGTTCAGTGGTAAATTCTCTCCTTCCATGCAAGAGACCTCGGTTTGATTCTTTGCCAATGAACTTCATATGCAGCCACCAACCATCTGTCAGTGGAGGCTTGCATGTTGCTAGATTGCTGAACAGGTTTCAGCAGAGCTTCCAGACTAAGACGGCCAGGGATCTACTTCTGAAAATCAGCCAGTGAAAACCCTATGGATCACAATGGTCCAGTCCACAGTCTACCATTGCTACAGCGCAGGAACAGGTGGCATTTCATTCCATTGTGCATGGACCGCCATGAGTTCAGGGGCTGACTCAAGAGCAGCTAACAACAATAAAATATGTAGCAATGATACGGAAACTATGTTATTTACCAGGCTTATCAGGAAGGACCTGAAGTGTCAGTGAAAGACATGAAGACCTTCAGCAAGATGGATTGACACAGTGACTGCACCAGTGGGCTCAAACATAGCAAAGATTGTGAGGATGGTGCAGGACCAGGCAGTGTTTTGTTCTGTTGTACATAGGGTCGCTATGAGTTGGAACTGACTCAATGGCATCTAACAACAACAACATTAAAATGCATAAATAAATAATTGTGTATCTGAAAGTTTTATAGTGCTCCACAGTTTCCTGAACGCTTTCATATTTAGTGTTTTGTTTGTTCATCCCTGTAACTCTACGTGGGAGAGTGGAAAGGTATCCTTATTTTACAGATGAAGATACTGAGGCCAGGGAACTTAAGTGATTTGCCAGAGGTCACACATGATTGGGGCTGGGCCCATAAAGACAGTCCCATGTACTTGTGGCACAAAACTTGATTACTTAAACCAGCTATTTCTTATCTTTAAGGGCTATTAGCCCCAGAACTTATGGGCATTTGTGTGTTCTAGTGACAACTCTCTTGAAAGCTTTCTGAGAATATGTTGAAGACTTTAGGGATGAATTTATAGAAAAGATGGTTTTGTCCTCCATGAAACCAGGAACATACTATTTAAATGATCTTTTGGGTATAAAGGAAATAAAGCTTTCTTAAAGAAAAGAATAAAATACAGTAATAATCATAATGTCTCCTTTGTTCCAGAGTCTGAACTTGTTATTTTAAAGACACTGAATATCTGATTTAATCCCCTAAGTAAGCTTATCCCGATTTAATGGAGGATGAAACTGAGATTCAAGAGATTTTTTGTAAATTTAAGTTCCATGCCCTTTCTATAATGCTAGATGTGCAGCAAAAAAAAATAAAGAAAGTATGTGTATATATATATATATAGAGAGAGAGAGAGAGAGCACTTTCTTGATAATTAAGAGTCCTGAATTCTAATCATGGCTCTGTAAAAATACACTCCAGTTCTCAGAAGGTCAAGACCCTTAAGGAGACCCTAACCCTAAAATTGTATATGAGATGTGGCTCAAAAAGAACTATATTGCTTAGAACTTGACTTTTGTTTATACAATGTAGTAGGCATTTGCTGTTCACTAACCATCATTTATGCCAACTTTACCTGCGAACAAGGTCTCAGTTTTCCTCTAACGAATCACTCCTTTTTCCACTTTCAGTGCAAGACCTTCAGGCAGAACTGCCTCCATCTCTGGCCTCCTGATTGCATATGTGACTTCACCTTGGCCAGTTGCATTTCTTTTAACACAACAATTTATTCATAGATTGGAGGTGACCCTATTCTGCCCAAAGAGGTCAAGGCCAAGACTTGTTTTTTCCAAATTAGTCAAAGATAGCTTGATATCTTTCCTGCTGACTGGGAAGGCAGAATGATGTAAGCCTTGAGCTGCTAAAGGCCATTTAGCCCACTGGTGGAGTCTGACAAACTAAAAGGAGTCCGTAAATCAAGCTTTTTCTATGAATTTCAATGATATGAATAATATTGTTGTTAACTGCCATCACCCGGGACTCATGGCGACCCCATGCACAACAGAATGAAAGTCTGCCCAATCATATGCCATCCCCATGATCAGTTGCAGATGTGTCTGTTGTGAGCTAGGGTTTTCATTGGCTGATTTTTGGAAGTAGATTGCCAACCAAGTCTTTTTTCCTAGGCTGTCTTAGTCTAGAAGCTCTGCTAAAACCTATTTATTATTATTATAAAGACATATAAACCACCACTGACAGATGGGTAACTGTTGTGTTTGAGGTGCATTGGCTAGGAATCGAACCCATGTCTCCCACATGGAAGGTGAGAATTCTACCACTGAACCATCAACTTTCCCAATGATATAAATAATAAACCAGAAAACCAAACCGGTTGTTGTTGAGTTGATTCCGACTCACAGAGACTCTACAGGACATAGTAGAACTGCCCCATAGTGTTTCCAAGGAGTGGCTGGTGGATTCGAATTGCCCACCTTTTGGTTAGCAGCCAAGCTCTTAACCACTGTGCCACCAGGGCTCCGATATAAATAGTAAGTCCCCTTATTGTTTAAGTTAATTTGTTTAGGTGTTCTGTCACTTGGAACTGAAAAAATCCTAACAGATGCTTATCCCCAAGAGCATTTTTTATTGGCAAAAACAGAGACACTTGAGTGATTTGACAGATAGAACCATGTATGATAGAAAAGAAACACTTTGATGAATATTATGGGCTTAGATCATGGACATCTATGTGACAAAGGACTCAGTTTAATCTGGGTTCCAGCAAAGCAGATAAATCATTAGAAAACTTTTGGTTTTAAATGAAAGAATACCTCATTCAAATGGGATTAAACAATAGAGGTAGTAAAAGACACAAGTAACTGTAAGGACTAAAAGTGCATCAGAATCAAGAAGACAACAATATTACAAAGACACAATTTATATGTTTCTCCTCTGTCCTTGGTAGTGGCTGCTTCATCTTAACTGCTGTCACAAAATGGCTACCAGGATCTACAAGGGCTACAATTTGTTGTCTTTCAACATATCAAGAGAACAGCATATTCTTTGTACCTCATTCCCATCGAGTCAATTCCGACTTACAGCAACCACATAGGACAGAGTAGAACTGTCCCATATGGTTTCTAAGGCTGTAAATCTTTATGGAAGCAGACTGCCGCATCTTTCTTTTGCGGAGTGGCTGGTAGGTTTGAACTGCCAACCTTTCAGTTAGCAGCCAAGCACTTAACCACTGCGCTACCACAGCTCCTTCCATAGTCCTTGTAGCTCTCTTAAAAGTGCAAGGAAGCTTCTTTCGCAGAAGTTCTCATTAAATGTCTGCTCATAACTAATTGACCCTCTTGGTTCCTATGCCTTGTGGCCCATCTTCGTGGCCATGGGAATTGGCAATGCTAATCAGATTAAGTTGGGGATAGATTCAGCTTCATCTCAAGCACATAGGGTAAGTGGGGGAGGGGAAAAGGAAATATCCTAACCATAATCAGAGTACTAGTGCCAATAGGATAGGGGAATCAGATGCTGGGCAGTGAAAAATAACAAATGTTAACTAAAGCATCAAATGGCCAAACAGTTACCACAGATTAGATAGGAATAGAATTGACTAGGACTCCAAGATTGTGGGCTACACGTTTGTGCTAAACTGATTAATTTCTACAGCGATTTCAAGTTTTGAAGTGTATGTGGAAGGATGCTATGGAAGAAAGTTATGTTGAATAAAAAATGGAACGAGTCTTATTGACCCAGGTGGTCCTGCCACTCCATTTCAGAAGATTCTCTCCAAAATCATATGTGAAATCTAGATTAATCAATTTTGATGGATACAATGTGAAAGGAAATGAAACTTTCTGTACATAGTTGAGAAATGCTTTTTCCAAGAATAAAGATTTTTGTGATATTGAGTATTTTGATTTAAACACAATCATACACAGTACAGTGTCCACACTAACCAGAAGACATGGGATTTGTTTTCATAAAGGATGCAAAATTGTATGAAGTTGTGCTATAGTTTGGCATTTTCAAGTCTCCCTATAATTTAAGCATTAATTCAGGAAATATTTAGTGTCATACTATTGCCAGAAACTATGCTATTCACTAGGTTATAGCAGCAGGTCCATGAGCAAAGCAGTACATCAAATGACCTACAAATTTATATCATTTAATTCTTAACAAAGCTCTGTTGGAGTAGACATTTGTATTAGTAAGAATTCTCGTTGTACAACCAGACTCTGGATAAATTAAACAGGAAGGAATTGGAAAGGTATTAGGGAGCTCATAGAATTGAAAGGAGCTAGAGAACCTGGATCGGAAAAGGAAGGAAGAATGTCCAGTGGTTTAGGCTGCAAGAATGAAAACAATATTCTGCTAGAAGCAGTGACTCTTCAGTACACCATCATGCCCCTTGCAGTAAATCCCTTTCAACTTTCCAAATACTTGCATCACTTACTCAAGCAAGAAAACATCTAGAGGCCAAATCAAACTCAAGTGTTGGGAAAAAGAAGAATCTGGCCCCTACCAATTCTACAGTAGGATGGATATGAATTTCCATCAAAAACTCATACAATCAAGTATTCCTCTAAAGTGAGTTATGGGTACTAGTAGAAAGGGGGATTACATGCAAGGCAGCCAAAGTCTGATAAGTGTCTATGCCAGAACTGTTATCTCTATTTTACACATTAAAAAAACAGAGGTTTGACAAGATAAGTTATAGATACTTCTTTTATTTCACACTCTCTAGGAACCAATAAATCAGCCATTAAGTCATGTTGTGGGATTGGTCTATGATGTGTCTGAATTTCTGGGGTATAAGTTTTGCTTCTGTTTGGTATTTTGATGCATTTAGTTTAGTTTTTAACCTCTATAATTTTAAGTTACAGCATAAGAATTTCATTGGATTCATAAAGGAATTGTTACTGATAACATACCCTTAATTCCATATTACCATGTAACTTTTCTTTGTAAAAATCTTCTAAAGCCATATGAGTCAACAGTGAGAAGACTTATCAAATATTTACAATATTTAAATCTCAATGGATCAACAAGGAACACATTAGAGCCAATAGGACACCCCTTCTGATCCAAAAGTGTTTATTTATTCATTGTTTATTTAAGAATTTTTTGAGTGCTCATAATAAAGGGTGTCTATACAAAACCAACAGCTAACATCATTCTTAATGGAGAGAGGCTGAAAATTTTCCCCTTGAGAACAGGTACAAGACAAGGATGTCCTTTATCACCACTCCTATTTAACATTGTGCTGGAAGTACTAGCTAGAGCAATAAGGCAGGAAAAAGAAAGGGCATCCAAATTGGTAATGAAGAAGTAAAACTGTCCCTATTTGCAGATGATATGATACTATATATAGAAAACCCAAAAGACTCCACGAGAAAACTACTGGAACTAATAGAAAGATTCAGCAGAGTAGCAGGATACAAGATAAACATAAAAATCCATTGGATTCCTATACACCGATAAAGAGAACAACAAAAAGGAAATTAGGAAAACAATACCATTTATAATAACTCCTAAAAAAATAAAATACTTAGGAATAAATCTAACTAGGGATGTAAAGGACCTATACAAAAAAAACTCCAAAACACTACTGCAAGAAACCAAAAGAGATAAATGGAAATATCTTGCTCATGGATAGGTAAACTCAATATTGTGAAAATGACAATTCTACCCAAAATAATATACAAATACAATGCAATCCTGATCCAAATACCAACAACATTCTTTAAAGAGATGGAAAAAAGAGTCATTAACTTTATATGGAAAGGGAAGAGGCCCCGGATAAGTAAAGCATTATTGAAGAAGAAGAACAAAGTAGGAGCGCTCGCACTACTTGACCTCAGAATCTATTATACAGCTACAGTAGTCAAAACAGCCTGGTACTGGGACAATGACAAATACATTGACCAATGGAGCAGAATCGAGAACCCAGATGTAAATCCATCCACCTGCGGTCACTTGATC
Organism: Trichechus manatus latirostris; assembly: GCF_000243295.1. Classification (NCBI taxonomy): domain Eukaryota; kingdom Metazoa; phylum Chordata; class Mammalia; order Sirenia; family Trichechidae; genus Trichechus; species Trichechus manatus. The sequence continues at coordinate 959,417 of NW_004443937.1, forward strand.
TTTGACAAGGGCCCAAATTCCATCAAATGGGGAAAAGAGAGTCTTTTTAACAAATCGTGCTGGCAAAACTGGATGTGCATCTGAAAAAAAAATGAAACAGGACCCATACCTCACACCATACACAAAAACTAATTGAAAATGGATCAAAGGCCTAAATATAAAACCAAAAATTATAAAGATCATAGAAGAAAAAATAAGATCAATGCTGGAGACAAATACATGGTGTTAATATATAAACCATAACTAATAACATACAAATTCCAGAAGACAAGCTAGGTAACTAGGATCTTCTAAAAATTAAATACTTACACTCATCAAAAGACTTCACCAAAAGAGTAAAAAGAGAACCTACAGACTGGGAAAGAATTTTTGGCTATTACAGTTCTGACAAAGGTCTAATCTCTAAAATCTACAAGAAAATCCAACACCTCTACAACAAAAAGACAAATACTCCAATTAAAAAATATGCAAAGGAAATGAACAGACACTTCACCAAAGAAGGCATTCAAGCAGCTAACAGACACATGAGGAAATGCTTGAGATCACTAGCCATTAGAGAAACGCAAATCAAAACCACAATGAGATACCATCTCACCCCGGCATTACTGGCATGAATAAAAAAAACAGAAAATAACAAATGTTGGAGAGGCTGCGGGGAGATCAGAACTTTATGCACTGCTGGTGGGAATGCAAAATGGTACAACCATTTTGGAAAATGGTATGGCGCTTCCTTAGAAAGTTAGAAATAGAAATACCATATGATCCAGCAATCCCACTCCTAGGAATATATCCTAGAGAAATAAGGCCGTCACATGAACAGACATATGCGCACTCATGTTTATTGCAGCATTGTTCACAATAGCAAAAAGATGGAAACAACCTAGATGCCCATCAACAGATGAATGGATAAACAAACTATAGTACGCACACACAATGGAGTACTACAGAACGATAAGGAACAATGATGAATCTGCGAAGCATCTCACAACATGGATGAATCTGCAGGGCATTATGCTGAGTGAAACAAGTCAATCACAAAAGGACAAATATTGTATGAGATCACTACTATAAAAACTCAGAAGAAAGTTTACACACAGAAAGAAACAATCTTTGGTGGTTACAAGGGAGAGGAGGGGTGGGGGTGGAAAAACTAAATAGACAATAGGTAAGTGGTAACTTTGGTGAAGGGTAAGACAGTATACAATACTGGGGAAGCCAACACAACTTGTTCAGGATAAGGTCATGGAAGCTCCATGGACAAATCCAAACTCCCTGAGGGACCGAATTACTGGGCTGAAGGCTATGGGGACCATGGTCTCAGGGAACATCTAGGTCAATTGGTATAACATAGTTTATAAAGAAAACGTTCTACTTTCTACTTTGGTGAGTAGTATCTGGGGTCTTAAAAGCCTGTGAGCGGCCATCTAAGATACTCCACTGGTCTCACCCATTCAGAAGCAAAGGAAAATGAAGAAAACAAAAGACAAAAGGGAAAAATTAGTCCAAAGGACTAAGAGACCACAACTACCACGGCCTCCACCAGACTGAGTCCAGTACAACTAGATGGTGCCCGGCAACCACCACTGACTGCTCTGACAGGGATCACAACAGAGTGTCCTGGACAGAGCTGGATAAAAATGTAGAACAGAATTCTAACTCAAAAAAAGACCAGACTTACTGGCCTGACAGAGACTGAAGAAACCTCAAGAGTATGGCCCCCAGATACCGTTTTAGCTCAGTAATGAAGTCACTCTGGAGGTTCAGTTTTTAGCCAAAGATTAGACAGGCCAATATGAAAAAACAAGACTAAAGGGGCACACCAGCCCAGGGGCAAGGACTAGAAGGCAGGAGGGGACAGGAAAGCTGGTAATAGGGAACCCAAGGTCCAGAAGGGAGAGCACTGACAGGGGTTGTTAACCAATGTCATAAAACAATATATGTACTAACTGTTTAATAAGAAGCTGGTTTGTTCTGTAAACCTTCATCTAAAGCACTATAAAAGAAATCCCAAAAAAATAAAAAATAATTTGTTGAGTGCTATGTGTGTGGCACACTACTTGATGCTACTGATACAGTGAATTATTAGTTATGAACTTGGATGCAGATGAAAGACATCCAACGCATGATAGTTTAAGCAAAATAAAAACTTTTAAATGTAATTTTTGATTCATGTAATCATACTGTGGATGGGGAAGGAATGGAGCCAGCTTATTGTTAGTTGTTGTCAAGTTGATTCCAATTCATGGCGATCTGATGTGTTACAGAGTAGAATTGTGCTCTGTAGGGTTTTTTTCAGCTTTAATCTTAACAGAAGCAGATCACCTGGTCTTTCCTCTGCAGTACCACTGGGTATGTTTGAATCGTGAACCTTTAGCATTTGAGTGCAAACTGTTTGTGCCACCTAGGGAGCCAGCTTTGGGGGTACCTTAATCCAGGGGACTCCAATACATTAGACTTTCTCTCTCTCTTTCCTTTTGTTCCTCTTTCTTTTTATTGATCAGCGAATTAATTCATATTGGTTTGTAGATTGACAAAATATTAGGCTTGTACAGAATACATCCATGCTTTGCTACAGTTATGGATGAAGAAGGGCGCCTTTAAGATTATCAAGCATCATGCTACTGCACTTCACCTAAGGTAGGAGAGAGAGATGGGGCAAATATTGATGCTCTTGAGGCGTTTGCCAAGTAATTTTAGCATCAGAACTCAAGTTATGTGCCACAAGTTTGTGAGTTTCCTGATAAAGTGTAAGATATTTCAAGGGCTATCATTTTTAAGCAATAACACTATTACCATAGACATCCCCTAAACAAGAGAACATTGAGAAAGAACCTGAGTCTGACAGGGCAGAAAAGGGAAAGATGTGAGTGGAGGGAAGCTACAAGCAGTGCTGATCAAAGGCACCGTGACCGTCAGAATAAAATCTGGCAACTGGATGCAGTAATATATAACCAGGAAAGTGAGAGGGCTCAAGGGATGGTCAGCTGTTTCTGGGACAATGGTAGATATGGAGCTGCAATGTCAATATTCATTTTTGCTAGAAGAATAGTATATTTAGGATGTATTTGGGCTCTTCAGAGGCAGTTGCTATAAATATAATTTATTCTATTGTATGCTTTCTGGAAAGGAACAAGTTCAGACTAATTTAGTTGTTCATTGCAATGAAAGGAGTCATCAAGATGCATTTTTAATCCAAATAGAGCTCTTGTGAAATTCTTTTCCGGAGACATAGTCTAATGACCTAAGCTAAAACAGAATCTATAGCTTATTTTGGTATCAGTAGAGAACCCTGAGATTTCAGGCATACCTACTTACTGACACTTTCCTATATAATAGCGAGAAGCAAAGTTGTAGTTTGATGGCTTATACTTGCCTGTTTTGTGTTTAACCTTGAAGGAAAGGTTTCAGTCTATTTTAGATAAAATCTTTATTCTCATCAGTTCATTAAAAAAGCTTTTTTTTGCTTTGTTTTCATAAAATTATCTCTCAGTTATTAAAATATCCCAGTCCTTCCCTCCAGTAGAGAATAATCTAATAGGGAACATTCTAGACTACTAGATGATCTAGGCTGGTTCCTTTGATGCTGGCTTTTTCTTGTGTAAGCTATTTTTTAGAATTTTAGGATTTTCTGTTTGTAGAATGGAGGTAGCATCCTTCCTAATTCATGGCAATGAAATGAAAATTGAAATAATAAATTTTCAAGTCATCTTACATTAACCAGGGAAAAATTAGAATTTCTAAGACCAGAGACTGAATTTTGTATCTGTCAATTCCTCATGCAGTGCTTTGTATTCTGTAAACAATAAATAAATCCTTGTTGAAGATAATGGTGATGAAGAAGATGATGGTAATAGTCGTGATGTTTATCAAACTAAAAATAAGTTAACGTATGGCTGATCATTTTCTAAACTGTAAAACCCAAACCAAAAAAACAAACCCATTGCCATCAAGTCGATTCCAACTCATTATGACCCTAAAAGGACAGAGTAGAACTGCCCCATAGGGTTTCCAAGGGGTGGCTGATGGATTCAAACTGCCAACCTTTTGGTTAATAGCTGAGCTGTTAACCACTGAGCCACCAGGGTTCCTTCCAAACTGTAAGACTCTATAAAATAAAAGGTGCAGTGTTAAAGTGAATCTCTGTTGTCATCAGGAATCACAGATTATTATTATTAATGATGTAATGTTATTCACACACATTTGAAATAATCTGACTATATTAGGCTAGGTTCTCTAGAGGAGCAAAATCAGTGAAGCATGTGTATATATACAGAAAGAGAGAGAGAGAGAGATCTGTTTCAAGGAAATGGCTCATGCAGTTGCAGAGGCTGGCAAATCCCAAATCCATAGGTCAGATGTCAGGCTGGAGGCTTCTCCTAACTTACGTGGTTGCAGGGGTGATTAACCCAAAATCAGCAGGTCAGACGACAGGCTGCTGGCTCAGGGGGCCGTGGGAGCTGGCAAATCCCCAAATCTGCAGGTCAGATGGCAGGCTGCTGGCTCACGTCCCAAGAACCTGAGGTTATAGGATCCAGAGAGGGCCCGCTTTGCAACAACATCCATATATATTGGATACAGGCCACAGCCCCAAGAAAATGCCTCTTTCAACTGATTGGCTACTCAGATCACAAAATGGAGGATGATTACATAATATCTGCCAAACCACTGAGAATCATGGCCTAGCCAAGTTGACACATAACCTTAACCATTACACTGATTTTTGTCACTTAATTCAAAACAGATAGTGGCATTTTGCAAGTATTTCAAGATGAATACATGCTACCCTGAGTTCTTCAGAACAAAAGATAAATGGAGAATAATCAGCAATTTAGCAACCTCAGTGTTATTAAAGTTGTTAACACAATAAATGTAGACTTAAAAACAACCAAATCTGCTATATTTGCAAGTCCAAAATGCAGTCTTTGAAAACTACCTATATAATGTTGACTTTAATTCCAAAGGTTAAAAGAGGGACAGATTTTGTCCCTGGTCTTTGTTATTAACAGTTTTGGAAGTAAAATAACTAAAGTATTTTATGTATATAGGTCACGGGAATTTGGATGTGTAATCTGTATTTTAGCATCATTAGCATGTCCACACTGTCTAATGTTTGCCAAGGAATTATAAATTGGGCTCACAAAAAATTACGCAAGCATGCTCTGCAGAAAAGTAATGGGAAGGGCAGAGAGGAGACCAAAAGGTCAACCTAAACTATTTACGCCCAAATGGAGCCAGACTGTCTTAAAATTCTAGATTGGCAAACAGATAATCTGTGTTAAATACTTGAATGCAAATGGAAGGGCTGTGAATGTTGCCAGGGGCATGAAGGATCCAACTGTAATGCTCTCACATTACTGTTATTGATACTTTAAAAGTTAAAGTGCTACAGAGGCAGTTCCCTACATATTCCCTTAACACACATGACTCCCCAGTCCCCCAATGAATGCATAATGCTAATAAGAGTGCCATACATACACACATGCCCAGATAAAGAGAGACAGATATCTAGGTGAGTGGAGGCCAGTGAACACCTCAAGAATCCTAGCAACTGCAGGAATCTCAGCCACTTGAACCTTCCCTTATGAAGCATCATATGGCAAATCAGTGGAGATCTCATGGTTCTATCGATGGTTTCCATTAACACAAAAGAATGTTAAGTCTGGGATCTCAACTAAAACTGTAATGTGTTTAAAATTTTCCTATATTTGTAAGTTCAGTATCTATACTGACAGGCTCTACTAGTGAAGCTTGCTGACCACTGGACTGATTAGCTGATGGTTAGCTCTAAGACTAAATATATTGAAAATATTAATAGATTTTCTAATGCCTCCACAGAGCACTTTAGGGCCTCCTAGCTCATTAATGGAGTCCCTGAATTGTGCAAACAGTTAATGTGCTTGGCTGCTAACTGAAAGGTTAGAGGTTTGCATGCACTCAGAGGTGCCTTGGAAGAAAGGTCTGAGGATCTACTTCCAAAAATTCTGCTATTGCAAATCCGATGGAGCACAGTTCTACTCTTACACATATGGGGTCTCCACGGCTCAGAATCCACTCAAAGGTAACTTTTGTTTTCAGCTCATTAATATGGTTGCTGTTGAGCCTAGCAAGTTGTATTCTTTGTTGTTAGGTTTCTGAAAACTTACCATTAGATTTTCAAACGCATTTTTGTCTTGGTAACAAGCTCTAGTGAAAACAACCATCATCAACAAATAAATAAGCATTTGGTTTGGTCAGAGAATCAACACAGCCACAATCATATGCAAACATGAGAGATATACATTACCCATAGACTCACATAGATTCATTCAGGGCTTCTCAAAGATCAAGAGACACCCAGAAGATGTTCATTTTCTGAAATTCCTGGCATATCAAAAATGAAGAAATGCCAAACAAAGTAGTAAAAGTTATGAAATGTTTTGAATTTTACATTTAACAAATGAATGTCTGGTGAAGATCTTAATTCAATTCTGTCACTATTTCTGGAACTATATATAATGCTCATTTGAAGGTGACATAAAAATCTAAATTTGAGGCACTTCTTGATTATGATTGCCAGGTTCATGCTATGATATGGGATTTGATTTGCAAATATGAGTATACAGGAAAGAATAATAGACAAATTCTTTATGTAAATATTACATAGAGAGAAATTGTAGACAAATAGAAAATACTATTTGAAAGTCAAAAATAGTCAAGGGTGAAGAAGAGGAATAAATAAAGTATTGACAGCATAATATTGGAAAGTGACTTCTTACTTTTAATGATTCTCTAACAGTATATTATATTTTAGTCATTAGAGTACATGCCCTGCTACTATAAGGCAAGGACAGTGTGTTAAACACATAAAACACATATGTACTGGAATTACAAAAGTGAGAAAACAGTTGTCACCCTGTAACAGTGTCCTAGCAGTATTTTAATAGATGCTCAAACAAATATCTTTATATGAAGGAATGAGTAAATGAATGATAGTCTTATTGCAATGTTAGATAGCAGGGTTATTTTGGTTATTGTGTTTTGTAACCCAGGACTTTTTTTCCCTCCTTTTTCCTATTAAGTTGGAGAATCTCCTATCCAGGCAGAGTCTCTAGTGCTTTAGATTTTAAATTACTTTGTTTCTGCTGAGGAGGCAGTTCTCTGTTGGCCTGAAGTAAGAGAAGCTTTTCCAGAGTAGTCTGAGTACCGTGGCTTTCATGAAATACATAATCAATCTTGCAAAGAATGCATGAACTCTTGCTAAGGGCATGTATTGCATGAACCCCCCATTTGAATGCAACACTTTGCAAACACTATTCAACTTTCCAGACACTGTGAGCCAAGACCACATCTTTGCAGTCATTCACTGCATTCATTGATTGCCTAGATATTATTCAGGGGTGGGCATAATGGCCTTTGAAGATATATTCCCCAATGTTTGACCTGTGTAAAATGACTAGCAGCAGATTCATAATTCTCCCAGGGATTTCAGTCAAGAAAGAAGTAGGTTTACTCTGGTGCTCCTGTGGTAAGGTGGCCTATGGGAAGACTATATTCAGGCGGCAGGATCTAACGTAACGTAACAGTCACGCATCTAATCTTTTGACAGATTTGAGTAACTAGAACCAAACAACTTTTCATTGCCTGATTGAAGTAGACTTTTTTTATTTGCTTTCTGCAAATTAGATACAAACCACTCAAGTCCTTCATACTTTAGAACCAAGTCAAAATTAGAAAACTAATCCTTTGAACTTTCATGGTTGACTATATTCGGTAGTAATAACATAACCAGAAAAATTGAAACCTATTCTATCATGTTTGTTCCAACAATAGCCCTTATATTTTGAGGGAAATGTGGTCCAATAAAACAGTGGTCTCTGTCACAGTAGGATACTCAATACAGAAATATATCTATATACCTTTATTAGTCACTCCAGTAAGCACAAGGAGAAAAAAATACTGTGAAGTTCTATACATGTTGGAAAATTCTTTCAACAGTCTTCTTCAGACTGATTTCAGTGGGCTTGGAGACTTTTTTTAGAAGAGGAGTAAATGAAATTATTCACATAAACCACAGTAAATATGGTTGTTTAGCACAAAACAGTAAGAAATGGGTCGCAATGATTCACCTTGACTACAGGGAATGATTTTGGAAGGAATAGAAATGATAAGTAAAGAAAGTTTTATTTCAAGCATTTAAGAGGCAATGATAGACAATGATGAGTAAAAAAAAAAATAAATGATAAAATAGTAAGTACTTGAAATCTTGTAAATAACAAGTAAGGCTTATTCAGGTAGTAATAGGTTGCAGCTAATTTGCTGGAGTACAGTATTCTGTCAAAACTAAGGAGAAGGACAAATCCATTGATGCTTAGCTGTTTGAAGAATAAACTGACGTGTATTTTTATCAATCCTGCAAAAGAATAAAAGGGTGCACTTAGTAAGCAAGTTAGGAGTTTATGGTTCTAAGCAGGGTCAAATTTTTAACAGTAAGTTAACTGCTAATGTTCACAAAAGGGCTCCACACAGCAACAACATTAGTTAAAAATGTGAAATTCTCCTGAGCTGGTACAATTTCCCAACAAAGACATTACACTTAAGTTGTTTTCAGAGCTTCAATTACCAAGACTCCAAAGCACATGCTTCTAGCTAAGGCTGTTTCATGATATCTTGGTTATAAATTCCTCAGCAAGAAGGTTTCTAATAGGCTTCTTTTCATTTTTTTGCAATAGAGAGTGTACCCTCTCTCATTGACCCAAAAAGGGACAACACTGTTCTAAAATAATCCCTTAAAAACGAGCAGAGAAAATGTGCTGCTCATAACTTGTAGATCTAGAAAAATCTTAATTAAATAGATGTGAGGGAATTCAATTAAAATTCAAGAATTTTTTTTTTTTCAGAACTCAGTGTCATAACACAAAACCAGCTGCCATGTGTTGTTACTTCCCTAGTGTTTTAATAATCAAAACAGCTTTTTATCTAAAGGGACAAGGTTGTATTTGTGTGCACTTTGGTTCACTTCCCGTAAGCTTTTGTAGGATAGGTGATGAGAAAGCTGAAACTACAGATCTGAGGTAGAGTTGGAGAGTCCAGAATCTCAGATATCTTCATTAACCACAGCTTAGTTTGTTTTTAATGTCTAAGATAATGTTATTGAAGAACAGGTTGAAAATCATTCAGGGGTAAGTTTTATTGCTACTGTTTTCTAACTTTAAAACTGTAACTGTTATTATACATCACCATTACTAATCCTAAGAGTGAAATAAACTACGTGGAGGGTAGTTCCATCTTGCTCACTGTGTAATGACCACACTTATTTTGAAATTCTTGAAATGTACTAAGCTCATAATAAATGTTATGACATCAGAGAGGCTTGAAAGAGCACTAGCTACTGTGGTTCTAAAACTGTGCTCTCTTGGACCTATGCAGAAGGGAGCAGGTTGAAGGAGGAGCTCAGTAGTTGTGATTTCAGGATCCTCTCCCTTAAATATTTGATAGGTCGTGGGTGCTCTGCTTTAGGAAACGCAAGTTATTAAATATTGAAATCTGCCTATATTATACAGTAAATATAATTTTTAGATAATTTTGTAACTGTTTTTGAAATTATGTGGCTATGGGAAATTCATTTAATTCATTGCCTATGACTTCTCAGCAATTATCATACATATTTAGGAATTCTTGCAAAGTGAGAAAAGTCTAATCCTGACAATGTTCTCATAAGTGATGAAAATTTTATGGATAATAGAGTTGACAAAATATTATGGTTTATAGATATTCATTCAAATATTTGTTAATTTATATTTTTAAATTTCTTTTTGAGTTTGGAGACTATACATATTTCTCAAATCTCAGTTCTGAAGGCACAAAGAAAGCTTATAGACCCTCTGCCTGGAAAGCCTAAAGGATAAAACAGCTCTAATTTCACCCCTACTTTAACTATTGCTGTTATTGTGTGTCATTGAGTTGATTCTGACCCATAGCAACTCTACATGACAGAGTAGAACTGCCCCGTAGAATTTCCTAGGCTGTAATCTTTACAGGAGCAGATTGTCAGGTCTTTTCTGCCACAGAGTGGTTTGTGGGATCGAACAGCTGACCTTCTGGTTAGCAGCCCAGCACTTAACCATTTTGCCACCAGGGCTCCTTCCTACTTCACTAGGGCTGATCAAATTTGAATTATCTTACACATTAAATATCTGCTAAAAAGCAATATTTTAAGTTAGCAAACCACAGATATAAAACTTTTTAGCCTACCAAATGTGGAAACATAATGACATAAGCCCCTGTTTTGAGAAGAAAATTCAGAAAATTAGAAATATGGTATCTTTTAATAAATAAATCAGCCTTCTTTTAGGCAAAATTATAAAACTATCACCTGGAGATTTCATTTATTCAAATGCAATGCAATAACCTGCCTTTGCTTCAAAATATGTAAATTATCTTTGGGATTTGAAAGCTGGCTACCTGAAATACTTGGCCTATTAAAAAAAATCCAATTCAGACCTATTCTGTTATACTAAGTTCTTTCTCATGAGGTTTCCACTCCCTGAGTCTCCTGACACTTAGGATTCAGAAAGTGAAAGTGCTTTGAGTATGAGGCTCATTTTTATCTCTATTAAAATATAAATTCTGACACTGTTTTGTAGGTAATAAGAGCTATGAAAGATATTTTAATAATTATTTAAAATCATAAAACATAGTACAGTTCATAAAATGAAGTTATGGACAATAATGTAAGATTCAAGTGATTGCCCAATGAAATCTTCCTTCTTTCTCACCTGGAGTTAAGACCTTTGTTCAACATCCCTTCTAAATTCTATGTGAAAATCTGAAACCTGACCTTGGAACATCTCAATTCCTGATTGTGTGAAAGTAATATACCTGTGCTTTAAATGTTTCTAGAAGAAAATTAAATTCTCTCGAGAGCATCCAAAGATTCTACCTTTTTTCACATACAACATCCAGCATTCAAAATTAACATACATAGGAAGAGAGAAAACCAAACAATCAAACACCAAGAGAGGCAGGGAAAAAACACACTATAGAGACAGACCCGCTGTGATTGAGATATTGGGGTTTTTAGACAGGGATTTTTTATAATAACTATAATTAGGAAAGGAGAAATTCTGCTTCTATTAATAACTGTTTTATATCAGTTTAATTTCCCTACAAATAACAATTATAAATCTTTGAAAGAAGGAAATCATAATAGGTAGACTATATTTATCTGAACTTTCCTCAGGGTGCATTCAGTTCACTATTACAAACAGAGGAAGAGGTCAAGCATAAAGGGACAAGGCTGAGGAGACAGAGATTGGAATTCAGGTCTGCCAGAATGCCTTGGTATTGAGGAAAAAAAATCCACAAAAGGAGTGAAACCCAATATCAGTGCAGATTCGTCTTATATCCTTGACTGAGTCCTAAACTGCACAAGCGAAGGGAAAAAAAAAAAATTCACAAAGTCGCATCTGAGAGATTGAAAAATTAAGCATAGATTTCAGCAGTTGCCCAAAACTCAGGAGTTTTGCGGTTAAAATCTTGTCGATTTAGAAGTGCTTGGTAAAAATGTTGAGCTTTCCATTTAAATTCCAGAGGCATCATGACTTAAGAGGAAGGTACACACTCAAGGGCTAAGAACATCGCTCTAGAACTAAGGGAAATTTTGAAATAAACCCATCATAAAGTCTAAAACTGAGCTTAAATATGATTAAAATGAACTTCTTACAAATTAACTGCCTTCCAGAATAAAACTCAACACTTTTTAAAGGAATGTAACAAAATCAAGTGTCTAAAATATACCATCCACAATATCCAGCACACACACAAAAACATTCTAGACTTGCATAAAAGCAGAAGAATATGACCCATAACCAAGATAAAAGGAATCAATAGAGATATGGTGTTGCTATTGTTGTGTTGACTCCTACTCATAGCAACCCCATGTGTGCAGAGCAGGACTGCTCTATAGGGCTTTCAAGGCTGTGACCTTTCAGAAGCAGGTCACCAGGCCTGTCTTCCGAGGTGCCTCTGGGTGGATTCAAACCATCAACTTTTCCACTATTAGTCAAGTGCTTAACTATTTGCACCACCCAGGGACTCTCAAGAGAGACATACACACTGAAAATTCAGATGTTAGAATTAGTAAATAAGGATTTTAAAACTATTGTAAATAGGTTAAGGAATGGATTCTGGGAAGATGGCGGCGTAAACAGACCATTGTTCCAACACTCTATCACAAATACAACAAGAAAATGGTGCTCAGCCTTGAGGGAATCTGAATTGGGGAGCAGAAGACAGCATCAAGGAATTGTAAACAGGCAAGAATCAACAATGAGCCACATTCTCCCACCGTCCCTGCCCCTCCCTCCAGCCATGGGGGCTACCAGCTACTTTGAACTGGGGAAGCAACCCCAGCAAAAGAGCCTGCTTCCCTAACCACCACAACCCAGGCCTGTACAAAGAGATAGAACCCTAAGCTTATGTTCTAAAATAAACAAGGCAGACCTCCTCAGCGATCCGTTCTGGAAACAGTTTTTAATTCTCCTGGAACCCAGATTTCTGTGGCCCACAGACTTGGGGTCACTCACCCAGGCCATTTACCCTTAGATGTCCTTTTGAACATCTAGCAACTGGTTTTCTCAAAGTCACCTTTGAGTCAAACAATGGTCTAGGTAAACTAGTAAGAGCGTTTTGCCTTAGGCATTGTGTTCTTTTGAAGAATTCAGTTTTGGGAAATAGAGACTCTAAAGGTCAGACTGGGAACTACGTTTTAGGGTAAATCAGTAATTATTTTAATTGTTCTTCAAGACAATGCTGAATGAAATCCTTCCTGACTACAAAATGTTTATCAGTTCTGTTCTGGCCCTTTATCCATGGCAATGCCAATAAGATTTGGTATAAGAGCTTGTGAGGTTTTCTCATGTTCAGAACATTTTTGACTCTCTAGTAGAAATGTTGGCCCAATTTTCAAACCATATATTAAATAAACTTCAATCAATTTCTATTATTGGCTTAATATGATTTTTTTGTTGTTGTTTGTTTCAACAGTTTGAAGCATATATGCACCTCCCCTACCCAGACACTGTTGGCTACCAGACTGCTGCAAATTGCTCCAGAAGGCCCCAGCAGTGGAACCTGCTCCCATAGTCACAACTCTACCTGCTTCTCTGAGCACCCTATAGCTCAGGCCTCTGTAACCAACAGGACAGACTTCCATGAGGTCAGTACAGGTCTGTCTGCCTCCCTTTCTGGTCGGCATTGAGGCAGAACAAGTCACTTCTTATCAGAAATTACAGTGAATGTAAAGGGACTAATATAATGTAAATGTTCCAATCAAAAGGAAGAGAGTGGTAGAATGGATTTAAAAAACATGATCCAACTATATGCTGTTTACAAGAGACACACTTTAGACCCAAAAACACAGATAGATTGAAAGTGAAAGGATGGGAAAAATATATATTCCATGAAAATGATAACCAAAAGAGAGCTAGGGTGGCAATCTTAATATCAGAAAATTAGACTTTAAGACAAATTCTGTTTGAAGATATAAAAATAGACATTACATACTGATAAAAGGGTCAATTCATAAAGAAAATTTAATAATCATAAACATATATTCACCCAACATGGAAGCACATAAATATATAAAGCAAACACTGATAGAGTTGGAAAGAATACATAGATGGCACTACAATAATAGTTGGAGATTTCAATACACCACTCTCAATACTGGCCAGAATATCTGGAGAGAAAATCAACAAGGAAACAGAGGAACTGAATGACACTATAAACCAACTAAATTTAACAGACATATATAGAACACTTCACCCAACATCAGCACAATATAGATTCTACTCCAGTGCACATGAATCACTCTCCAGGATAGGCCACAGGTTAGGTCACAAAGCAAGTTTTGATAAATTTAAAAAGATTGAAATCTTACAATATATTTTCTCTGAATACAACACAGTGAAGCCAGAAATCAATAACAGCAAAAAAGAAAAAAAAAAACTAGAAAATATACAAACGTATGGAAATTAAACCACACATTATTAAACTACCAATGGGTCAAGGCAGAAATCATAAACTTCTAAGAGTCAAATGAAAATGAAAGCACAACATACCAAAACTTATGGGCTACAGCGAAGGCAGTACTCAGAGGAAAACTATAGTAATAAATGCCTACATGAAAAAAGAAGAGCAATCTTAAATCTACAGCCTAACTCTACAACTAGAGGAACTAGAAAGATAAGAGAAAACTAAACCTAAACCTCTCAGAAGGAAGGAAATAACAAAGATCAGAGCTGAAATAAATAAAATAAAAAATGGAAAAACAATTGAGAGAATAAACAAAACCAGAAGTTTGTTCTTTAAAAAGATCAATAAGATTGACAAACCTTTACAGAGACTGACAAAGAAGAACAAAGATGTAAATAACTAAAATAAGAAATGAAAGAAGAGATACTACAACTGACCTGATAGAAATAAAGAGAATTATGACAGAATATTATGGAAAACTGTATGACAACAAACAGAATAACCTATATAAAATGGACAGATTCTTTGAAGCACACCACCTACCCAAACTGATTCAAGTAGAAATAGAAAATCTCAACAAACCCATAACAAGTGAAGAGATTGAACTGGTGATCAAAAAACTCCAAACAGAAAAAAGTCGTGGACCAGATAGCTTCACTGGGAAATTCTACCAAACATTTAGAGAAGAATTAACATCAATACTGTTTCAATTCTTCCAAAGATAGAGAAGAAAGGAATGCTCCCTAATTCATTCTATGAAGCAAACATAGCCCTGATACCCAAACCAGACAAAGACACCACAAGAAAATGAAATTAAAGGCCAATATCCCTTATGAAAATAAATGCAAAAATCCTCAAGAAAATACTAGTGAACAGAATCCAACAACATATTCAAAGAGTCATACACCATGACCAAGTGAGATTTATTCCAAGAATGCAAAGATGGTTCAACATTAGAAACTCAGTCAACGTAACACATCACATCCACATCAATAGACCAAAAGAAAAGAACGTGATCATCTCCGTGGATGCAGAAAAAAAAGTTTGATAAAATCCAACACCCTTTCTTGAGAACCCTCATGAATATTGGACCAGAAGGAAAGTTCCTCAATATGATTAAGGGCGTGTATGAAAAACCAACAGCCAACATTATATTTAATAAAGATTGAGAGATTTCCCCTTGAAATCAGGATCAAGACGAAGATGCCTGCTCTCACCATTTATATTCAGTATTGTATTAAAAGTCCTAGCCAGAGCAGTAAGACAAGAAAAAGAAATAAAAGGCATCCAGACTGTAAAAAAAGAAGTAAAATTATCTCTATTCACAAATGACATGATCTTATATATAGAAAATCCCAAAGAGTCCACAGGAAAACTTCTAGAGCTAATAAAGGAATTTAGCAAACTATCAGGGTATAAGCCTATAAAAACAGCTTGGGGGTGGTGTCTGACCTCCTCCAACCCCACAAGGGGGGAGGAGAACCAAGATCAACAGCCTAAGACTGATTCCTATGAGGCAGAGGCCAGACAAGCCTCCCCTGTCTGCCATCTTTACTAAGTCTGACACCAACTGTCCCTCCCACAGCACTCTCTACTGGGTTCAATAATTCATTGCAATGGCCACACAGAACTCACAAACCATACTCACGATTATGGGGTTTATTAGAGAAGTAACAGTTACAATTCAGGCTCAGGAACACTCAGGATACAGTTGTTCTACCAGAACAGCCTCTCCCCCGCTGTGCTCAAAGGCATACCTCTCCCTGGTGCTCGGCTTCTGCCCAAGGGCACTCAGCTTTCTCTCTCCATGGACCAGGAAACCCACCAGGCTGTCTCCTGCTGTTGGGTCTCTGCTGCCAACACCTACCACCACTTGTCGCTGTCTTTAGGATTACAACTTTCTTTCTCTATCTCTCTCAGTCTCCTGCTTCCAGGAGCTTCACAGCACAAGGATCTCATGTCCAAGGGACACGCTCTCCACTCCTAGCTGTTCTTCCTTGGTGGTGGTAGATCCTCCTCTCTGCTCTGGAAATGGCTCTCTTTTAAGGCAAAACTGACCAAGCTCCTTCATAGGCCACAATTACCCTATCACACAGTCCTGCCCAGTCACCTGGGTGGGAGTTACAAGACCATGGCTAGAAAGGCCACACACAGAAGTAATTAATTGCATTGCAAAAGCCTATAAACAAATATCAGTTGGGTTTCTAGGCACCAGCAATGAGAAATCTGAAAGGTAAATTAGAGAAACAATTCCATTTATAGTAGCTTCTAAGAAAATAAAATACCTAGGAATAAATTTAACCAGAGATATGACAGACTTAAACAATGAAAATTATAAAATACTACTGAAAGACATTAAAGAAGACTTAAGTAAATGGAAATATGTTTCATGTTAATGGAATCAAAGACTTAATGTTGTTAAAATGTCAATACTGCCCGAAGAGATCTCAATCAAAATTCTAACAGCATTCTTAGCAGAAATGAAAAAAACAATTCTCAACTTTATATGGAATGGCAAGAGGCCCCAAATAGCTAAAGCAATGTTGGAAAAGTAGAACAAGGTAGGCAGATTCACACTTCCTGATTTTAAAACTTACTATACAGCTACAGTAACCAAAACAGCCTAGTACTGGTATAGCGATAGACACGTAGACCAATGGAATGAAATTGGGAGTGCAGAAATAAACCCACACATCTTATTTTCATCTGATTTTGACAAGAGTGCTAAGTCCATTTGATGGGGAAAGAAGAGTCTCTTCAATAAATGGTGTTGGGAGAATTAGATTTCCACATGCAGAAAAATGAAACAGGATACATGCTTCCCACCATACACAAAAACAAATTCAAAATGGATTAAAGACCTAAATGTGAAAACTAAAACCATGAAATTCTTTTTTTTTTCCTTTCTTTTCTTTTAATTTTTTTAATGTACTTTTGATGAAGGTTTACAGAACAAATAGTTTCTCATTAAACAGTCAGTGCAGATATTGTTTTATGACATTGGTTAACAACTCCACGACATGTCAACACTCTCCCTTCTTGACCTTGATGACCTTTTTTTTTTTTGGTGAAAATATACATAGCCAAAGTTACACCATTTTGAAAGTTTCTACATTCTTCCAGTTGTGCTGCTATTCTCACTATCCTTTTCCAAATTATTCCATCACCATTATCTTCAACTTACCGTCCCCTAGGCTTCCCATCAAACATTTTGAGTTGCTGTTGTCAGTTTGATCTCACATAGATAATTCTTTTTTTTTTTTTTT
>NW_004443937.1:977901-980218 GCF_000243295.1 Trichechus manatus latirostris
TTCAGCCTGTGGTCTGATATTGTTTGTTCTCAGATCGAAGGACTTCCTTTAATAAGTGTAGTAAGTTTGGTTTGGTAAAACCATGAAATTCTTAGAAGAAAATTCAGGGGCAATGCTTTTGGGCTTTGCTTTAAACAATGGATTATCTAATATAATAGCAAAGACACGAAAAGCAAAACACAAAATAAGTAAACGGGACTGCATTAAAATTAAAAACTTCGTTCATCAAAAGGCTTTACAAAAAAAGTGAAAAGACAAGCTACCAATTGAAAGAATATCTTGGAAACCATATATCTGATAAGAATCTAATAACCAAAATATATATAAAACTTCAATAACTTAAAAACAAAAAGATAAATAACCCAATCAAAAATGGGCAAAGGATTTGAATAAACGTTTCAGCAAAGAGGACATTTAAATGGTCACCAAACACATGAAAAGATGCTCAATGTCATTAGCCATCAGAGACATGCAAATCAAAACCACAATAAGATACCATTTCACTCCTACTAGGATGACTAAGATAAAAAAAAAAAAGAAAATAACAGATGTTGGCAAGGATGTGAGGAAACTGTACCTTTATATTGCTGGTGACAAAGAAAAATGGTGCAGCCATCGTGGAAAACAATGTGGCAATTCCTCAAAAAACTAAAAATAAAACTACCACATGACCCAGCGATTTCACTACTAGGTATATACTCAAAAGGCTTGAAAGCAGAGACTCAAACAGAGACTTGTACACCAATATTCATTGCAGCACTATTCACAATAGCCAAAAGGTGGACACAACCTAAATGCCCATCAGTGGATGAATGGATAAACATCATGTGGTACATACATACAATGGAATACTACTCAGCCTTCGAGAGAAGTGAAGTCAATAAAACTCATCCAAACCCGTTGCTGTTGAGTCGATTCCGACTCATAGTGTCCTTATAGGACAGAGTAGAACTGCCCCACAGGGTTTCCAAGGAGCAGCTGGTGGATTCAAACTGCCAACCTTTTTGTTAATAGCTGAGCTCTTAACCTCTGTGCCACCAAGGCTACAATATCATTAGAGCTTGAAGACATTATGCTGAGTGAAATAAGTCAATCACAAAAAGACAAATATTGTATTACCTCATTTATATAAAAAGATAAGAACAAGCAAATGTACAGAAAACAAAGTGTATTAGTGTTACCAGAGACAGGAAAGGAGGGAGAAAGGGGAGTTTTTGCTTATGGAGCACTGAGTTTCTGTCTATGGTGATTGAAAAATCTCATTGATTAAGGGTAGGGTTGCATAGTCAATTAATGAAATTGCTGTCAATAAGTAGTGCACATGTAAAAAGTCGAATTGGCAAAAGTTGCATAATAATAGATACATTTACAACAATGAAAAAAAATAAAAAGAGTAGCTGCTGAGGCTGCTTATGTACAACCATACACCTCATGGGATTTGATTCCATGATTTAAAGGTTTAGGGTCATTGTTTCATGGATATCCCATCTAAATGGCCTGATTTCGTGTTTAGTGCTTCTGTTCTACTTTCCAGTTCATTGCATAGTGCTTGGGATCTTAAAAGTTTACAAGTGACCATCCAAGTTAAAACGATTGGTCTCTATTTGCCTGAAGCAACAGAGAAATAAGGAGAGTCAGGAATAGGAGTAGCTCAGTGATGAAGTCATTCCCAAGGTTCACCGTTCAGCCAAAGATTAGACAGCCCCATAAAACAAAACGAGACTAATGGGGCACAACAGTCCAGGCGCAAGGACTAGAAGTCAGGAGGGGACAGGAAAGCTGGTAATAGGGAACCCAAGGTTGAGAAGGGACAGTGTTGACATGTCATGGAGTTGTTAGCCATTGTCATAAAACAATATGTGTACTAACTGTTTAATGAGAAACTATTTGTTCTGTAAACCTTCATCTAAAGTACAATAAAAATAAAAATAAACTACTTTGAAAAATAAAAAAAGTTGGGTCTTTGAAAATATTAATAAAATCTATAACTGTGGAGCAAGACCGGTCAAGAACAAAATAGGGAAAAATCAAATTAACAAGGTCCCTGGATTAAAAAAGGAAATATGAAAGCTCCATAGACACACCCAAACTCCCTGAGGGACCAAATTGCTGGGATGGGGGCTGTGGCAATGTCTCAGGGAACATCTAGCTCAATTGGCTTAACATAGTTTATAAAGAAAATGTTCTACTTTGGTGAGTAGCATCTGAAGTCTGAAACGCCTGTGAGCGGCCATCTAAGATACTCCACTGGTCTCACCCCTTCGGGAGCAAGGGAGAATGAAGAGAACAGGATACAAGGAAAAGATTAGTCCAAAGG
>NW_004443937.1:980318-994031 GCF_000243295.1 Trichechus manatus latirostris
CCACAGCTACCAAGGCCTCCACCAGACTGAGTCCAGTACAGCTAGATGGTGCCTGGCTACCTCCAATGACTGCTCTGGCCAAGATCACAACAGAGGGTTCTGTACAGAGCTGGCGAAGGATGTAGAACAAAATTCTAACCCACAAGAAAAGACCAGACTTTCTGGCCTGACAGAGACTGGAGAAACCCTGAGAGTGTGCCCCCGGACACCCTTTTAGCTCAGTAATGAAGTCACTCCTGAGGTTCACCCTTCAGCCAAAGATTAGACAAGCCTGTAAAACAAAATGAGACTAAAGGGACACACAAGGACTAGAAGTCAGGAGGGGACAGGAAAGCTGGTAATAGGGAACCCAAGTTCAAGAAGGGAGAGTGTTGATATGTTGTGGGGCTGTTAACCAATGTCATAAAACAGTATGTGTACTGTTTAATGAGAAGCTAGTTTGTTCTGTAAATCTTCATCTAAAGTACAATAAAAAAAATTTTTAAAAATGACGAAACAAAAAAAAAAAAAGAGGAAGTATGACAATAGCTCCAAGAGACATCTAAAGTATTAGAATGAAAAAGAACTGGAGAAGATGTCACTTCCACACTAATAATATGCAAAAGCTCAATAAACTACAAAATCATAACTTTTCCTGAGCCCATTAAAAACCTGAAGTTGCATGTACCTTACCTGTTGCCATGGAGTCAATTCCCACTCATGGTGACCTCACGTGTTACAGAGTAGAACTGTGCTCCATAGGGTTTTATTGACTGTAATCTTCATGGAGGAGTCCCTAGGTCGTGCAACAGTCAACTAGTTAATCACCGGCAGGTCAACCCACCTTTAATAGTAGCCAGGTCTTTCTTTGGGAGAGCCACTGGGTGGGTTAGAAAGTACAACCTTTAGGTTAGTAGTCCAGCACAAACTGCTGCGCCAGCCAGGGACCTTGCATGCAACTGGTTGAACTGAATTCTTAAAGTGCTAAGCCCATCCAAGGAGAGATGAGGTACAGGAACCATTTCACCTTTGGCAGAGCAAGGGAGGAAGAGGCAACTGCCATGAAACCAGGTTAAAGGAAAACAGCTAAAAATGTAGTGAATTCTTAAAGCTCAAGTGTAGGCTAATGTGAGAGATGAAAATAATTTTGATCCCACACTTAGGGGGAGACAGCTCTCTTTTAAGCACTTTTCCACAGGTCTCTTCTGAGTGTTCACAAGATTGTGGACAAAACCAAAGACTGGAGTAAGAACTCTTAGTGGCACAGAGGAAGGAAACTGGACCCACATCTCCAGATCTTTGCCTCCAGAGGAAAAGTTTTACTCTGTTGCGGGAGGGGTAGGAAATCCCCCAGCTCCTAGAACCAAGGCAAAGATTTGCAGCTTCAAGGGAAAAGTAGAAGCAAAAGCCATTTCCCCAGGGGGAGGAGCTAGAAACCCCTTTGATACAAATTCTTGTACTGAAAGAAAAAAATTTTTTAACAGGGTATTATTTAAGGAAAGAAGGAAGACCAAAGAAGAATTGATGCCTTTGAATTGTGGTGTTTGGCAAACAGTATTGAATATACCACGGACTACCAAAAGAACGAACAAATCTGTCTTGGAAGAAGTACGACCAGAATGCTCCTTAGAAGCAAAGATGGCGAGACTACATCTCACATACTTTGGGCATGGTATCGGGAGGGACCAGTCCCTGGAAAAGGACATCATGCCTGGTAAAGTAGAGGGCCAACGAAAAAGAAGACCCTCAACAAGATGGATTGACACAGTGGCTGCAACGTTTGTGAGGATGGCACAGGACTGGGCAGTGTTTCATTCTGTTGAACATAGGGTCGCTATGAGTCGGAACCAACTCGACGGCACCTAACAACAATTGTATAAGGTGGTACTGAATCAATGATTTTGGTATGAAAAATATGAATTTTGATAAAACGTTATTTGGGCCACAATGTCCCGCTGGACTCTGGGGGGCGGGGGAAGGGAGGGTAGAATTGGTGGCACACATATGTACCTCTGTACCAAAAAGAATTGGTTGACATTCAGACATTTCAGGAGGTAGCACATGATAAAGAACCAATGGTACTGAAGGAGGAAGTCTGAGCTGCACTGAGGGCATTATCATAAAACAAGGATTCAGGAATTGCTGGAATACCAACTGAGTTGTTTCAGCAAATGGATGCAGCACTGGAAGTGCTCATTCGTCTATGCCAAGAAATTTGGAAGACAGCTACCTGGCCAACTAACTGGAAGAGATCCATATTTGTGCCCATTCCAAAGAAAGGTGATCCAACCGAATGTGGAAATTACCGAACAATATCATTAATATCACACACAAGTAAAATTTTTGAGAAGATCATTCAAAAGCAGTTTCAGCAGTACATCGACAGGGTGCCAGAAATTCAAGGCAGATTCAGAAGAGGGCATGGAACAAGGGATATCATTGCTGATGTCAGATGGATCATGGCTGAAAGCAGAGAATACCAGAAAGATGTTCACCTGTGTTTTATTGACTATGCAAAGGCATTTGACGGTATGGATCATAGCAAATTATGGATAACATTGCAGAGAATGGGAATTCCGGAACACTTAATTGAGCCCTTGTAGAACTTCTAAATAGACCAAGAGGCAGGTGTTCAAACAGAACAAGAGGATACTGCATGGTTTAAAATTAAGAAAGATGTGCATCAGGATTGCTTCCTTGCACCATACTTATTCAATCTGTATGCTAAGCAAATCATCAGAGAAACTGGACTGTATGAAGAAGAACATGGCATCAGGATTGGAGAAAGACTCATTAACAACCTTCGTTAGGCAGATGACACAACGTTGCTTGCTGAAAGTGAAGAGGACTTGAAGTACTTACTGATGAAGATCAAAGACCATAGGCTTTAGTGTGGATTACACCTTAACATGAAACAAAAATCCTCACAACTGGACCAATAAGCAACATTGTGATAAACGGAGAAAATACTGAAGTTGTCAAGGATTTCATTTTACTTGGATCCGCAATCAACGCCCATGGAAGCAGCAGTCAAGAAATCAAATGACGCATTGCATTGGGCAAATCTGTTGCAAAACAGCTCTTTAAAGTGTTAAAAAATAAATATGTCACTTTAAAGACTAAGGAGCGCCTGACCCAAGCCATGGTGTTTTCAGTCACCTCATATGCATTCGAATGCTGGACAATGAATAAAGAAGACCAAAGAAGAATCGATGCCTTTGAATTATGGAGTTTGGCAAAGAATATTGAATATACCACAGACTGCCAAAAGAACAAACAGATCTGTCTTGGAAGAAGTACAGCCAGAACGCTCTTTAGAAGCAAAGACTTCATCTTACATACTTTGGACATACTATCAGGAGGGACCAGTCTCTGAAGAAAGACATCATGCTTGGTAAAGTAGAGGGTCAGTAAAAAAGAGGAAGACCCTCAACGAGGTGGAATGACACGGTGGCTGCAACAATGGGCTCAAGCATAACAATTGTGAGGATGGCACAGGACCGGGCAGTGTTTCATTCTGTTGTACATGGGGTCACTATGAGTCACTGTGAGTCAGAACCGACTCGAGGGCAACAGAAATATGCCCCTCTAGACTCTGAGTGTAGGATTGGTGGAATGAGGCAAGAAAAAAATCCATAGTACCTACCAAAAGTTCATACACACTCAATGATTTAGTATGCATTCCATTAATGAAAATACATAGTATCAACAAGAAATTCAAACAGAAAATAATTGGGTTTTGAAAGAGTTCTGTTTGCACTATGCAGCGACTCCTGAGTTTGGCTAACCCAGGGATATTGGGCAGGAACACTGGGAAAGCCCCTCCAGAGCCTAGACGCTCAAGCCCTGCTTAAAAATGCTGTTGATGATGAAATTTGGTTATGGTGAGATTTCATGTCCAGTAATGCATGGAAAAAGTTTGTTAGATAGCTTCACGAAAATTTAGAGTGCTAATGTAGTCTGAGTTTCAAAAATTTTCTTGAAACGGCAGTTTTTTCTAAATTTGAAACTTTTTTCTGTTTATGCAAGACATTTTGAACAAGTTTTAATAAGGCATTTAAACATCTCTTGCCCTTTCTGAAATACATGTCTCTTTAATAATTGGAATGAAACCATTACCTTTTCTCAGAGTTTCAAGTTCAGAGCTCGATAATGAAGTTAAACATGTATGTTCTTCCTTAGCTAAGATTTTTAGGTAGATAACTTCTTAAAACCTAAATCTCAATTAAAATTTCTTTGCATTCTTTGAATGGAAAGTTTTAGGGTTTTCTTGTAATTGCTAAGACTGACTTTTTCTAGGCTTTATTTCAAAGCCTTGCCTTACGATTAAAACAATTGCAAATACACTTGCAGGTTACATTTAAAAACCCATACTTTTTTTTTTCCGTGAATAAGAAATATGCTCTGGTCTTCTTTAGAAGCATTTAGAAATCTTGATCATGAAATGCTTAAATAAATATCTGATTTTTTTCCTTAGAAGGAGCATGAATAGGTTATGTATTTTACATGTAAGATTACTTTGGGGGATTTATAATATCATTAACAAATTCCAGTTTGTCTAAATAATGTTTTCCTAAAATAATCTCTAGTCTTGAATATATTGAAAAGAGGGAGGCAGTTGAATAAAATGGAGGGTGCTTGATTGGAGGTCACCCGATCTGACTTTCTTTCCTGTGTCTGTCACTACCCAGCTGGGTGACTTTGTATCTCTCATCTTTTCTTCTCTACAGTGAAAGGTTTAGGTTAGATTATCTCTCTGATTACTTTCATATTTGAAATTCCTTATGCATTCTGGAGTTCTGCCACTTCTGACTATTCGGTTTTTCTGTTCTACATTTAAGGAGCCTTCGTGGCGCAGTGGTTAAAAGCTCGGTGGCTAACCAAAAGGTCAGCAGTTCAAATCCACCAGCCACTTCCTGGAAACCCTATGAGGCAGTTCTACTCTGTCCTATAGCATCGCCATGAGTTGGAATCGATGGCAACAGGTTTTGTGTTGGTTTTGTTTTTTGTTTTTGTTTTTTTTTGTGGTACAATGTTTTAAGTATTCAGCTGCTAACCTAAATGTCAGTGATTAGAACCTACCAGTGGCTAGGCAGGAGAAAAAGACCTAGCAATCTGCTCTGGTAAAGATTTCTGCCTAGGAAACCCTATGGGGCAGTTCTCTGTCTTATAGGGTCTCTGTGAGTTGGAATCAACTCTGGCACACAACAATAACATTCCACATTTAACCCCTCTGTGCTATTTCTGGAGCCCTGGTAGCACAGTGCTTAAGAGTTTGGCTGCTAAGCAAAAGGTTGGCAGTTCGAATCCACCAGCCACTCCTTGGGAACCCTATGGGGTAGTTCTACTCTGTCCTATAGGGTCACTATCAGTTGGATAGCAAGGGGCTTGGTGTTTGGTTTGGTGCTATTTTTCAGGAGCCCTGGTGGTGCAGTGGTTAACATGCCTGGCTACTAATCAATAGGTTGTCGGTTCCAACCAACCAGCTGCTCCATGGGAAAAAGATGTGGCAGTCTGCTTCCATAAAGATTTACAGCCTTGAAAGCCTAATAGGCAGTTCTACCCTGTTCTGTAGGGTCACTGTGAGTTGGTATCACTAGATGGCAGTAGGTTTGGTGTTATTTTTGGGAGAAGTGTCCCACTCTGTAAGCAGTTTCTCAAAATTCCATTTCCCTGGCAAGTACCTGGAGATACTTATTAAAAACAAAGCAAAAAAAAAAAAAAAAAAAAAAAAACTCTTGGGTCTTACTTCCATAGCTACAATTTAGTAGGTAGGAGGTGGAGCCCAGGTATATGAATATTTTACTATCATCCCATGTGATTCAGATTCTGTGCTCCCAGGGACTACAGCATAGAAGCTAAAAGGGTTTTTATTTGTTTTTTTAAGCTCTAACTGTTGTTCAGCCAAGAGAAGTCTAGGTCAAGTGTTATGTAAGTAAATAAGTAAAGAATTGGACTGATTTGGGACATATTTATGAAGTGAGTACACTAGCAGTCAAGGATGAAGATCATGTTTTTGACTTGAGCAACTAGATGGATGTTAGGTAAGGTGATTCACTAAAATAGCAACAAAAGCATATGAATACACTCAGCCATACACAGAAATGAAGTCCTGATACATGCTACAGTGTAGATGATCCTTGAAAACAGTATGCTGAGTGAAATAAGTCAGTCACAACAGGAAAAGTATTGTATGATCCTACTTATACGAAATAGGCAAATGTATAGAGAGACCAGAGTTTATTAGTGGTTACCAAGGGTGGGAGGAGAGCCCTGGTGGCACAGTGGTTAAAATCTACGATGAGCTACAGCTGCTAAACAAAAAGGTCAGCAGTTCAAATCCACCAGCCACTCCCTGGGAACCCTATGGGGCAGTTCTACTCTGTTCTATAGGGTTGCTATGAGTCGGAATTCACTGGATAGCAACGGGTTTGATTTGGTTTTTTAAGGGTGGGAGGTAGGGTGGAAGGGGGAATCATTGCTGAGGAAGCACTGAGTTTATGTTAATGGTGGTAGAATGATTTGGGAAAAGGATGGTGATAATAGTGCACAACATGATACACATAGCCAATGTCACGAATTGTACGTGTAGAATTGTGGAACTGGCGAATGTTTTGTATATTTGTGCCACAGATAAGTAAAAGGAGTGTGAATAAATGAGGAGTGAGTTAGAAGAGTCAAGAAAATTGATGACTTTTAGACATTCTTGCCTATAGAATATCCACATGCATTTGTCCAGAAGGCAAATGAACATACAGATCCATTTCTCAGGAGACAGATTTAAATTAAAGATAAAGATTTGATATTTATCTGCATACAGATGGTAATTAAAGTCCTGGAAAATTATAAAATCCCCAAGAAAAAAATAAATTATAAGAAAAGAAGGTAGGAAACTTAAAGAACACATGTACTTTCAAGATACTAGATCTGCAAATTTAATTGTGCGTGAAAATCACCCGGATGCTTTTGCAACTTCCAAGTTCCTTACAAAAAGAGATTCAGGTATTGTTAAACTGGGGTTGGACCCAGGAGTCTGACTTTTAACAAGCACCCCTTGTGATTCTGATAGAGGGATCCTTAACCACACTTGGAGAAACACTGAATTATAGGGTCAGAAAGCACATCATTTCTGTTACTCAGGTAGATTAATGAATAGATTTTTTTTTTTAAACATAGATGCATGTATGTTCATAGGACTTGTATCTGATCCAAAGTGATTACTTATTATTGCATGGCATAGATAAAATAAAAATTGTATTTATGTCTTCCATCCACAAGACTGAAGATTGAGAGAGGAAAAGCATCCTGTTTGTCCTGTCTCTCTCTGTATCTTTGCTTCACAGGGCTTTACTGAGTGCTTAATACATAGTAAGTATTTAATAAATATTAATTTAACTGAATTGTAAGAATAAAGTTCTTGGCAGATGTTTTTCTTTTTTTATAAACATCTCTAATCGCAAAATGATTGAGGATTACTGAATTGGAAAGGGTATTCCTGCAAATATGTCAATTTCCCTCAATCTTCCATTTATTAGATGTGTTAACATTGTTAATTTTCCACCTTAGTAAAACAGGATGACAATAGAAACTGCTGGGAGATCCACTTTTGATAAGGACAGACTACGCAATTCAGAAGAACAGGTGAACTTTCCCACCTAAAATAAATCGGCAGGACCAACAGAAGAATCCATCCAAATTGCTATTCTGATCAAATGAAAGTGTTGTTGTTTTAAGTTTTGGAGATATATATATATATATGTTGTTGTTTTTAGGTGTCCTTGAGTTGCTTCCGACTCATAGGGACCGTATATACAACAGAAATAAACACAACCCGATCCTGAGCCATCCTCACAATCGTTATGCTTGAGCCCATTTTTGCAGCCATTGTGTCAGTCCATCTCATTGAGGGTCTTCCTCTTTTTCGCTGACCCTCTGCCAAGTATGATGTCTTTCTCCAGGGACTGGTCCCTCCTAATGACATGTCCAAAGTATGTGAGATGAAGCCTCGCCATCCTTGCTTCTAACGAGCATTCTGGCTGTACTTCTTCCAAGACAGATTTGTTTGTTCTTCTGGCAGTGTATGGTATATTCAATATTTTTTGCCAACACCATAATTCAAAGGCATCAATTCTTCTTCAGGCTTCCTTATTCATTGTCCAGGTTTCTGTTGAGGTGTAATCCATAGTAAAATCTGTGGTATTTGATCTTCATCAGTAAGTGCTTTAACTCCTCTTCACTTTCAGCAAGCAAGGTTGTGTCATCTGCATATCACAGGTTGTTAATGAGTCTTCCTCCCATCCTGATGCCATGTTCTTCTTCATATAGTCCAGCTTCTCAGATTATATGTTCAGCATACAGATTGAATAAATATGGTGAAAGGACACAACCTCGACGCACACCTTTCCTGACTTTAAACCACGCAGTATCCCCTTGTTCTGTTTGACCGACTGCCTCTTGGTCTATGTACAGGTTCCTCATGAGCACAATTAAGTGTTCTGGAATTCCCATTCTTCGCAATGTTATCCATAATTTGTTATGATCCACACAGTCCAATGCCTTTGCATATACAATAAAACATAATACTTTCTAGTATTCTCTGCTTTCAGCCATGATCCATCTGACATCAGCAATGATATCCCTTGTTCCAGGTCCTCTTCTGAATCTGGCCTGAATTTCTGGCAGTTCCCTGTCAATGTAGTGCTGCAACCGCTTTTGAATGATCTTCAGCAAAATTTTACTTGTGTGTGATATTAATGATATTGTTTGATAATTTCCACATTCAGTTGGATCACCTTTCTTTGGAATGGGCACAAATATGGATCTCTTCCAGTCAGTTGGCCAGGTAGCTGTCTTCCAAATTTCTTGGCATAGACGAATGAGCGCTTCCAGCACTGCATCCATTTGTTGAACCATCTCGTTGGTATTCTGTCAATTCCTGGAGCCTTGTTTTTCACCAATGCCTTCAGTGCAGCTTGGACTTCTTCCTTCAGTACCATCAGTTCTTGATTATATGCTACCTCCTGAAATAGTTGAATATTAATCAATTATTTTTGATACAGTGACTCTGTGTATTCCTTCCATCTTCTTTTGATGCTTCCTGTGTCTTTAGTATTTTCCCTGTAGAATCCTTCAATATTGCAACTTGAGGCTTGAAATTTTTCTTCACTTCTTTCAGCTTGAGAAATGCAGAGCGTTTTCTTCCCTTTTGGTTTTCTATCTCCGAGTCTTTGCACATTTCATTATAATGCTTTGTCTTCTCGAGCCAGCCTTTGAAATATTCTGTTCAGCTCTTTTACTGCATCATTTCTTCCATTTGCTTTAGCTGCTCAACATTAAAGAACAACTTTCAGAGTCTCTTCTGACATCCATTTTGGTCTTTTCTTTCCTGTCTTTTTAATGATCTCTTGCTTTCTTCATGTGTGTTGTCCTTGATGTCATTCCACAACTCCTCTGGTCTTCGGTCATTAGTGTTCAATGCATCAATTCTATTCTTGAGATGGTCTGTAAATTCAGGTGGGATATACTGAAGGTCATACTTTGGCTCTCGTGGATTTGTTCTAATTTTCTTCAACATCAGCTTGAACTTGCATATGAACAATTGATGGTCTATTCCATAGTCAGCTCCTGGCCTTGTTCTAACTGATGATACTGAGCTTTTCCTTCGTCTCTTTCCACAGATATAGTCGATTTTATTCCTGTGTATTCCATCTGGCGAGGTCCAGTGTATAGTTGCCGTTTGTTGTTGAAAAAAGATATTTGCAATGAAGTCATTGATCTTGTAAAATTCTATCATGTGATCCTAGCATCGTTTCTGTCACCAAAGCCATATTTTCCAACTACCAACCCTTCTTCTTTGTATCCAACTTTCCCACTCGAATCGCCAGTAATTATCAATGCAACTTAATTGCATGTTTGATCAATTTCAGACAGTAGAAGTTGGTAAAAGTATTCAATTTCTTCATCTTTGGCCTTAGAGGTGGTGCGTAAATTTGAATAATAGTTATATTAGCTGGTCTTCTTTGTAGGCTTATGGATATTATCCTATCACTGACAGTGTTGTACTTCAGGGTAGATCTTGAAATGTTCTTTTTGACGATGAACGTGATGCCATTCCTCTTTAATTTGTCATTCCCGGCATAGTAGACTATATGATTGTGTAATTCAAAATGGCTGATACCAGTCCATTTCAGCTCACTAATGCCTAGGATGTTGGTGTTTATGCATTACATTTCATTTTTTACAATTACCAATTTTCCTAGATTCATACTTCATACATTCCACATTCTGATTATTAACGAATGTTTGCAGCTGTTTCTTCTCATTTTAAGTCATAGCACGTCAGCATATGAAGGTCCCAAAAGCTTGACTCCATCCACATCATTAAGGTCGACTCTACTTTGAGGAGGCAGCTCTTCCCCAGTCGTCTTTTTAGTGCCTTCCAAACTGAGGGGCTCAACTTCTGGCACTATATCAGACAATGTTCCACTACTATTCATAAGGTTTTCACTGGCTAGTTTCAGAAACAGACCACCAGATCCTTCTTCCTAGTCTGTCTTAGTCTGGAAGCTCCGCTGAAACCTGCCTACCATGGCTGACCCTGCTGGCGTTTGAATTCTGGTGGCATAGCTTCATGCAAGCAACATGCAAGCCCCTACAGTATGAAAAACTGATAGATGGAAAGTAAAACTTATGATAACCAAAGTTAAAAAAAAAATCTTAAAGAAAAGAAAGACAAATCATCAAGAAAACAGCAAAAGCTAAACTGAAAGAAACAGTGGAAGCCAGAAGACAATAGACTGATGTCTTCAAAGTGCTTTAAGAAAATCCTCCAACCTAGAATTCTATTCCCAACCAATATGTTCTTTACAAATAGGAAACAAAGAAATTTCAAACAAGCAAAATATGAGAGAATTTTTACCAGCAGATCTTCAGTACAGGTAAGTTGAAATGAACTCACAAGGTAAGAGAAGCAGAAAAGATGAAGAGCAATTAAAAAGGTAAATATAAATGAACAATAACCATATAAAATAGAAGTAATAGTGTCTTAGTGGATTAGATAGGTAGGTAGGTAAGTAGGTAGGCAGACAGACAGACAGACAGACAGATAGATGCGAGAGGAAAAGAGAAGAGAGTAAGAATTAAAAATCACAAAATCAATAGCAAATATTTTGTAGCATGGTAAATGGTCTTAAAATGTTCTAAGGTTCTTGAATTGCTGAAGAAAGGGTAGAAGTTCTAAGGTACATTCAACTTAATAAGTCAGGGATGTACTTGTAATCTCTAGAGTAACTTCCAAAAGAAGAGTAAAAGAGTGGGTAACTATCAAACTAATAGAGGGAAAAATTGATTAATAAAAACAATCCAAAAGAAGGGGAAAAAAGAACATAGAGCAAACAGGTACTACAAATAATAATGTGGTGAATTTAAACATGAATGTATGGACACGGGAAATCGGGTGGAAAGGAGGAGTGTGCTGTCACAGTATAGGGAGAGCAACTAGGGTCACATAACAGTGTATGTATAAATTTTTGTATGAAAAACTAACTTGAATTGTAAACTTTCACTTAAAGTACAACAATTTAAAAAAAGGAAAAAAAATGAATGTATAGTAATTACATTTAATGTGAATGGAAAAAAAATTATTCCTCTTAAAATTAAAGATTATCAAACTGGAATAAAAACATAAAATGAAGCCCAACTATATACTAATTCCAAGAAACACACCTTGAATATAACAATACAAAATGCTTGTTAGCAGTTGAGAGAGTGGTTAACCTTAGGGAGGAGGAGGGAAGAGTATGTGGAAGGACAATGAGAGAGCTCTTAGGGAGGGAGCTGTCAATGCTCTAATTCTTGATAGATTTGCAGGCTACACAGGCATTCAATTTGTGAAAATGAATTGATCTCTACATTTGTGTTTATGTACTTTTCTATATATGTTTATTCCTCAATTTAAAAATTAAAAAAACAAACACTACTTAACAGTGGTCCTTTGAGGATATATATGTATATAATGATACTGATATATGTATACAAGAATGTAATGAAAAACTAACCGAGAAAGGTATTTAAATGCATTTCGTATTTTATCAGATAATAAATCAGCATTTCATATTTGTTGAAAAAAACACATTTGTTAGATAAATAGAATATGCATGACTTGATGTCATTTTTTCTTTAGCAACAAATGCCTTATTACCTAAGTGCCCTCCGTTCATATCCCGGCCCTGCTGCTGTTTCATCAAATTGCTCTCATGATACTGATTACTCTAAAGATATTGGAAAGATTCTTCTGTTCTAAGTGTTAGTGATCCTTTTATTTCATACTTATTATTCTTCAGTTCATGATCTCTTATTAAAATGTCCCAAGCAACATGATATACCTTGAAGTTATTCTTTTTAGAATTCTAACTGTTATTTTTAATTAGTTTATTTTCATAAAATTCAAAACACAGTCATATTTCTTTTGCAAGAGTAGAATAGATAATGTTATGGCTGAACTGCTTACACAGTGATACTTGGACAAATGGCTAATCATTTGATAAAAACAACATTAAAAAAACAAGTAAAATAATCACCCCAAAACTAAAATTAATGCTGATGGATTAATGACTAATATTTTTTAAATAAAAACACAAAGATGGCAGGAGAATATTTAAGTGAATGTTTGTGCTCTATTTAGATGAGAATAAACTTTTTTATGACAGCTTTATTAAGACATAATTCACATACCATACACTTCATATATTTAAAGTTTACAATTTAGTGTCTTAATATATTTGTAATCTGCTGCAAAAGACCTCTGTAAACTTTGAAATAACAAAGATGTCACTTTGATGACTAAGTTGGGTCTGATCCAAGCCATGGTCTTTTCAATTGCTTCAAATGCATTAGAAAGTTTGATAATGAAAAAGAAGACAGAACTGATGTGTTTGATATGTGGTGTTGGCAAAGGATATTGACTTTACCATGCAATGTCAAAAGAATGAACAAAGCATTCTTAGAAAAATAGAACTAGAATGTTCTTTAGAGGCGAGGATGATGAGACTTCAACTTGCTTACTTTGAACATTTCATTAGGAAAAACTATTTCTAGAAAAAGACATGATGTTTGGTAAGCAGAGGGCCAAAAAAAATGAGGGAAATACTCTATAAGATGGATTGACAACAATGGACACAAACATACCAAGAATCATGAAGAAGACATCACTTCTGGCAAAATGGCGCTCTAGGCAGAAGCACCACGCCGTCCCTCCACAGCAAAGATCTGAAAAACTAAGCCAAACAGACAAAAGAACAATCCTGAAACCCTAAAACATCAAATGAAGAGATAAAGAACTCAGCGAAGCACCAAATGGAGTGAGAAAACTGACAGAGAACCAAGAGTGAGGAGAGATTCATGCAGAGGTCCCCTATCAGCTAATGCAGCACGGATCCACCACCTTGGACTCCTACTGGAGACCAGCAAATGAGGTACGAGAAAACAGCTTCACAGAGATTCCAGCTGGAGACAAAACAACCAGTAATTTGCGATATACACTTTCACACCCCCCACCCTTCTTCACCCCCACTCGGCCTCCTCTGCTTCCCGCAGCCACAATCTCTTGTCCGGGAAACACCGGCTGCTTGGATTCCACACACCCGAACGGGCTGGCTCTCTGAGTGCCATTTGTTGGCTGCTGGTGTTGCTTTTTTTCCTGCTTCTTTTGATTTCTTCCTTACCTCTCACCACCTC
>NW_004443937.1:1001018-1015843 GCF_000243295.1 Trichechus manatus latirostris
AATTAAAAAAAAAAAAGGAAAAAAAAAAAAAAGAATCATGAAGATGGCCCAAAACCAGGCAACATTTCATTTTGTTATGCATAACGAATTCGGAGCCGACTAGATGGCAACTAACAGGTTGTAGTCACATAGTTTGCAACCATTACCACAACCAATTTGGGAACATTTTCATCACCTTGTAAAGAAACCCTGAACCTTTTCGCAAAACAAAAAACGACTGTTGCTGCAATCACTTTTTAACTCATGAGAATCGCATGTGTTGAAGATTAGAATTACGCTACATAGGGTTTTTAAGACTCTGCTCTTTCTACCAAGGTGCCTCTGGATGGGTTCAAACCGCCGGCTTTTCTGTTAGTAGTCAAGTGCTTAGCCATTTGCGTCACCCAGGGACTGCATTCTCTCAAGCACTCTTCCTTACTCTATAGAAGTGCCTATGCTGGACACTTTATATAAATGTAATGATACAATATTTGGCCTTATGTGACTTTTTTCACTTGGCATAATATATTCAAAGTTTATCCATGTTGTAGCATGTGTCAATACTTCATTTCTTTATATGACTGAATAAATTTCATTGTATGGAGATACTACTTTTGATTATCAATTCATCTGCTGATGGACAATTGGATTGTTTTCACTTTTGGGCTATTATGAATAAAGTTGCAATGAAAATCATGTACAAGTTTTTGAGTGATCATATGTTTTAATTTTTTTTTTTTTTGTATATTCCAAGGAGTGAAATTACTGGATCAAAAGATATCTCTATGTTTAACTTTTTGAGGAGTGGACAGACTGCTTTTCAAAGCTCCAGCACCAAATTACATTCCCATCAGCAGTGTATGAGGGTTCCAATCTCTCCACATCCTCACCAAAACTTGTTATTTTCTGTCTTTTTGATTATGTCTGTTTTAGTGGATATGAAGTAATATCTTATTGTAAATTTGATTTGCATTTCCCTAATGACTAATGATGCTGAGCATCTTTTCCTGAGTTTATTGACCATGTGTATATCTACTTTGGAGAAATGTCTAGTCAAGTCCTTTACTCATTTTTAATTGAGTTCTTTCTCTTTTTTGTTGTTGAGTTGTGAGAATTCTTTATATATTCTAGATATGAGTCCCTTACCAAATGTATATTTGCCAATGTTTTCTTCCATTCTCTGAGTTATATTTTTACTTTCTTGAGGTTGTTCTGAGAAACACAAAAGTTTTAAATTTTGATAAGTCCAGTTTATGTTTTTTGTTTTCTTTTATTTTTGCTCTTACTGTCATAACTAAGAAACTGTTTACTAATTCAAGGTCATGAAGATTTACCCCTATGTTTTCTTCTAATGGCTTTATAGTTTTTTTCT
The DNA here is from genome assembly GCF_000243295.1 of Trichechus manatus latirostris. Taxonomy (NCBI): domain Eukaryota; kingdom Metazoa; phylum Chordata; class Mammalia; order Sirenia; family Trichechidae; genus Trichechus; species Trichechus manatus. Next base: position 1,002,370 of record NW_004443937.1, read on the forward strand.
CTTACATTTAGGCCCATTATCCACTTAAAGTTAAATTTTCATATGATGTGAGAAAGGATCCAAATTCATTCTTTTGCAAGTGGAAATACAGTTGTTGCAGCACCATATGTTGAGAAGACTATTTATTCCCATTGAATTTTTTGATGCCCTCGTTGAATATCAATTGATCATAAATGTAAGTGCTTACTTTTGGATTCTCAATTCTATTCCTCTGATTTATGTATCTGTCCTTATGCCTGTACCACACTGTCTTGACTACTGTTGTTTTGTAGTAAGTTTTGCAATCTTAAAATATAAGTCCTCCAAATTTGTTCTTTTTTTTTTTTTTCATGATTCTGAGTTACTTGAGTTTCTGTATGAATTTTAAGATAAGTTTGTGAATTTCTGCAAGGAAGAGGATTCTGATAGGGACTGCCTTAAATTTGTAGATCAATTTGGGAAGTATTGCCATCTTAACAATATTAAGTCTTTCAATCCATGGACATGGGATGTCATTTTAATTATTTAGACCTTTTTAAATTTCTTTCAACAATATTTTGTAGTTTTCAGTATACAAGTCTCCTACCTCCTTGGTTAAATTTAGTCCTAAGTGCTTTATTCTTTTTGGTGCTGTTGTAAATAGAATTGTGTTCTTAATTTCAGTTTTAGATGGTTTATTGCAGTTGTATAGATACACAGTAAAATTTTGTTTATTGATAATGTATTCTGCAACATTACAAACTTGCTTAGCTCATTTACCAGTTCTAATAATTTTTTAGTGGATTCCTTGGTATTTGCTATATGCAAAATATATATATATTTATTTATATATATATTTTTTGTTAGTTGCCATCGAGTCGGTTCCAACTCATAGCGACTTTGTGTATAACGGGAACAACAGAAAGAAACACTGCACTGTCCTGCGCCATCCTCACAATCATTGCTACGCTTGAGCCCATTGTTGCAGCCACTGTGTCATTCATAAATATATATATACACATATGAAAATAGTTTTACTTCTTCCTTTATAATATGGAAGAAGTGTAATTTTCCTGTCTAGAACCTCAACAATGTTCAAATAGAAGTGGTGAGAGCAGACATCACAATTATCTTTTCCATGACCTAAGACATTCAATATTTCACCATTAAGTATGGTGTTAGCTGTGAGATTTTTGTAGATACCGTTGATCGGGTTGACAAAGTTTCCTTCTATTCCTAGTTTGTTTATTTTTATTTATTTATTTTTATTATGAAGTGTATTGACTTCTGCTTAATGATTTTTATGCATCTGTTGATATGAAAATGTGTTTTAATCCATTTTTCTATTGATATGACATTTCACAGTAACTGATTTTTAGATGTTAAACTAAACTTGCATCCCTGGTATAAAAGCCACTTGGTCATGATGTGTAATCCTTTTTTACATGTTGCTAGATTTGTTTAGCTAGTATTTTGTTCAGAATGTTTGTGTCTGTATTTATTAGATACATAGGTCTATATTTCTTTTTTTTAATTTTTTCTTGTGATGCCTTTTTATGTTTTGGGTATCAGGGTAAGTTTGGCCTCATAGAATGATTTAGGTAGTGTTCCCTACTCTCCTATTTTTTGGAAGATTTTGTGAAGAATTTATATTAATTATTCTTTAAATATTTGATAGAATATACCAATGAAGGCTGGTATGAAGACATCGGGGCTGAATTTTTCTTTGTGAATAGCTCTCTTATCAGTAATTTAATCTTTCTACTTATAAGTCTATTCAGATTTTGTTTCAACTTGAGTCAGTTTCAATAGTTTGTGTCTTTTTAGGAATTTGTCAGTTTTATCCAGGTTATCTAATTTATTGGCATACAATTGTTCATAGTATTCTCTTATACTCCTTTTTATTTTGATAGGGACCTTAGTAATGTCTCCTCTTTCATTTCTGATTTTATTTATTTGCATCTTATCTCTTTTTTATTGGTCAGTCTATCTAAAGATTTGTCACTTTTGTTGACCTTTTCAAAGACTCAACTTTTGTGTTCATTGATTTTCTCTATTGTTTTTCTATCCTCTCTTTCATTAATATCTGCCTTAATTTTTATTATTTCCTTCTTTTTACTTGCTTTAGGTTTATTTTGTTCTTCTTTTTCCAGTGTCTTAAGGAGAAAAGTTAGATTATTTATTTGCAAACTTTCTGCTATTCAATAGGTATTTACAGCTATAAGTTTTTCTCTATGCACTGCTTTACCTGCATCTCATGAGTTTTGATGTTTTGTCTTCATTTTCATTCATCTCAAAATATTTTTTAATTTCCCTTGTGATTTCTTCTTTGACACATTGAAGATTTAGGGGTGTGCTGTTTAATTTGTTATTGATTTCAAACTTCATTCCAATGTAGTTGGAAAACATGCTTTGTATCATTTCAATCTTTTTAAATTTATTGAGGCTTTTTTTGTGACCTGTTGTTTTCATTGTTAGTTGCCATTGAGTCAGCTCTGGTTCATGGCAACCTTATGTATAACAGAACAAAACATTGTCTGGTCCTGTGCCATCTTCATGATTATTGGTATGTTTGAGTCCATTGCTGTGGCTACTATGTCAGCCCATCTCTTTGAGGGTTTCCCTTTTTTTCCCTGACCCTCTATTTTACCAAATATGATGTTATTTTCCAGTGATTCGTCTTTCCTGATGACACGTCCAAAATAAGTGAGTCAAAGTCTCATCATTCTCATTTATAAGGAGAATTCTGGTTGTATTTCTTGTAAGACTGATCTGTTCATTCTTCTGGCCGCCCACGATATGTTCAATATTCTTCACCAACACCACAATTGGAATGCATCAATTCTGCTATCTTCCTTTTTATTGTCCTTCTTTCACATGCATACGAGGCAATTGAAATTACCATGATTTTTTGTGGCTTACTATGTGGTAAATCCTGGACATTGTTCCATGTGCATTTGAGAAGAATATGTAGTCTCTTGTTATTGGTTGGAGTGTATTATAGATGTCTAATAGGTCTATTTGGTTTATGACTTTTTTTCAGATTGTCTGTTTACTTGTTTATCTTCTGCTTAGATTTTCTGTCCATTAGTAAAGTGGTTATTAAAGTCTCCAATTATCATTTTTGATTTCTCAATTTCTCCTTTCATTTCTGTCATTTTTTGCTTCATATATTTGGGGACTCTGTTGTTGGGTACATATATTTAATTATTTTGCCTTACTGATGGAGTGACAATTTTACCATTTTATCTTTACCGCTTGTCATAGATTGAATTATGTCCCTCCAAAAATGTGTGTATCAATTTGGCTGAGCCATGATTCCCGGTATTGTGTGATTTTCCTATATGTTGTAAGTCTTGCCTCTATGATGTTAATGAGGGAGGATGAGTGGCGGTTGTGTTAGTGAGGCAGGACTCAATGTACAAGATTGGATTGTGTCCTGAGGCAATCTTTTGAGATATAAAAGAGAGAAGCGAGCAGAGAGACAGGGGGAGCTCATACCACCAACAAAGAAACACGAGTAGAGCATGTCCTTTGGACCTGGGGTTCCTGCACAGAGAAGCTCCTAGTCCAGGGGAAGATTGATGACAAGGACCTTTCTCCAGAGCTGACAGAGAGAGAAAGACTTCCCTTGGAGCTGACGCCCTGAATTTGGACTTCTAGCCTACCAGACAGAGAGAATAAATTTCTCTTTGTTAAAGCCATCCACTTGCGGTATCTCTGTTATAGCCGCACTAGATGACTAAGACATCACTAGTAAGTTTTTTTTGGCTTAAGTCCTATTTTGTCTGATATTAGTATAGCCAATCTAGTTTTCTTATATTTACTGTTTGCATGACACAATATTTGTGTTCTTTTACATCCAAATTATTTGGGTCTTCGACTGTAAAATATGTCTCTTACAGACAGCAAACATGTGCATCTTGTTTTCTTTATCCATTCTGATAATCTTTGACTTTTGATTGGATTCAAATCCATTAACCTTTAATGTTATCATTGATGTAGTTAGATGTATGTCTGCCATTTTACTTTTTGCGTTATATGTATCTCATGTCTTTTTTCTTCCTTTATTCCTCTTTAGTAGTCTTTTTTTTTTTTTTTTGCATTGATTATTTTCTAGTGTAATATTTTAACTCCTCTAATGGTATTTTTCAGTATAGATTTTTGAGTTATTTTCTTTATGGTTGTTCTAGTACTTACCATATACTACTTACCATAATCTACTTCCAATTTATACTAACTTAATTCCAGTGTGATGCAGAGATGCTACTCCTCCATAGCTCTCTTCCCTTTCCCTTCTTTTTATTGCTATTATTGTTATATATATTAAATCTATATATGTAAAAAGGTCAACAATACATTGTAATAATTGTTGTTGTTGTTGTTAGTTGCAGTTGAGGTGATTCCAACTCATGGTAATCCAATGTGTGCATTGTAGAACTGTTCCATAGGGGTTTCAAGGCTGTGACCTTTCGGAAGCAGGTTGCCAGGCCTGGGTGCATTTGAACTGTCAACCTTTCTGTCAGTAGTCAAGCATTTAACCATTTGTGCCACACAGGGAATCCTGCAATAGTTATTACTTTATATGATTTTATGTCTTCTAAAAGCATAGAGAAGTAGGGAGAGCATGTATATCTTTATGATTGTTATATTAATCTTCCTACTAAGCATTTCTGTTACTCTTCATTTTTTCCTCTGGACTCAAGTTACCATCTGGTGTTACTTCCTTAGACCAACACAACTGTGTTTCCACATGCCTCCTTTGTGCTGTTCTTGTCAAATATTTTTCTATATGTTCTAGGCCCAACAATAAACGATAAACATATTGTTTTAAACATTTGCCTTGTAAATCAGTTAAGGGAAGAAGAGAGAAGAAATGTCAGTTTATACTCTTGGTGGTCTTCGTTTTTCTTTGTTTTATTTTATGGCTTCAAATTGCTGTCTGGGATCATTTGCTTTCAGCCTTAAGAATTTCCTTTATTATTTCATGTAAGCAGGTCTGCTATCACATGATGAAGTTTCCGTTTAACTGAAAATGTATTTATTTCTCCTATAGTTTTGAAAGAAAATTTCGCTGCGTATAGGATGTATAGGTTCACAGTTTTTTATTTAGCACTTTGAATATGTTATTCCACTGCTTTCTGTACTCCGTTATATTAATGAGAAGCCAGATGTTAATCTCATTGAGGTGCCCTTGTAAGTGAACATTTGTTTTTCTCTTGCTGCATTCAATATTTTTTCCTTATCTTTGCCTTTCACATTTTTTTTCCCTATGATGAGTCTCTCTGTGGCTCTCTTTGTGTTTATCGTACTTGGAGTTTGTTCAACTTCTTTGATGTGTAGGTTAAGGTTTTTCTTAAAATATGGGAAGTTTTCAGACATATCTTTGAATATTTTTTTTTTCTGATCCTTTCTCTCTCTTTCTCCTCCCCTAATATTCCCATTACACATATGTTGTAATTGTGCTCCACAATTCTCTGAGTCTCTGTTTATTTTTCTTCATTCTTTTCCCCTCTGTTCTTTGGCTTACATAATCTCTATTGACTTATCTTCAGGTTTGTTAATTTTTTCCTTCTGTCAGTTCAAATCTACTGTTAAGCTCCTCTAGTAAATATTTCATTTCAGTTGCTGTACTTTTCAACTCCAGAATTTCCATTTGGTTCTATTTTACAATTTCTATCTCTTTATCGATAATCTCTACTGATGATATATTCTCTTCATACCTTCTTAACTTCTTTAAATGTAGTTACCTTTAGTTCTTTGAAAATATTTATGTCTATTTGGAAGTCTTTTTTTTTTGTTAAATCTGGCATCTAGTTCCTATCACAAGCAGTTTCTGTTGCCTTCTCTTTTATTTATTTATTTTTGGTTTATGGGTAATACTTTCCTGCTTTTTTGCATGTCTCATAATTTATGTTGAAAACTGAACATTTTAATTAATATATTGTAGCAACTCTGCATAATGGTCCCCTCCTGCCTCCAGAGCTTGTTATTGTTGTTTGCCTGTTTGTTTAGTCCCTTGCTGAACTATTATGATGAAGTTTATTTCCCTCAAAATGTACAGACTATGATTGTGCTCCTCAGACAGCACATGTGTGGCCATGCTCACAGTCACCATGGAATGACAGTGATTTTAGGAGGGCTCTCTTTGATTTGCTCTTTTTCCTGATAATACCCAGCTGGAGAATTGAAGCATTCGTATTGTGGTGTTGGCAAAGAATATTGAATAGACCATGGACTGCAAGAAGAATGAACAAATCAGCCTTAGGGAAATCATTTGAAGCAAAGATGGTGAGACTTTATCTTGCTTACTTTGGACATGTCATCAGGAAAAACCAATCACTAGAAAAAGACATCATATTTGGTAGAGAGTCAAAAGTGGGAAAGCTTCAATGAGATGGACTGACACAATAGCTGCAACAATGGCCTTAAACACACCAATGATTGTGAGGATAGCACAGGACTGGGCAACATTTTGTTCTGTCATACATAAGGTTGCTATGAGTTGGAGACAACTGGACAGCAACTAGTAACAACAATAACAATTGCAGCTGATTGCTTTATTTATTAATTTGTTCATTCATTCACTCATTCATTCATTTATTCATTTGACAAGGCCCTGGGCATAAATTGCTCCCCAGACTGATTCAATTAAATTCAGTCTCTTTTGAAGGGGTGCTTTTTGAGGTCAGTGTTTGAGGTTTTTTTCAGACCTCAGAAGGCTCTTCTTAGGTGTCTCTTTCCCTGTTTTTTTCTGGTAATGTCACTGGCCTATTATTTAGCTTATATCCCTCATGAAGCTATTATCCTTCTCTTAACTCTTTCCTGCAAAACTTACATTGTTTTTGACAGCACCGTTAGGGTTGAATTACACTTTGTTTCAAATAACAGCAGATCCTTTTCAGAGAGCTTGGGAGCTCTCTATTCTTATGGCCTACGTTGTCCTCTGGAAAAAATCTCTGAGCCATGGCACTGGAGCTGGTTATAGGGACAGTGGCACACTTTTGAGTGACAGCATTTATTTAGGAGCATATTTGTTGTTGGTGGTAGTCTCTGCTGTCTTAGGCTTGCCTCTCTAAGAATGACATCTCCACTCTACAAACAAACTGGGGTGAGGGCAATTGAGGCCCCAGTATTCTCAGCCTGCCATGCCTGAGATGAAGCCTCCACCCGATGAATTGCAGTTGGGTGGAAGGAAATAGCCATGACCTCTCAGCCACACTTGCCTGGAATTAGCCTCTGTAACTGGTATCTGGAGAGAAAACGAGATGATAAAGTCCTTCTATTGGAAAGATGCCATAGCCCTCCACTGACAGCTGGTGGGTGTGGGAGTGGAGAAAGGAGGCTTTGTGTTCTTAACTGTACCCACCTGGAGGGCAGTTTGAATTTGGTTTTTAATCAGGCATACATTCCAGAGGTAGGTAGTTAGCCTCTGTAATCCTCTTATCACAAACCCACAAGAGATTAAATTAACTTTATCTAAGATTAATGTTAGAGGCTTTGTTAACTGGTATAATTGAAATTAGAAATGATTTTTTCACTGGTGAAATGAGTGGTGTTCAAGATATGGGTACGCAGAAGAACTAGATGGTGCCCGGCTACCACCAGTAACCACCCTGGCAGGGAACACAACAGAGAGTCCCTGACTGAGCAGGAGAAAAGTGGGGTGCAGAACTAAAATTCTAGTAAAAAGACCAGACTTAAACGGTCTGACTGAGACTGGAGGAACCCCAGAAAGCATGGCCCCTGGACTCTCTGTCAACCCAGAACTAAAACCATTCCTGAGGCCAACTTTTCAGACGAAGATTAGACTGGACTATGGGACATAGAATGATACTCCTGAAGAGAGTGCTTCTTAGCTTAAGTAGATACATGAGATTAAACGGGCAGCTCCTGTCCAGAGGTGAGATGAGAGGGCAGAGAGGGTCAGGAGCTGGCTGAATGGACACGGGAAATCGGGTGGAAAGGAGGAATGTGCTGTCACAGTATAGGGAGAGCAATTAGGGTCACATAACAATGTATGTATAAATTTTTGTATGAGAGACTAACTTGAATTGTAAACTTTCACTTCAAGTACAATAATTTTTAAAAAAGATATGGGTTTGGCTAGAAATATTGCACAGTGTCTTGCCTTTGTAGCATACAGTATGAGAATCTGGTGATTTCCAATACCCTGTATTTTGAAAAATGACACCCTGCACTTATGATTCCAATCAGTTCCATGTTAAGCATTTTTCAGAGGATTTGTTGCTTCACTCCAACTAAAATATTAACTGAATTCTGCCTATGTGATATTGTTGCATTTGTCTCCAGTGAGGCTTTCACAAAGAGAGCCTCTAATGACAGTGTTGGGACTTTACTGAGCTTACAAACAGTTTAAATAACTGTTTTTAATGCCTACTTGCTATGTTCTTACATGTATAGAATTTGGCCTTCAATTTTCTTTTATTATAATTTACTACATTGTTGTGAAGATGTCTATAATGAGACCTAGAGACTTTTTACTTACTTTTAATTGTGAAAGGTCGGAGATACCTGCCAAGATGAATCTGATAATCAAGAACAGTAAAAATCACAATACTTTTTGACCCAATCCAACAAACAAACAAAAAAACTCATTGCCATCAAGTCAGTTCCAACTCAAAGTGACCCTATAGGACAGAGTAGAATTGCCCCATAGAGCTTCCAAAGGGCAGCTGGTGGATTTGAACTGCCGACCTTTTCTTTAGCAGCCGATATCTGAAGCACTACACCACCAGTGACCCAGTAGTTCTAAATATAAGATAATAATTAAGGGTGTATGAAAAATTTAATCTCAATATGTTTATCAAAGAGTTGTTCATCATAGCAGAATACAAACAACTTAAATGTTCAACCATAGGGAATTGATTAATTTGTAGTATGTTCTAAAAATGGAATGTTAGGCAGCTTTTAAAAATTAGAGTATAGAAACCTATTTAGTGACAGGGAAAAATCCCAGACAGTCTAAGTAAAAAAATGATATTAAAAAAGAATGTACAAAATGAAAATAATTTGGACAGTATACAATTATACAGATTTGAATATAGAATCACTTGTTTAGGAAGAAAATTAAAGATGTATCATCTGACAAAATCTATAATTTCTTTGTAACTCTCTCATTTCCAAATACCAGGGTTTATAAGAGTGGTCTATGGACTACCTGCATCACAATCACTTGGTTTGTTTGCAAATGCAAATATTCAAGTCCCTCTCCTCTACTTGTCAAACAATATCTTAGGGTGCGTTAGTTATCTATTGCTGTGTAACAAATTACCACAAAACATAGTGACTTCAACCAAACATTAATTTTCTCAATGTTTTTGTGGGTCTGGAATTCAGGTGCAGCTTAGTAAGATGCTTCCGGCTCAGAGTTTCTCATGAAGTTGTAGTCAAGCTGTTGGCCAACGATGAAGTCATCTCAAAGCTTTCCTGGAACTGGAGAATTTGCTTCCAAGCTGACTCAGATAGCTGCTGAAGCCTCAGAAGATCCACTTCTAAACTCATTTACTCGCTGCTGGAGGGCCTTGTCTATTTGCCATGTGAGCCTATCTGTAGGCTGCCTGAGTGTCTTCAAAACATTGTAGCTGGCAATCTGAGAGACAGAGACAAAGAGTGCCCAAGACGGAAGTCACAGTCTTTTTATAACCTAATCTTGGAAGTGACATCCATCATTTCTGCCAGTCAATAGTAGTGAATCAATAAGTCTAGCAACACTCAAAAGGAAGGGAATTAAGGAAGGGCATGAATACCAGAAGAAATGGATCATTGGGAGCCATCTTACAGGCCTCCTCCCATGATAGACTATGGCTGCAACACTGGGCTAAAACATACCAATGATTGTGAGAATGTGTAGGACCAGGCCAATGTGTGGTTCTGTTGGGTATGATGGCACCATGAGTCAGAGATAACTAGAAGGCAATAAACAACAAAAACAACCATAATAGACTAAAACTATAGAATCTAAATTTTTAACAATATCCTCAAAAAATTCATATACAAACCATATAGTTTCAGAATCCCTTAAACAGAGTGAAAAATTTGAAAAGTAGAATCTGACTGACTCATTTCAGCCCGTGGATTCATTTCCTCTACATCTATCATTCTGCATAAATACTTACCAGTCTTTATTTCTCATTTAAGATTACGTAGCTGCGACTTCCGGCAAAATGGTGCCCTAGGCAGAAGCACCACGCCATCCCTCCACAGCAAAGACCTGAAAAACTAAGTAAAACAGGGAAAATAGCAATCCTGAAACCCTAAAACATCAAATGAAGAGATAAAGAACTCAGTCAACCACCAAATGGAGTGATAAAACTGACAGAGAATGGAGAGCGAGGAGAGATTCATGCAGAGGTCCCCTATCAGCTAACGCAGTGTGGATCCGCCATCTCGACTCCTATCATAGACCAGCAAACAAGGGGTACGAGAAAGCAGCTTCACGGAGCTTCCAGCAGGAGACAAAACAACCAGTAATTTGTGATATGTGCTTTCCTACCCTCCACCCTTCTTCACCCCCACTCGGCCTTCTCTGCTTCCCAAGGCTACAGTCTCTTGGCTGGTAAGCACCAGCTTCACCCGGGTGTTGCTTGGGTTCCACCCATCTTCACTGGCCAGCTCTCTGGGTGCCATTTGTTGGCTGCTGGTGTTGCTTTTTTCTGCTTCTTTTGATTTCTTCCTTACCTCTCACTACCTCCCCCGCCTTTTGCTCAAATACCTGGCTCCGGACGCCATTTTTGCCTCTTCCTAAGGGGCTGTGGAGCTCCGTTCGAGTGTGGAACTGCTTCCCAGTCTGGGATGCCATGCTGGTGGGATCCTGGGGCTTTTGTTTGTTTGTATGTTTTGAATTGTTGTTCATTTTCTTTTCTGTTTCCCAAGTTGGGAGCCCGTTCTGGCCGGGCAGTGCTACACGGTTTGGGAGCTACCCCCTTAGCTTGCGCAGAAGCACAGAGGGATCCCTGAAGGCATTTCTTTCTTCGTGCTTTTTTTTTTTTTCTTTTTTTAGGGAGGCTTTTCTTGTTCTTGTTTTTTTTTTTAATTTGTTTGTTTTCTTTTTCCCTTTTTTTCATTCTTCATTACTCACTCAGTTTCTCGCCTCTCTATACCTTCCTTCTCTTCCTGTTCCCTGAATACCTGGTGCTGAATACCTCTATGCCTTCTAGACAGGCTGCACTGCAATACCTGGGAACAACTTCCCCAGACCTCATAGCTGCACCGGTGGGATCCCTGGAAGCTTTGCTGTTTTTTTTCTTCTATTTTTTAATTATTCATTCTTTTCTTTTTTCTTCTTCTTCCCCTTTTTGTTTTTCTCCATTTCATAGTCTCTCATCTCTCCACTCCAAAGGCAAGCTCCCCTAATACACTTTTTCATTTGTTTGTATGATTTTGGCTCCTGTTCCTCTCTCCTTTCTCCCATATCCATCTTAGCTCTACACACAACAATCTCCCCCCTCCATCCTGCCTACCTGCACCATGCGCTTAACATCACACCACCAAGCAGCACAAGCACGGCCTGTCGGAACCTGCCCTGCACTGATTACCGACCCACCCTGGTAGCTGTAGTAAGTGCCACAAACAACCCATCCCAGCAACTCCTCTTCAGCTAGGCCTGCCCTGATGTACCATATCTGAGCAACAGACCCTGCAAATTCGAGAAGGAGGCGAAAAGTATAGTGCCCATAGACGAGCAAACAACAAAGAACACACAGCCCGCCTGCTCAAACATAGCCAAATTAAAAAAAAAAGGATGAAACAAACAAATCTACAATCAATAAATGAGAAAAATAACTACTGAATGCCCCGAAGACAGCAGACAATATCAAAACATTTACAAAAACAGGACACGATGGTTGCAGTAGGTGTCCAAAATAAAACACCAGATGACTCTCTAGTGGAAGAAAATGCACTAGAACTACCTGATAGGGAATTCAAATTTCTAATACTCAGAATTCTCCAAGAGCTGAAGAAAACACAGACAAAAATGGGAAAAAATAGACAAATTCATGGAAAATACAAAGAAAAGGAAGAATTCAGGAAAATAATGCAGGAACAAATTACCAAAATAAATTCACAACTAGAAATTATACAAAACAACAATTAGAAATCCAAAAGGTAAACAACAAGATTTCAGAAATGGATGGTGTCATAGAAGGGCTGAGGAACAGATTTGAAACAGTGGAAGACAGGATCAGTGGAATTGAAGGCAAACACTTGGATACAACTCTGTTTCAGGAAAACTCAGAAAAAAGAACAAAGAAAAATGAAGAGACCCTGAGAGTTATGTGGGATACAATCAAGAGCAAAAATTTGTGAGTGATCAGAGTTCCAGAACCGGGGGAGAAAACAGAAAACACAGAGAAGATCATTGAAGAACTGCTGACAGAAAACTTCTCCAATATGATGAAAGATGCAAAGCTGACCATCCAAGAAGCTCAACGAACCCCATATAGGAGAGACCCCAAAAGAAAATCACCAAGGCATATCATAATCACACTTGCTAAAACCAAAGACAAACAAAGAATCCTGAGAGCAACTCGTGAAAAAAAAAGAAGTCACATACAGAGGAGAAACAATAAGACTAAGCTTGGATTATTCAGTAGAAACCATGCAGGCAAGAAGGCAATTGGATGACATATATAAAAACTTGAAGGAAAAAAATTGCCAGCCAAGCATAATATATCCTGCAAAACTCCTATTCGAATGTGACGGTGAAATTAGGACATTTCAAGATAAACAGAAATTAAGGGAATATGTAAAAACCAAACCAAACTTACAAGAATTATTAAAGGGAGTTCTTCGATCTGAGACCAAACAACTTCAGCTCACAGGAAGAATCTAGGATGCAGGGTCATACCAGCCAGATACCAATCTAGGAAATGAACTCTCAAGGACTATCCAAAACCAAAAGAAATAAACAGGGAATCAGAGCAGTTAATCTATAAATGACAACAACATCAGAACAATAAAAGAAGGAATAAACAGTAGGTACAGAACCTTCTAATGGAGATGAAGGCAAGGTGATACCAAGTAATAATAGAAAGATAAGAGGAAATTTCACGGTAACCACGAAGAAAGTTAACAAACATACTCATAAAAATAAAGAGGAAAAACATAAAGTGGCAGCAAAAACAAAACCTACAAAAACAAAAGAAATGAAAAAAAAAATCCACAAACAAAAGTAATTCAGCACAGGAGAGTAAGAAAAACAAAGAAAATGTCAGCACCACAAACAAAAGCGCTACAAAATGACAGCAACAAACTCACATCTATCAATAATTACACTGAATGTAAATGGACTCAATGCACCCATAAAGAGATGGAGAGTGACAGAATTGATAAGAACAGGATCCATCAATATGTTGTCTACAAGGGACACACCTTAGAAACAAAGATGTGAATTTATTAAAAGTCAAACATTGGAAAATAATATATCAAGCTAACAACTACCAAAAAAGAGCAGGAGTGGCAATACTAATCTCAGATAAAATAGACTTTAAAA
>NW_004443937.1:1017450-1039262 GCF_000243295.1 Trichechus manatus latirostris
AACAGGAACAAGACAAGGATGCCCTTTATCACCACTCCTATTTAACATTGTGCTGGAAGTTCTAGCTAGAACAATAAGGCCAGAAAAAGAAATAAAGGGCATCCAAGTTGGTAATGAAGAAGTTAAACTGTCCCTCCTTGCGGATGATATGATACTATACATAGAAAACCCTAAAGACTTCATGAGATATCTACTGGAACTAATAGAAAGATTCAGCAGAGTAGCAGAATACAAGATAAACATACAAAAATCAGTTGGATTCCTATACACTAACAAAGAGAACAATGAAAATGAAATCAGGAAAACAATACCATTTATAATAGCCCCCCAAAAGATAAAATACTTAAGAATAAATCTAACCAGGGATGTAAAAGACCTATACAAAGAAAACTACAAAACACTACTGTGAGAAGCCCGAAGGGACCTACATAAGTGGAAAAACATACCATGCTCATGGATAGGTAGACTCAACATTGTGAAAATGACAATTCTACCCAAAGCAGTTTACAAATACTACGCAATCCTGATCCAAATACCAACAACATTCTTCAAAGAGATGGAAAAACTAATCATTAACTTTATATGGAAAGGGAAGAAGCCCCGAATAAGTAAAGTGTTACTGAAGAAAAAGAATAAAGTTGGAGGACTCACACTACCTGATGTCAGAATCTACTGCACAGCTATGGTAATCAAAACAGCCCAGTACTGGTACAACGACAGGTACATTGACCATAGAACAGAATTGAGAGCCCAGATGTAAATCCATCCATCCACGGTCACCTGATCTTTGACAAGGATCCACAGTTCATCAAACGGGGAAAAGACAGTCTTTTTAACAAATGGTGCTGGCAAAACTGGATATCCATCTGCAAAAAAATCAAACAGGACCCATACCTCACACCATGTACAAAAACTAATTCAAAATGGATCAAAGACCTAAATATAAAGCCAAAAACTATAAAGTTCATAGAAGAAAAAATAGAACCAATGCTACAGGCCCTAATACGGGCCATTAACAGTATACAAACCATAACAATCAACACAAAAACCCCAGAAGATAAGCTAGATACGTGGGATGTTCTAAAAATCAAACACCTATGCTCTTCAAAAGACTCCACCAAAAGAGTAAAAAGAGAACCTACAGACTGGGAAAAAATTTTTGGACAGTACAAGTCAGACAAAGTCTAATCTCCATAATCTACAAGAAAATCCAACACCTCTACAACAAAAAGACAAATAATCCTATTAAAAAATGGGCAAAGGAAATGAACAGACACTTCACCAAAGAAGACATTCAAATGGCCAACAGACACATGAGATAAGCCCCGCGATCTTTAGCCATTAGAGAAATGCAAATTAAAATCACAATGAGATACCATCTCACCCCAGCATTACTGGCACAAATCAAAAACACTGGAAGTAACAAATGTTGGAGGGGCTGCAGGGAGATCGGAACTCTTATGCACTGCTGGCGGGAATGCAAAACGATACAACCATTTTGGAAAATGATATGGCGCTTCCTTAGAAAGCTAGAAATAGAAATACCATACGATCCATCAATCCTACTCCTATGAATATATCTTAGAGAAATAAGAGTCATCACTCGAATAGACATATGCACAGCTATGTTCATGGCAGCATTGTTCACAATAGCAAAATGATGGAAACAACCTAGATGTCCATCAACAGGTGAATGGATAAACAAACTATGGTACATACACATAATGGAGTACTATGCAACGAGAAAGAACAGTGATGAATCTGTGAAGCATCTCATAACATGGATGAAACTGGAGGACATTATGCTGAGTGAAATAAGTCAATCACAAAAGGACAAATATTGTATGAGACCTCTATTGTAAAAACCCATGAAAAAGTTTACACACAAAAGGTAACAATCTCTGTTGGTTACCAGGGATGGGATGGGTGGGGTGGGGGTGGGGGACATACAAAATAGGCAATAGATAAGTGGTATCTTTGGTGAAGGTTGAGACAGTACACAATACAGGGGAAACCAGCACAGCTTGTACAAGGAAAGGTCATGGAAGCCCCATAGACACATCCAAACTCCCTGAGGGACTGAATTTCTGGGTGGAGGGCTGTGGGGACCATGATCTCAGGGAACATCTAGCTCTATTGGCATAACACAGTTTATAAAGACAATGTTCTACATTCTACCTTGGTGAGTAGCGTCTGGGGTCTTAATAGCCTGTGAGCAGCCATCTAAGATATTCCACTGGTCTCATCCCTTCGGGAGCAAGGGAGAATGAAGAGAACAGGATACAAGGAAAAGATTAGTCCAAAGGACTAACGGACCACAGCTACCATGGCCTCCACCAGACTGAGTCCAGTACAGCTAGATGGTGCCGGGTTACCACCACTGACTACTCTGACCGGGATCACAACAGAGGGTTCTGGACAGAGCTGGAGAAGGATGTAGAACAAAATTCTAACACACAAAAAAGACCAGATTTACTGGCCTAAATGAGACTGGAGAAACCCCGAGGGTATGGCCCCCCGACACCCTTTTAGCTCGGTGATGAAGTCACTTTCGAGGTTCACCGTTCAGCCAGGGATGGACAGCCCCATAAAACAAAATGGGACTAATGAGGCACAGCAGTCCAGGGACAAGGGCTAGAAGGCAGAAGGGGACCGGAAAGCTGGTGATAGGGAACCCAAGGTTGAGTAAGGACAGTGTTGATGTGTAGTGAGGTTGTTAACCATTGTCATAGGGCAACACGTGTACTAACTGTTTAATGAGAAATTATTTTCTTCCATAAACCTTCATCTAAAGTGATGCTAGCAGCGCAACTGGAAGAGTGTAGTCAACGTCACTGAACGGTGCATGTAGAAATTTTTGAAATGGTGTATCTTTGGCTACGTATATTTTCACCAAAAAAAAATAAAAGGTCGAGAAGGGAGAGGGTTGACATGTCGTGGGGTTGTTAACCAATGTCATAAAACAATAGGTGTACTACTGTTTCATGAGAAACTATTTGTTCTGTAAACCTTCACCTGAAGTACAATTAAAAAAAAAAAAAAGTTTATGTAGCTGTCAGGGCAGGAGCAGAACTCCAGTTTTCTCAGTTCCTCTGAGGACAATTGTCACTATATTAAACGCCCTCTTTCTTTACACTTAATTTTACCTTAGTTCTTAAAATTATTCTACTTTGTGTATAACTGTATGAATTATAATGTTGAACAATAACCAAAAAAGTCATTAAAATCCACTTTGGGAATAAACACAGACTATAAAAACCCAAAAACCAAACCCATTGCTGTCAAGTCGATTCCAACGCATAGACTATAGTCTATAATAACCTAAAAAATCCTGTGATTGTAGTATATAATTTATTTGAAAAAGCTGGCAGAAGACAGTCTTTTGATAGTGCAAATATACCTTTTTTTCACACAATAATCTATTCCTAAAATTTGCATAAACTAAGTATCTGTAAATTGAGTCACATACAGTATGAACTAATGTGGCTAGCCATTTAAAGGGAACATTTGATGAATCTTCTGCAAAGTCAGTAAATACCTCCGGGACTTTTATTTTTGCATTTTGCATAAAGAATCTGGAAAAAGTGTAGATGGGAGTACAGTTAGCTGATTGATGCCTAATTCTACCTCATTATGCTTAAATTTAGTGGGAGTCTCACAGCCATGTTTATGAAAAAGTCTTGGCTTGGGTGTTAGGCTTCTAGTTTACTTTGACTCTATCTGTCAGTCTGTGTCACAGCTTCATGGAAATTAACTGTGCTTTTGTGTGCTAATTATCATTATCCCACTATGCAGCCATTATTATTCGGAAATCCTTAGTTTGAAGCTCAATGGTCAATCAGTCACCTGAAACAATTGCTTAGGAGGGAGCTTTGGAAGATTGGTCTGAAAGCCCTTACCTGAGCTCTGCATTTTATCATGCTCTGTTTCAGCACCAAACACAAAGCTCTTCTTGACATGGTTCTTTATAAAAACACTGCTTTATCTGCTTGACTGAAGCTAAGTTGAAGTTATGTCTTTTAAACAGAGGTGGAATATGAGTGGTGCTTTATATCTGAAGCTCTGTTTAGGTACGTAATAAATTAAAAAAAAAAAAAAAACTATAAAATCAAGGTATGTTTTATCTGATTGAGGCACCCCTGCCATTGGATGACCTTATTCAAGTGCGTATTTAAAACAAAGAGAGTGATGTTTGTGAGTTTGTTTTAATCCCACCGGATGCAAGGTGGAAGGAGAAAATTGAATCAAATCAGACGTGGTCAGAAAAGCCGTATTTCTTCTTCCTGTGACACTCTTTCTTTTTTCCTTCTCTTATATTCACTCCCACCAAATCCCCAGGATATGGGGACAGAGAGATGCCCTTCCTGGAGTTTGCAGAACTGTTGCATGTTGAGTTTAACGTGATGATGTATTCCATCCGTCTCTTCAAAAAGTAAAAGCATTTTCAGCGTTGATTTCCCTTAAGAGTTATCAGACCTCGTTCAGGTTGGTTTAATGAGTTTAAGAGGTGACCTTGTGTCCACATAGACACTGCTATATTAAAAGACTGGAGGTAAAACTTGACGTATGTGTTGTATATAGTTATTTTTTGGGGGGCGGGTGGTTATTGCGGATCTCTGCTGAGGTGCTATCTGGGCTAAATGCGCAGGAGAAATTTTTTCACTGCGTTACAGTGATGATTATTTGCAAATCACATGAGCACCAGTAATTCATTCACGCACTGATACTGAGCTGGGTCTCAGTGCAGTGGTACTGAACTTGCTTTTGGTAGCGTAGATTGATTTCGTTTGGAGTATTTTCCCCTAGTGAATCCCAAGCACAGGTTCTCTCGGCAATAAACTGAAACCCAGCCAGGGTCCCGGATGTGAGACAAACACACGTGTGAGGACGTTATCGCCAAAACAAAAAACACCGCCCCCCTCCTGGCAGGGGTTGATTCTCCCAAAAACACTCCCCAATCCTGTGCGCTTCAGTGAGAGGCTTTCTTCTTGGCAGAGGTGTCAGTTGAGCATCCTGCCTTCCCTGCAGGATGGAAAAAAGGGACTGGATTATGGGTTGCGTTTTAAACTAGCAGCTGTTCTTTGTTGGGGAGGTGCGGATCAAGTGCAGGATTTGATCAGTGGGGGCATGTCGGTGAAAAGAAAAAATGCTTCCCTTCTTGAATTTTAACTGACATTCCAGCAATATGACGCAAATCTGTCTCCCTCAATGCACAATGTCTGTTTTCCCAACTACATGGTGAACGCTGGAACAGATGCTAACTTTTGGTCATTTTTAGTTTTCCCCACACCTACTAGGATATAAAGCCAAGCATATAGTAGGCACAAAACGAAAATTAGAGGAAGGAATGAAAAAATAACTACAGTCTGAAATTTAGAAACACTGTTAAGGGACTTTGCCTGATATCTTCAAAAAACTTTAAAAATTGCTCCAATTTGTAGTCCCCCTGGGACAATGTGACTTACTTTTTATTCTGTGAAATTTGGTATCCAGTCTAAAATACCACTTTTTCCCATGGATGCGTTAAGAAAATGCATATATATGCAGGAATATTTTCTGGAGAACTTCTGGCTATGCATTTAAATATTATATATTTTTACTGACTTATGTTTTTGGTAAAGAGTATTTTAATTGACTAGTTGTGGAAAAATAATCAACCTCAAAACATCGAATTGTAAGTCATGGTTCTGGCAGGAGTGTAAAAGCTTGTGAAGTAAGCAGATGCCATTCATCTTAAGTAATTTTTACCATGGGAAATACTTGCATTACCAACATTTCAGTTTTGCCAGTGTGCCATTGTTAGAGAAACGCATCAGTCAGTTGGGGGGTGGGGGTGGGGTGGGGTGAAACTCCCCGAGTTTAAGTATTAGGAAATCTGAAAACCAAAACAAACAAACACTATTCCTTAGCATTAATTTCAGCAAGCGTGAAGGCCATGGAATTTCAAGTGGTGGACGTTTGGACCACACCACCACCCTGTATGACTGAATTCGCCCACTTCTTGAATAGGAATTTTAAAAATAAAAGAGAAAAACTACTGTGTGAACTAAGAAGACAGCTGCATGTATTTGTAGAAGTTGGGTGTTTGCTTACCACAGTAGTTTAAAAATAGTTTTCCAGTTAACATCTCCACATAATGGAGATGTAAGAGTAAGTTTACATATTATGTAAATGGTCAGAAGATGTTTATGTAGCTCTGTAAGGCTGGGCGATGCGCAGGAAGAGGAGAGTTCAGCAAAACCCCTGGGGCTTTTTCTCTGTAGTCAGCCCTTCCCTTGTGAGAGAAACCCGGTCTCCTCCTGGAGTTGCTGGAAACGCATTCCAGATGAGCTCGGTTGGGCTGCCTTTCCTCTGACTGTCAGACACACTTTGCACAGGACTGGTGAGGGGCTGGGGCACTGCTGCCAATCTCCGCGGTTATCCTGAGGTTTAGAGTTGAGGCTGGCAGGGAGGGGGCATTTCTGCGAGGAAATAGTAGTACATGCTTGTTAACAATAAGGCTTTCAGTATGCCCCACACACCACATATCGATCCTCGTGCCTATGTTACCACGACAGTTTCCTTTAACACACACACACATTCCAGCTTGAAGGCGCATTGCATGGTGAGAATGCAGATCGGTAATGCCAATGTCCTTAGTCTAAGGACAAAAAGGTGAAACCTAAAAGCCCCCTACTTCTGCTTCTCAAGTTGAGAACCCCCCACAGCTCAGTAATTCTCAGCCCAGAAACGCGAGGGCGTTTCCCCGCCAGGGCACCTTACAAATCTCCCTACTTTCGCGTCGCCAGTAGCCCAGAGGTTTAGGTACCCCTGCAGGTCGCGCCTCCTGTGCCCGGCGTATTCGTCCTCCCGATACTCGGGTTGCAAAGGAAGGCGGCATCATCTCGGTATAGCCCCACCACTAAGCAGCACACCCTCTACGCCCCTGCATAGGAACCAGGTTAATAAGATTTCCAAGGGCGAAGAGCCCTTTCCCAGTTTCGCGCATGAGAACTACGGGTCGCCTCCCTCCCCCAGGCAGGGCCGACAGGTGCAGCGCCACGGCTCGCACCACCTCAGGCCGCCGCACTGAGCATGCCCAGCTCGGCTGCGCGTGGGCCCCCGCCCACCGCGTGCCTGTCCCCAGCCCTCCCCTAGCCTCTCCTCTCCGCGCGCCTCACCAGCCAGCGTCTGAGGAGCCGGCAGCCTGCGCTCCGCCGCGCCGGGTTTTTCAAGCCGCCGCGAACGCGAGGAGGGAGGGAGAGCGTGGCACCAGACAGCATTGGGTTCAACACCAGGATTGGTCGCAAGTAGGAAGCTTTCGCCACTACACCGGGACCCTCAGACTGTGCCGGAGTTGCTCAGAGGCTCTTGCGGGCGCCGCGCTCAGGTGCTGCGGTAAGTGAGGGACGAGCTGCCGGGGGCTCGCACCAGCGTGGTCGCGCTCTGCTGGGGCGCCCCGACTCGCGGATCTGGGGGAGAGACCATGGTCCTTGAAGGCTGCCGGCTGAAGAGGGCTACCCAGGGCGCTGGCTCCTGAAGCGCTGGGTAGGGGCTGTGTGGCCAGAGAGCTCTGAGCCTAGCAGCCACGCAGGGTCGGGACGGTGGGCGCCGCGCTCACTGAGCCCTGGAGGGGGCAAGGCCCCGACGACGCCACCGTCACCCCAAGGAGACCCTTCTTTTCCTTTTTAGTAGGAAAATAAGTTTGTTGCGCTGCGAGGCAGCCAGAAAACAAGGAGCGCAGAGCCTGGAATGCTTTGCGAACTCTTAATCAGCTCCTCCAACTCGTTTGGGCTATTGCATCTTCTCCGTGAGCCCTAGCCCCTAAGACACGTTTCTTGGCGGGGGTTTCCTTATGATGTTGGTACCCGGAGGTCCTGATAGTTCTGATCTCCCAGCTGCAGCCCAGGGTAGAGGAAGGCAAACTTGAACTGTGGTTATAAGGGACTTGGGACTAGGGAGCAGGTAGCCGGTAGCCATGGTCGCAGGAGCCCTGCTTCATGCAGACGGTTTTTTGGTGCGCCCATGCTCGGTGCTAAGCCCCGGGCATACTGTGGCGAACCACACAGAGGAGGTCCCAGGCGCGTACCTGGTTTCCCCAGTCTCTGCCAGGGGAGCTTGTGGGGGGTCGTAGTGGCTTTCGCTTCCACCAACTTCGGGGGATTTCAGAGTCATTTGAGAAGCAAAGGCAACCGCCTTCTCTCCCCATCGGACTCAGCAGCGAGATGTGCGCCAGGCGCCCCGCAGACACCCACCCACTAGCTCTCCATCTAGAGCGGAGGGTTCAAAACCTTTGTGCTTCTCCTCTCTTTATGCCGCGTGTATATATTTATTATTCGTGAAAGGTGTGGAGGTGAGGGTAGGAGGGCGTGGGTTCCTAAAGCTGTCTAAACCAGTCAGGGAGTCTGATGCATGAAAACATTTTGCAGCACAGCGGAGCTGCTGCGACGAGGCGGCTTAGCTGTATGGGAAGGTAAGACGGTCGGTTGCTCTCCTGGGTCTCCGTATTTGGAGCCAAAAGGCTTGCTGAGGTTGTGTAGGGTGAATCAATGTGACTGATCACCTTGGGTGTATGATTTGCATGGGAGGGAGGGTATAGTGGATCTTGGGGCGTGTTGGAGGTTTGATTGCACGGAGGAACCCCTCCCTACCCCTGAAATGAATGTTCATGGAACTTTTCTAGCTTTCCTACTGGAATCAGCGTAGGGGCGGGGACATGTTTGTCTGAACAAAAGGATCTTTTAATTGCCTGGGAAGCTCCTGCAGATTACTGTTACGTGCAACTGTGATGTGTTTCAAGGAATAACTCCATATAACCGAGTTGTTTGGAAACCTGCATTGCATAATTTGGACTGTGCTTGTATTTTTGTATTCTGTGGTTTATAGTTTATACCCTTTAGGGAGTTGGGTAGGAGAGTAAAGACAGTGTGGATATCCTTATAAGCAGCCCTACGCAGTAGCATTTCAAGTCGGGCTGATGAGCACGTTCTTTCTCTCTGTCTCTGTCTCTCTACTCGTGGGTGGAAAAGAACTGTCTGTCATGGAAGCAGACACACGGGTAATTTTGGTGGCATTCATGAGAATATTCACATTTCACTCATAACTTTACTGTTGCTTCTTCATCTTGATTTCATTCAAGACTGTGTGAATCTCCACAAGCCATAGTGGGAATAGATAAGATTGATAAGGATCCAAAACAAGTTCCATGAAAATATTATTTTTGCCACCTTGTAAAATGCTATTTGTTGGTTTGTTTCTTGTTAAACTGGATTAATGGTCCTGAGTTGATGGGGAGGGATCATGATGATAAACCTCATTATTTTCCAGTCTGAACACTGAACGGTTGCTGACAAAGCATGAGACCAGGGACCTTTTTAATTAGGGGCCAAGTTTACAAGAGAAGTGATGAATCCACAGGTCAGAACCATGTGGAAATTTCAACAAGACAACTTTTGTTATTTGCAGTCTTTATGAAAGCACTTTTCAGTTCTTTGACTTGAGGAACTTTGTCTCCTAGAATCAGTTCAGCATATGATTCCATAGTAAATTCTTATTGGCAAGTGATTAAGAGTGATTAGAGAACAAGCCTTTCAAATGCCTTTGGATTTTTTGTTTATGCATCTGCTTATTTTACCTAGTCCTCCCTCCCACCCCACCTTATTTTTGGTTCAGAAGTAGGTCTTCTGATTTTTTCTGCCCTCTGTGCTAAATCTTCTGACTAGATTTTTTCTTCTGAAAGGTTACACAGTGCATCTGTTACTCCAATTATTAAAGAGAGAAAAGTATCTTGATTAATTAAAGCTGCTCAGCAGAAAACTCTATAGTTCTGATTTTTCTGCAAAGTTTTTCTAATAATGGTTTTAACTTGTTGGATTCTTTTTTGTTATATTCAAAGGCATAAAGACATAACATACATAGTTGTAATCTCCCTTTTTTATCTAGGGAAATTAATCTTTTGTGAAAACTTGCTTTTATATGGTTTTAATGGAATTAATCCACTTCACATGGGTAGGCAGTGGGACGTACATACACACAGATGCAGAAAGTTTTGTTGTTTTAAGCTTTCAGTGTTTTAAGCCTGGTGAAGGAGGCAGGATTTATTATCTAGATATACTGGACCTCATTTTTTTTTTTTATTATATACGCCTATTAGAAGAAAATGTAACCATACTTCACTAAATTTTTAAATACATGTTATATATGTTGTAATATTTAATATTATACATATAGACATAAATATTGTTACATTGAAACACTACTTACATTACAAAACATACATAGAAAGAAACTAAAGGATAAATAAAGCAAAATTATCAACAGAAATTTTAATATTGGTTTCATGTGTTCCAGTGGTTTATTTTGCACAGCTCCTGGGGTGGGCATCTCACTTTAGAGATCACCGCTGTTATGGGATTTTCTACGTTTCTCTCTTTCTCTCTGATTCTGCTATTCATCATCCCTGATACTGCAGCCAGCTGCAAAACTGCTAGAAATCTGTGTCCCGTAAAAGAGGGGTTAAGAATATTTGTTTTCCATTTTACAGACTCATATGTGGATCCAAACCAAACCCACTGCCTTCGAGTCGATTCTGACTCATAGCGACCCTGTAGGACAGAATAGAACTGCCCCATAGGTTTTCCAAGGCTGTAAATCTTTGGGAAGCAGACTGCCACATCTTTCTCCTGGGGAGTAGCTGGTGGGTTCAAACTGCTGACCTTTTGGTTACCAGCTGAGCACTTAACCACTACACCACCAGGGCTCCTTCATATTTGGATAGATTGAGGCATAAGAGAGAGATGTGCTTGGGAGGGGTCACCTTAGATCTCCCAGAATGAATATACAGAAAAAAAAATTAAGTTTTAACTTAAAGCATAAAGTCCCATCAGTCAGGAAGTGAGTATACCAAGGATTCAATGAATGAGAAAGGAAAGACACTTTTTATATTGCCGTATTATGTGGAAGGATCATATACCTTGGAGCAGAATAACCTGCATCCAGATTTGGTCTTACCATTATTATATTCATGATATTGGGCAAGTTAGTTCCATAACTTCTGTGAGCCTTAGTTTCCTCATGTATTAATGTAAAGTGGGATAACACCTATGTTAAGACATTGTGATAGGGATTACACATGAGGGCATACAAGAGCCTGACTGCATTAACCTGGGTAGGTTAACAGCTACAACAAATGAACCCCACAAGTATACTGGCTCAGACATAAAATGAATTTATTGCTCATTCATATAAAGTCCTAAAATGGGTGATCCTGGCAGCACTCCCCCAAGGTATGATTCAAGACCCAGACTTCATGCATCCTCTGCCGTCTTCATCAGGGTCACCAAGCTTGACTGCATCAAGCCAGTGAAAGGAGAGAATTGGAGGATGTTAATTGGCCAGACCTAGAAGTGGTGCACATCACTTTTGCTTACATTCCATTGGGCACAACTCAGTAGGTGTGTCTTATCTAAAGGAAGCTGGGAAACATACTCTAGCTTTGTATCCAGGAAGGAAAGGAAACAGTTTGGTAAACAACTAGCATTCTGTGCCATGGTAATACCGTGTGTGATGTTTACTCCACGTTCGATACATGTTCCTTCTCTTTCTTTCCACTCGTCCCATTTTTCTGTCAGGAAAACTGGAACAGATATAAGAAATAAAATAATAATAGCAGCAACTAATACACACATAGGACTTTGTAGATTTTTTCAAGAACTTTATCTTCCTAAGTATTATTATCTCCATCATATAGATGAGAAAAACTGAACTCAACATAGCTAGTAAGTGGCAGAGCTGGAATTTGAATCAGGTTCTCTGGCTGTAGAATTAATTTTCCTAACAGCTGCATAATACTATCCTTTTGTTCTCACCTTATATATATATAAGCCATTGGACCACCTGTTTTTTCTGTCCATGTAAAAAAGTTCCCAGGTGATTTAAAAGATCCCAAAAAGAAAAAGAAAAAAAAAAAAGGGATACCATCTAATCTAAAACATATTAGAGCAGAATTAAATATAATATAGGTTTATCGTGACTACTTACAGGATCAGGGAGAAGATACTTAAAGTAAGACCCCACTGCAATGCTCTTTTATTTCCGATAACCAGATTGCTAGGGTCAACTTGGAATCCATTCTGATTTATTAGCTTAAGGAGAAAAGAGGAAAGAATTCTGGATAGGAATGAGGGAAATCTGGCTGTTGTATTGTTTTGTTTCTGAACTCAGCTGATGTGTTACTTTGGTTTTGTTCCTGACAGCAATTCCAGTCCCTTAGAATAAATCAGACTTCCAGCGAGAACCATTTAAATTGGCACCCTCCTACCCAGGCATATGAAGTCCCTGGGTGGTGCAAATAGTTAACACATTCACTGCTAACTGAAAGGCTAGAAGTTTGAGTACACCCAGAGGTGCCTTGGAAGAAAGCTCTGGCAATCTATTTCTGGAAAACCAGCCATTGAAAACCCTATGGAGCACAGTGCTACTCTGACACGCCTGTGGTTGCCATGAGTTGGAGTCCACTTGATGGCAACTGTTGTTTGTTTGTTTTTTTAATTCAGGCATATATATATATTAAAAAAAAAAAAAAAAAAACTAAACCCAACTCATTGATGTCTACTTGATTCCAACTCATAGCGACCCTGTAGGACAGGGTTGAACTGCCCCATAGGGTTTCCAAATCTTTATGGAAGCAGATTGCCACATCTTTCTCCCACAGAGCGGCTCGTGGGTTTGAACTGCTGAACTTTTGGTTAGCAGCAGAGCATTTTAACCACTGCACCACCAGGTCTCCTTCAGGCATATATATTGCTTTCTAAATCAGAAAGTCAACATTCTCACTTTCCCCAAAGTCTTTATAGGTCTGTGGAAGGGAAATAGAGGTAAAACCACATCCTCATACTAAGTTCCATCTTCAGAGGTTTGCTCTGGTGCCTCCTAGATGATGCTTTCCTTTCTGACCACACTTCCCCATGCCTCTTCTATCCGCAGGTCCACAGCACCAGCCGTACCCATCAGTCACCCATCATGGACCCTGTCATGTGATTTTTCCACACCTTTGTTTTCACTGTCCGTCGGTCTGGTCTCCTCTTACTGTTCTTCCCGGTGTTTATTATAGTCTGCACAAGGCCCAACTCATATGTGCTTCTGTTAAGCCTTTTCCAGTTTTACTGAGGCATAAAGAATGTCTCCTTCCTCTGTATGTACTACTTTTGTACTTTGTTCCGATATCACGAATGTAACACCTGTTACAAAGGTGGCCAGCTATCCCAGTTTTCCTGGGACTGTGCAGTTTCCAGGATGCTGGACTTTAAACAGTTTTAAAACCAGGAAAGTCCTGGGCAAACTGGGACAGGTTCATCACCCTACCTACTACTTTGTAATAGTTCTTATTTCACGTGTCATCCAGTACAATGTGAGTTCCTTGATACAGTGGACAAGAGCTTGACATTCTGAGACAGTTCTTACCAGTTCTTGATGCATTTTTACTAGCTGTGTAATTGTGGATGAGTTACCTATATTTTCTAGGTTCCAGATTCTTCATTTGTATAATGAGATAGTATTATTTTCTAGGTTTCTTTAGAAATTAAATGACATAATAAATCACTGAGTGTAGTGATGGGTACACCTGCAAAATTGGCATAAGGGTTTTGTGAAAATTACATGGAGCAGTGCGTGTAAAGTGTTCAATACAGTCCCTAAATCCTAGTAAATCCCACTGAGCAGTAGACATTTTTTATTGACTATTTTTATTCATCTTTGAATCTCTCTTGCCTAAAATATGGTAGAATCTAAAAATATGATTAAATGCAGACAATACATGTTCATGGAGCATTACTGATATTAAGTGGAACAAACAAGTCAGAGTTATTAGGAAACATTTGAAATAGAGTGTCTGAAACTTGAAAAAACAGGAGTTGACTGTAGAATTAATTTCTTTTTAGACAAGATTTTATTTTTCTTGCTTATTTGAAGTCAGAGTTAACAATTTTAATAGTTTAGAAAGAGAATATTTTCCATATTTTATAGGGTCAGTTTCAGCTCCTGGCCCTTAAAATCCATATTTTTCACTATGAGTGAAATAAAGGTGGTGCATTTCTGGGAAGGGAGTTTGGTTCTACAAGGAGATGAGAATTGGGAGAGCAGAATTACTGCTGATTCTTTAATGATCTTGAGGTTAACAAAATGCATGCAAAAATCTCCTTTGTTGTTACCACACCTCTCTAACTCTGGGCTCAACTTGTGTATATAAAATGACTTTGTACCCTGCACAATTGTACTAATATGAGTGTTATGTAGTCTTGTTGCCTGTGTCTTTCAGGTTTGTCATAGAAGTTTCCAGTGAGAACAGGTGTTGCATGTGTGCTTATGCTGAGATGGGTCTAGTTTGGATGAGAAGGCAATCAAACAAACAAATGAACGAACAAAAATGACATGACTCAAATCCCCAATATGGTTATAAGGCTGGATTCTCGGCCCGTTGTCAGCATTTTGAGTTGTATAAATTTGTATTGTCATCTGTGTTATGATGGCTCTTCAACTATAGTATAAATATGAGTATTTTTGTCTTTAGTGAATCATTTGATTAGCTGTTAGCTAAGCTGTTGATTCTAGACTGCTTGCAGATTAGCAAATTAATTGGGAGTCCAAGCACTATTTTTACTTTATTTAATAAGGTGAATGACATTCTTAAATAATGATTATTTAAGTTACACTTGCACTTCCTAGTTAAAAATATAGTATGAATATGGTAATCTAGATTTCTTGGAACTAAGTCATTGTAAATAGAACTTTGTCTTTAATCTAAAAATAATTTTTAAACAGTAATTCCTGTCATATGTATTACTTTCCTGCTTAAACAGATCACTAAACACAATTTCTTTCTTAATGACACATGATCACCATGATGAACGGAGTGTATTAGTTTAGATGAGAGCATGGGCCTTAGATCAGACAGACCTGGATTTGAATCTTGTTCTCCTGCTTACCAGCTGTGTGATCTTGAGCACGTTCTTAACCTTTCCAAGGCACAGTTATTTCCTCTGTAAAGCGATGTTGGAGTCCCTATGTGGTGCAAACAGTTAAGCACTTGGCTGTTAACTGATAGGTTGGCAGTTCAAGTCCACCCAGAGCCACCGCAAAGGAAGGCCTGGTGATCTAGTTCCAAAAAAATCAGCCATTGAAAGCCCTATGGAGCACAGTTCTATTCTGACACAGATGGGGCTGGCGTGAGTCAGAATCGAGTTGACGGCAACTGGTTTAGGCTGCTTGGGTGACACAAATGGTTAAGTGTTCTGCTAAATGGTTGGTGGTTGGTGTCTACCCAAAGGCACCTTGCAAGGAAGGACTGGCGATCTACTTCCAAAAGGTCACAGCCACTGAAAACCGTATGGAACACAGTTCTACTCTGACACACATGGAATGTCAACTCCATGGCAACTGGTAAGGCGAAGTTAATTGTGACTACCTTATAGAGGTACTATGAACGGGGCCTGGAGAGCTGGGCCACTATTCTAGTGGGCCCAGAGGACAGAGGATTATTTTCTAGTCTTAAAATTCAATGGAATTTGCCTTGGTGGGTTTATAAACTTGCTTGGGAACCATTAACCCCTTTCCCCTCTAGTTTCTCCCTTTTGGGATGGGTATGTCTATCCTGTGCCTATTTCACCATTGTATTTTAGAAGCAGATAATTTGTATGTTCTCGATTTCACAGGACCACAGATGGAGAGGAATTTTTTTTTTTCCCAGGATGGATCATACCCAGAGTCTTCCCCATTCCTAATTTAGAAGATGAGATTTAGGTCTTATAATTGATACTGGAATGGGCTAAGAAATTTTTTTTAATTAAATTTTATTTATTTTGTTGTCATTGAGAATATACACAGCAAAACATACACCAATTCAACAGTTTCTACATACACCATTTAGTAACATTGATTATATTCTTCGAGTTGTGCAACCATTCTCACCCTCCTTTTCTGAATTGATCCTCCCCTGTTAACATAAATTCACTGCCCCCTAAGGTTCCTATCTAGTCTTTTGAGTTTCTGTTATCAGTTTGATTCCATACAGACAGTTCTTAAAAGAGCATAATGCTAAGGTTGCTAGGATGGGGTGAGTGTATTTTGCATGTGGAAAGGACATGGATTTTGGGGGGCTAGAGAGCAGACTGTTAATGGATTGAATTATGTCTCCCAAAAAGGTATGTTGAAGTCCTAACCTTTTGTACCTGTGAATGTGACCTTGTTTGGAAATAGGATTTTTTAAGATATTATCAGTTAAGTTAGCTTGAAGCCATTTTGGAGAAGAATGGGCCCTAATCCTATGTGACTGGTGTCCTTATAAAAGTAGAGGAGACACACACACAGACACAGAGGGAAGATGGCCACGTGAAGAAGGAGGCAGAGATGGAGTTATGCTGCAGCTGGAAGCCATGGAATGTCTGGGGCCACCAGGAGCTGAGAGAGAACAAAAAGGGACCTTCTCCTAGAGCCTTAGAGGGAGCATGGCCCTGCCAACGCCCTGAATTCAGATTTCTAGCCTCCAGAACTGTAAGACAATAAATTTCTGTCATTTTAAGCTATCCACTTTGTGCTACAGGTAGTCCCGACTTAACAACGTGTTTGAGTTACTGTGAACCCCACTTACGACTTTTCTTTTTTTGTACTTCTTATTGATAGTAGTCCCTACTATGTATAATGTTGCAGCGTGTAATTTATTGATGTTGTCATTCTTAGATGTTCACTTGGAGATGTTCAAAGATTGGATTTATAAAGATACTGATAATAAAAGGCAATAATAATGAAAACTACAAAAAAAAAGGGATTCGACTTACATCAGAACTGACTTATGATGGAGACCTTGGAACGGAACCTGTACTTCGTTATGCCAACCCTAGAAAACTAATACAGATTTTGATACTAATTCAAGACTTTAGGACACTGTGATGGTGCATTCTAAGCACTGTGTAAGGTAGCCCTATACTATACTCTTTACGACTTATATAGAGCGTAGTACTTAGAGGTGTTAACATTTTTTTTTGGTTCAAACAATGAATGTTGTACTGGACTGTGTAACAGGATCCCGTCTAGTGCAGACAAGATGTTGGTGCCTGCTTTGTTTCTTTCCCTGTGTGTGTGTGTGTGTGCGTGTGTGTGCGCGCGCGTGCGCAAGAGAGAGAGAACAGTTGTATTTACATGTTTCAAACCCATTTTCATCATTCTGAGCGTCACCTCCTACTTCCTGACTGAGGTACTGAGAGGTAACGCGTTACTGTATCGCTGTAGACATGCAAAATAACCTCCTTTGATAATATTGCCACATGCATTTGTGATACATCTTGCAGCAGAATCACGTTTGTGAAGATTCCTGTGTTACAGTTGTGGAATGTTGCCCATCTTCCCTGCAGTACAATAAACTTCACTCAGAAATCTGCTCTCTGAGTACATGATCTTTACTGTATAAAGAAGTTCCACTTTATTGCCTTTAGCATATGTCAAGGTCTTACTTTACCAGTTATGAGAATCTAAGATAAAATTCCTGGCCTTTTCCCTCCATTTTCTTTTTTCAACATAACAGTCAGAATTCAAGACACCACAATGATTATAGATACTGTTAGCTTGGTTGTTACGTGTGTGTGCGCTATGTGATATAGTCTTATTACAAATTCATCCTTCCATTAACTCTACTAAATTCCTTTATTAGTAGCAAATTACCAGTATAATGTAGTTTATATTATGTGCTATAACTGAAATGAATACTTTTCTTTTAAAAAATTATTGTTGTTCATAACAGTCTTTTATTCTTCTGAATTAATGAGCTATTAGGAATTTTTAGTAATTTTCTTATAATGTGGTTCCTTAAATCAATATATTAAGGTTAACTCTAAAGAGGAGTCCCTGGGTGATGTAAACATTTAAGCACTCTACTACTAATCGAAAGGTTGGCAGTTCAAATCCGCCCAGAGGTGCCTCAGAAGAAAGCTTGACAGTCTGCTTCCAAAAGGTCACAACCTTGAAAACACTATAGAGCAGTTCTACTCTATACGCGTGGGATCGCCATGAGTCTGAATTGACTTGATAGCAACTGCTTTTGGTTTTTTAACTCTTAAGAAAAGCAACCTACTATAATGTACTCCCAGAAACATTGAATCCCATATTTTAGACTGAGATTCAGTCTCCACAGATGGAAAGCATTATTTTATGTGGTGTCAAGGAAAGGATGTAGACAGATAGACTTGATGCTTCAAATCCTGGCTCTGCCACTTACATATTTCTAACATTGGATGAAATTACTTAGCCACCCTAAGCTGCATTTTTCTCATGCATATGATGAGGATATTCTTGTAGAATTGTGAGGACTAAATTGAGTTATTATATATACACAGATTCTAGTACTAGACACATAATTAGCCTATCCCTGAAAATACCGATTTTTATCATTATGATCTTCTTCTTTTAATACATTTACTCAGTGTGACACCTGTGTTGTGGATGAAATATTTGAGAGTGATAATTTACTCACTTGAAATTTTGTTCTTTTAAAATACTCACTCGAGTGATTTATGTTTGCGCCTGGGTCTTTATCCACAGGACAAACAATGAGATCTCTCTGGCTGTGTGGAGACAGAGGCGGCAACGTTTCCATAGTGCGTTGTTTTATGGTTGACTATTAGAGCAAGCCACCATATCAGAACTGAGATGAGATTAGCACTATTTGAGATTTCATTTTGGGGAAATGGTTTTGGCTATGGTCAAGAATCTTATTTTTTAAAAGGAATAAATTACTGAATGTGCTCTCATCTGCATTCTTTCTCCTTCAGCTATATCCTGTCTTGCCATCCTGCAGAAGTAAATGCTGACATGTGACAGAAATATAAAAATGTTTCAAGTTGCATTCTGTTAAATGTGATTGAAAATTTATAAAGATTTTACGCATTTTTTTTTCCCATTTGTAAAACTGACAGTACTTGGAAACGAAGCTTCTGTTTACTCTGGTGAATAACATTCACTTTATGGTTGCTTTGGATTTCAAAACTTAGCAAGCCTAGCAGTAGTAACTAGTATATTATTAATATGCTTGCAATGAAAGAGTTTTACATACTTGAAGAGAAACAAGCTAATGTTATTTTACTTTTTATGTGTTTTTATAACCATTAAGTTATTAAAAAATTGTTAGTAAATCTGTTTAAGATGTTTCTCTATTTCCTCCTTATATGAAGGTTTATTATATATTTTATGGAACTCAAAACATTTTTATATCACAAAGTGTTTTGCTTGTAGTTCAGCATTTAACCTCATTAGATATCTTAATTACCTTTATATTTCTATATTTCTAACACATACAATGAGAACTTACTTATTGTTGACCATTGTGTTTTTAACTGCCCCCCCCACTATCTAATAACTTAATTCCTATGAGAATCTTAGTTCATTAATACACCCATCCCCCATACATTTACCTATATCCTATAGAATCCAAATTGTGGTTTTGTAATGGCAATTGGCCTGGATGAAGGCTTCTAATCATTCCTATTCTAGTATTCTCTGCCATTAGATTACTGTCAAGATGCACTCTAGTTTCTAGACCCTTCTTAGACGAGACTAGATATTCGCGATACCTCAAGTAATTACCCTCAGTGGAACGGATGACAGAAGCTCAGCCATTTGTGCCTTCTTCTTAAGCTTTTAGATATTAAAAAGAGCCGTAGAGACATGATCGTTGTCAGCTGATGTCGAGTCAGCCTCCAACTCATGGTGACACGATGCACAAAGTGTTTTCCTTGACTGATTTTCAGAAGTAGATTGAAAGGCCTTTCTTCCTAGTCTCTTAGTCTGTAAGTTCCACTGAAACCTGTTCAGGACCATAGCAGTACACAAGCCTCCACTGACAGAAGAGTGGTAGCTGTGCTTGAGGTGCATTGGTCTGGAATTGAACCTGAGTCTCCCACATGGAAGACGAGAATTCTACCACTGAACCACCACTGCCCCCAGAGACATAAATAGACTCATAGATTTCACTGACCCAATCACCTGAATTACACAGGTTGAGTAACCAAAGGGAAAGGAGGGGCTGTTTCCTTCATATCTGAAAACAGTGTAACTAATTTTCAATAATAGAGGTTGTTTGAGTCTTCTTTTTCATCCTTAATGTTATGTATCCTACTTCTCCTTGACCAAGAACGTGGATTCTAGCTGGCCCAAGTATGTAGTCTTAGTATACAGTCTAATTCAGCAAGGACTTTCATTCAAATTAGAACTTTGCTCCAGCCTTGATGTTACTGTAATCCACACATTGACATCTCCTGGGAGCTTATGAGAAATGTAGCCTCGATCCCAGGCCTACCAAATTAGAATCTTCATCTTAACAGGTGATTTGTATACAAGTTAATATTGGGAGGCTTTGATTTACCTCATATTCTTAAATAACTGAACCACCTGGTTCCCTGCTACTAGGCCTAAATGTCAAACATATATTAAACATTCTTCAAGTTTTTTTTTTTTTTTTTAATTGTACTTTAGGTGAAGGTTTGCCTTCTTGCCTGCATGGTTTCTGCTGAATAATCCAAGCTTAGTCTTATTGTTTCTCATCTGTATGTGACTTTTTGTTTTTCTCAAGCTGCTCTCAGGATTCTTTGTCTTTGGTTTTGGCCAGTGTGATTATGATATGCCTTGGTGATTTTCTTTTGAGGTCTATCCTATATGCGGTTCGTTGAGCTTCTTGGATGGCCAGCTTTTCATCTTTCATGATATTGGGGAAGTTTTCTGTCAGCAGTTCTTCAACGATCCTCGCTGTGTTTTCTGTCTTCTCTCCCTGTTCTGGAACTCCGATCACTCACAGATTTTTGCTTTTGATTGTATCCCACATAATTCTCAGGGTCTTTTCATTTTTCTTCATTCTTTTTTCTGATTTTTCCTCAGAGTTGTATCCAAGTGTTTGTCTTCAATTCCACTGATCCTGTCTTCCACCATTTCAAACCTGCTCCTCAGCCCTTTTATGACACTGTTCATTTCTGAAATCTTGTTGTTTATCTTTTGGGTTTCTAATTGTTGTTTCTGTATGATTTCTAGTTGTGAATTTATTTTGGCATTTTGTTCCTGCATTAGTTTCCTGAATTCTTCAATTTTTTTGTCTGTATTTTCCATGAATTTGTCTGCCTTTTCCATGAATTTGTCTATTTTTTCCTCATATTTGTCTGCTTTTTGCTTAAATTCTGGGATAATTCTGAATGTTAGAGATTTGCATTCCCTATCAGGTAGTTCTAGTGCCTTTTCTTCTATTGGAAAGTCATCTGATGTTTTATTTTGGATGCCTACTAGAACCATTCTGTCCTGTTTTTGTAAATATTTTGATATTGTCGGCTGTCTTCGGGGCATTTGGTAGTTATTTTTCTCATTTATTAATCGTAGATTTGTTTATTTCATCTTTTTTTGTTATATTTGGCTATGTCTGAGCAGGCGGGCTGTGTGTTCTTTGTTGTTTGCTCGTCTGTTTGCACGATACTTCTTGCCTCCTTCTCCAATTTGCAGGGTCAGTCGCTCAATATGGTACATCAGGGCAGGTCTAGCTGAAGAAGAGTTGCTGGGATGGGTTGTTTGTGGCACTTAGTACAGCCACCAGGGCGGGCCGGTAATCAGTGCAGGGCTGGTTCCGGTAGGCTGTGCCCGGACTGCTTAGTGGTATGATGTTCAGCACACAGTGCAGGTAGGCAGGATGGAGGGGGTAGATCGTGATGTGTGGAGCTAAGGTGGGTATGGGAAAGAGCAGAGAGAGGAGAGAGGAACAGGAGCCAAAAACATACAGACAAACAAAGAAGCGTGCTAGGGGAGCTTGCCGTTGG
>NW_004443937.1:1047081-1048212 GCF_000243295.1 Trichechus manatus latirostris
CAGTGAATACTCTTATCCCAGTGTTCTGCCAAATGGGGGAAGATGTGTGGAATTCGGTATGTAAATTCCATTGCCTACCTCTGGTGGTCAGGTTTTGGTGTGTGACTATTCAAAAGGAGTTCTAACAACTCATACAATCACAGATTGCAAAATTCCTTTTCCTAAGTTTTTGCCTTTTCTGAGTAATTCACACTACCTAGCACCTTCTGATACCTCATAAGATCAACACTCAAAATGCCATTCTTGATATAGCCAGTACTTATAGTCTTCTCTGCAAATGTGTTTCTGTAGGCTCTGTTATCACAGTAAAGAGCCAGCGCTTAGCTTTTTGTGGCTGCCGGCACACTGGTCATTGTTGATTCTGGGTACCATGAGTCTTGGTACTGAGACTTAATGCACTGAGACTTAATCTTTTTCCAGGGTGCCTTACAGTAGTAGTCTGAGTGTAAAAATCTCTGGACTCAACTCAGGCATGGCTTCCCTAATTGGATTGGACCCCGGACCTGATGATCTTTTAGTACTCTTTCACATGTAGTCATTCACCAGCATCCTCTTATTGAGCTACAGTTAGAAGCAAGGAATCATAGAAGACAGGGCGTCTGATATAAATACCCCTTTCCTATTCTCAACATGGAAGTGTAAGAGGTAGGCCATGACTATAGGACTGAATATAAACTCTGGGATAATTGCTACAAAATGCAATACTGAGAATAACCTGGGAGCTTTAGAAAAAGATCCACAGCCCTGCTATAGAGGTACTGAAGAAGAATATCGGGGATGAGGTTTGTTGTTGTTGTTAGGTGTCATCGAGTCTGTTCTGACTCATAGCAACCCTGTGTACGACAGAACGAATGCTGCCCAGTCCTGCATCATCCTCAAAATCACTGCTATTCTTGAGCCCATTGTTGCACCCACTGTGTGATTCCTTCTCATTGAGGGTCTGCCTCTCTTTCGCAGACTCTCTGCTTTACCAAGCATAATGTTTTTCTTCAAGGACTGGCCCCTCCTGATAACATGTCCAAAGTATGTGAGACGAAGTCTCACCATATTCACTTCAAAGGAGCACTCTGACTGTACTTCATCCATGACAGACTGACTTGTTCTGCTGGCAGTCCATGGTATATTCAGTAT
>NW_004443937.1:1050055-1061415 GCF_000243295.1 Trichechus manatus latirostris
TTATGGTGTTGGCAAAGAATATTAAATATACCATGGACTGCCAAAAGACCAAACAAATCTGTTTTGGAAGAAGTACAGCCAGGATGCTCCTTAGAAGCAAGGATGGCGAGACTATGTCTCAGATACTTTGGACATGTTATCAGGAGGAACCAGTCTCTGGAGAAGGACGTCATCCTTGGTAAAGTGGAGGGTCAGCAAAAAAGAGGAAGCGCCTCAACCAGATGGATTGACACAGTGGCCGCGACAGTGGGCTCAAGCATAAAAACAGTTGTGAGGATGGCACAGGACCAGGCAGTGTTTCGTTCTGTTGTTCATAGAGTCACTCTGAGTCTTAACTGACTCACTGTCATCTAATAACAACAACAGATAGAGATACTGATACTATACTATACCATATTTTTATATAGTGTGATTTTGATATTCAGCCAGGTTTGGGAACTAGAGTATGTTCTACGGAATGCTGATTCTTCAGAATATAAATAGGATTCCCTTAAAAGTTTTCCTTTACACAAATGAGCTTAGGGAATTCTTATGTTAGGATTTCTCAGAATCTTTATGTGCATTGTGAAACACATGTTTCTGAAGCTTAACTTGACTTCGTAACAACTAGGGATTCGAACCATTTCTTCATGGTTCAGTCATGGCCGAGGAAGCAACACCAGAACAAACCTGAATTTTTAGAGTTTGAGTGAACTGGAATGGTAACTGGAACAGGAAAAATTATAGGTCAAAGCCCTGTTAGAAACTTAATCTCCCTCTGAGAAAACAAGGGCAGCGTACACATTGCATAGCAACCAGATCTCTTGCTTGTGGGATTTTGAGCACAGTGCGAAAACAGTGGTGCCCTGCTCAAAGATGGTGGCCGACTGTGTTGCTTTGAATGTGTTCCACTCTCCACAGTTCTGGCAATAAGCCAGTCTCATGGATTAGCCTCCTGAAAGGGCTTACCATGCCTCTCTGAGCCACCCGGTTGAGGGTTTCAACCCATAATTTTTCCCCTTCCAGTTACCATTCTGGATCACACAAGTTGTAAAAAATCTGATCTGTTCTGGTTTGAACCAGTTCAAAGCCCTGGTAACAACCCACCCCACCTGCAAGAATCATCTACTTAACATCTAATGTTGTGGCTCTCAAGTCTGACTACTCATTAGAATCATCTGATTTAATTGGTCTGTAGGGGAGTAGGTCTTGGTCATGGAATTCTTT
Source organism: Trichechus manatus latirostris (assembly GCF_000243295.1). NCBI lineage: Eukaryota > Metazoa > Chordata > Mammalia > Sirenia > Trichechidae > Trichechus > Trichechus manatus. The sequence goes on from NW_004443937.1 coordinate 1,051,262, forward strand.
AAAGCTCCCCAGATAATTTTATTGGGTACAGCAGGGTTTAGGACCATAGAACTAGTGGGTTGTTCTTTGGAATACATTTTGGAAAACTTGGTCTTAAAGTGTTTCATATCACACAGTTTTTCATTGTTTCACATCTGTTAGGTGGTTTTATTCAATTTATATATGCCCCCATGTCATGTATTTTAGAGTAGATTTTCATATTTATTTTTCCCGTAATTATAATAGAAACTTCTTTTTAGTTGGAAATTTCCCCTAGTCATTGGAGATACTCGATGAGAAAAAAAAAATATATATATATATATATACATGGGTTTTCTAAGTGAATTTTAAGGGGACGTTGGTGATTCAGTGGTAGAAGTTTTGCTTTTCATAGGGTAGACTCAGGTCGGATTTCCAGCTAATGCACCTCATGCACAGCCACCACCCATCTATCAGTGGAGGCTACGTGTTGCTATGATGCTGAACAGGTTTCAGTGGAGTTTCCAGACTAAGAGCAACTAGGAAGAAAGACCTAGCAGCGTACTTCTGAAAATCAGCCAGTGAAAAAACCCTGTAGATCACAATGGTCTGATCCATAATCAATTATGAGGATAGTGCAGGACTGGGCAGCATTTCATTCCATCGTGCTTGGGGTCACCATGATTCAGGGCTATCTAGATGGCAGCTAATAACAAGTGAATTCTAGTCATAATGAGTAACATTAATTGAACACCTTCAATGTACTGATCAAGGTACTAAATGCATTTTATTATGTTACCTCTTTTAAAGTTTATAATCTACGAGCTAGGTGCTGTGATTACTTCCTGGTCCTAGATGAGAAAACTGAGAATCAGAGAGGGTAAGTAACTTGATTCAGGTCATACAGCTAATGAACGGTAATACTGATGTCAGATCCCTGGTGTGCCTCACTGAGTTAAAGCTCTTAACCCATTTGGAATCCTGGCTAAGGCATAGACTTTTATGTTCAGTGATCAGTGTATGGTTACAACACCTCAGTTTGTACACAGTGCTTTCAGAACTACACTTAATTGGAGGGAAGGTAAATCTTCATATAGGGATTTGGGAAGGCATTCTAAATGTTAAGAACCTTTGCAAAAAACGATTTCCAACCAAACACTGGTATATGAATGCAAACATAATTTTTATAGTTATAGTAGATTGGTTATTTGTGTATGTGAAATGTGATACTTTTCATTTGTCCACATATATTTGAATGGTCAAAAGTCACTGCATAAATATATTTTTCATAAAGTTTCCAAATATTGCTCAGCTCTGAGAAAAAATCGAGCTTGGTAGATTTTTGTTACTCTGCCCACAAATTTAAGCAAAGGGAGAGGAATGATTTTGACTACCAGAAATAAAAATCATTGAAGGGGATTTATGTATGGGTCCAAATGCATGCTTATTTGTCACTCAGAACATGATGTTTCATTTTAAAAGTACATGCCTTTGCATTTTGTTATGACATTTAGAAAAAAAGTTTCCCATTCCTTGCCTTTCATTTTGCTAGAAAAGATAAATTGAGTAATGTGTAAATGACATCACAAGGTCTTTGTAACTTTATTCTCTCTATTTAAAGAAGTTCTCCCATTGTTTTTCAAAGAATTTTACTTGGATGTCCTTGTCCACAGAGTTGCCATCAGACTTTTGCAGAATGATGAGTGATGGATGGCAGCGGATCATTCTACCATCTCTGACATGTTTCCACATGGATTGGGCAATTTACAAATGCCACTTAGAGTAAATAGAGGCACAGAAAGTTCAAAATGGAATTTGTTGCTCCCTTCAAATTTGTGTGTGTTATAGGTCTTCAGGTGTGACTTTTGTGTTCTAGTCTATGTGGGGTAATTTAGAAAAATGTGAATGGAATCTCCTTCTAGAATTCATTTTTTAAATCCATTTAATCTAGATATATTGGGTGCTGCTAAGTCCTAGGCCCAAGTTAGGCCTTGTGGGTAGAAAGGAAAAGAAGTCGGACATGGAGCTTATGGTCTGGTAAGGGAGACTGGGGGGAAAAAAGTTAAACAATAAATACCTTAATTTAAATGCAGTAATTATAAACTGAAATAAGCACTCTGAAGGCAAGAAAGGGGTGCTGAGATGGAGAAGAATGTGGGGGAGGATCTACTTTAGATGGCACTGTTAAGGAAAGCTTCTTGGTGAACATGAATTTTGAGACCTAAAACTTTATGAGAAGCTAGCAATATAAATAATCAGGGAAGAACGTTCCAGGCAAACAAAGAAGCATATACAGGCTCAGTAGGCAAGGAAGATTTCGAATCATACCTCAAGACAAGATTTTGTATATATGAAGGACCAAATTGGCATTGGTCAGGAAAGCCTTACACCAGCCTGAGTGAAGGAGGGTATTGGGAGTGGAGTCTGTAATAAATGATGTCAGAGAAATGGTGACACTGGAAGATGAAAGCAGTTTAGCTGGGTTCAAGTTTGAGAGTATATTGAACGGGAAACATGTTTTACACTTCGCTAGTTTCTAAATATGTGTAGATTCCATATTATTAAACCATAGGATGATGGCTTTATGTAATAGATAATAGTTTTTTAGTATTGGATGCTGTCGTGAACGTGAATTACTGTCTAAGGCTAGTTCGTGGATGTTGTTGGTTGCTGCTGTCCAGTTGGCTAACAGCTCGTGGTGACCCCATGCACAATGAAACAAAATGCTGCCAGGTCCTGTGTTTTTTCTCATGATTGGTAGTAGATTGGACGGACCCTTGTGATTTATAGGGTTTTCATTGGCTGATTTTTAGAAGTAGATTGCCAGGCCTTTCTTCCTAGTCTGTCTTAATCTGGAAGCTCCACTGAAACCTGTTCAACACCATAGCAACATGCAAGCCTCCACTGACAAATGGTTGGTGGTTGTGCATGATGTCTGTCTAGAAACCTTTAATCTTAATGTGTAATATCACAGCTTTGGGAGGCTCCCCATATTTTGAGAGCTTATCTCAACATCCCAAGTTGAATTTGTGAATTTTAAGATGACTAGTTCTTTTTTGTTTTTTCTTTTTAAATCCTTACCAAAGGCTAAGAAGTCAGTATAGTACTAGATATGGCGATTACATTGTTTCAAGTGTAAGAAGTTTCAGTGCCTGGAGTTCTGTGTGTTCTCCAGTCCCATAGAATTATAAAATAGGTTACTATAGAAGATGTACTGTATTTAAGGAACCTTTTACTGGCAAATATAAACAAATGTCAAACTTGGCAAAGTCTCCATTTAATAACTTGAAGAATTCAAGTGTACAACCTTTATCCACATTGTTGAAATGAAGAGTTAATTGTCCATATCCTTTGAAAGAAATAATTCTGCTACTGATGAAGAAGTAGGGTCTGGGAACTTGATTGATTTGGATTGATTACTAATGTTGTTTAATTTTCCTGAATAGTTTCTGAACTTTCCATTGCAGTTTGCCTTTATAAACTTTTATATCTTTAAATTCTTTTTTCCATAAAGGTTATGTGTATGTGAGTGTGTATTTTAAGATTATAAAAACGTACCTGGTCAAAACTAAGTTCCCTTTTCACCACCTTCTGCTAGCTCTTTATAATAGAGGCAACATTACTGTTATTTATCTTACCAGAGATATTTATTGTATTGGGCACGTATATGCTCGTACACTTCTTCAAGGAAAAAAAGAAATCTGAACACCTACTATAAAAACTGTAGCATAGAATATCCTTTCTTCACTTAATCATGAATCTTAGAGCAGTGCACATCAGTCTGTACATAGCTATCCTTTGTTTGCCAGTGACTACTCAAAGTATTCCCTTTTCAAAAAACCACTGCCACTGAGTTGATTCTTCCTCATGGTGACCCCATGTGTTAAAGAGTAGAACTACCGTATAGGATTTTCTTGGCTGTAATCTTTACGCAACCACATCTCCAGGCCTGGCTTCTGTGATGCTGCTGGGTAGGTTTGAACCGCCAGTCTTCGGGTTAGTAGTCAAGCACAAACTGTTTGCACCACCCAGGAAACTTTTACCCTTCTACTAAGGCCATAATACCAGATTCCTCTGATTATTATGTATATTCTTTTTAGTCTTTTGTTACTATAAACAATTCTGTAATCACTATTTTTGTAAACACGTGTGAATATATCTGTAGAATAAATTCCCAAAAGAGGAATTGGATTTTCTCAGTCCAAAAGCAATGCATTTTAACATTTTATAGCAATTTCCAGATTGCCCTCCAAAGAAATGATCACAATTTACATTGTCTTCATAACTTTTGAATTGATTCAGTAGCTCCTTAGTGATTAGCAGAAGTGCATTCCATAACCTGTCAACATCAGCAGTTTCCACAAAGCCATACAAGAGATCATGCACCCAGGAAGAACAACTTATATTAGATATTCTTGCACAAAGTTATGCTTGGCTCTTGCCCCTATCGTATCCAACTGCAAGGGCTGATTGAGGTCTCTCAGTTTCCCGGTTGCCGTGTTACATTTTCAGGCATTAGGTACTATAGGTAAGGCCATGACATGACTGGACTGGCCATGCAGCAGGTAGAAGCCAAGAAAGCATGTTCTTGGCTTAGGGCAGCATCAGCTTCCATTACCAAAGTGATAACACAGCTCATCTTTTGGGAACCTGCAGGCAGGAGCAGTAGAGTTAACAGTTAATAACAGCTCTCATTTGTTGAGCATTAACTGTATGCCATGCACCTTTGCATATACTATTTCTAATCTTTACCACAACCCTCCAAGGTGCAAATAATTATCCTCACATTACAGTTGTGGAAATTTAAGTTCAGAGAGCGTGGTTCCATTTCTCACTATCACATAGCTAATAATTGGCAGAGCAGGTATTTCAGTTATGAAGTCCCTGTTCTCTCCTCTGTATTGCACAAATGTTTGTAACAAAGCTATCTGCTTCCAGAGGAGTTTTCCCTTTTATTTTGTATCAGTGTGGTTGACCGTCCGAATCCGTTTACTAATCTTTCTACATTAAAAGATCCTTGCTGATCAGTACCCAGGCAGTTTTAGATGGTGCTTGTCTGAAGGGTGCTATTCTTTGGATGGTCCAGGTTTTGCCTCACTCTTGCTTTGCAGGAATACTCAGACATTTCTGCTACTCCCATATCCAGCAGTGCTGGGTCCCCCAACCCCACCCACACCCTAATGTTTCTGAACTGACATCTCACAAGATCTATTGAGATGCCGTAGTTTCCTAGCGCTACACTGGCTGTAATTAGTGGCTGACATATGATGATTTATTGTCGCAAATTTCCTTAGAAATTTACATTCTGTTTTGGGGCTAAGAGATGAGTGTTAGAATTTCAGATTTACAATTCTCGTCCGGCACCACTTCACTTAACACATCAAAACTACGCTTGGGATCACCAGGCAGCTTGACATCATAGCACAGGTCATTCAAACTCTCTAAGTAAAATGGAAATGTGTAGCAAATTAGGAACACTGGAGATGGTACATGGCCAGAATAATTCCTCTTGATTAAACCCTGGTGAATTTTCACATATCGAAATAAATTAGAGGAGTTTAAAATGTGGGATAATCAAAAACAAGAATCCAGGGAAAATTCTAACAATTCCATAAAGACAAAAACAAAGAAGCCAGAAGACAAAACCCTAGATGATCAGAGCATGAAGAGCAAGTAAGAGGAATCTCCTTGTGACAAGTCTTGCTCATTGAATAAAGATTATGAAAAGAGGCACTTTCAGTACTTTGGCAATATATCGTGTCTAAAAGTGTGCCAGAAGGAGTCACGTAAAAGTTCCAACCCAATGACAGGTTTTCAAGAAGAGGTGAGGGGAGGGAAAGTCTGAACGAGATGGTAGTAGAAGAAAAGATATCAACATCAACTTCCATTCTCACTGGATATCTCACCAATGTTAACCATGAGAAGTAAGGTCAACTTGATATGTTGTTAAAATGGGGCAGTTTTAGGTAAGTACAGGATTGCGATGAGTCGGAATCAACTCAATGGCAGTGGTTTGGTTTTGGTGGGTTTGGTGACTTTCTTGGTAAATACAGAATTCTTTTCTTTTTGCTGTCACATGTTTCTAAAAGCCTTTGACTGCATAGATTTCTATTAGGACTTCTAGGTGCCTCAGTGTTTTTGATTGTTTTAATTAAAAAAAAAATCATATTTAGGGCTTTCCTCCTGGTGCGTATGATTGGCATTGATTGTGGCCCTGTGCTGTATCGCAGGCTTTTCCGTAGTGAATCTTCTTGCAAGCATCCCTTGACTGTGGAGCCTGAATACAGCCATTTCGAGGTCTAAGTAGTAAACAATTCACTCTCTTTATGGAGTACCCTCTGTTGAACATGTTTTTCTTGAAGGCTCACTGATCTCTATCCAGTTAGAGCCCACAGACTGTAATATGATAGAAAATGAAAAAATGCATCTCTACTGTCTGTTATGATGTTTTCTTGTTCATCTCTCCATTAGACTGAGCTCCTTGAGATAATGTACTGTTTTCTCTGTGCCGTTGTTCCCAGTAGTAGCACATTTCAGTGGGTCTCACAGATCCTAGTATAAAAGTGCTCAGTAAATATGTGAAAGAATTCTACTTTTAGTTCCTTTATCTGACTCCTCTTCCTATATTTTCTGGGCAATAAGAAGTAGTGATCTGGGTTTCTAGTAGATTTATGCATTATAATTAAGAAATATTGATTTAATAATTTTTTTTGTCCTGTGGACTTTATTTAGTCATTAACTAATAAGATATATTGAGCACCTTGCAGTTCTGTAGCCCCGTACTTCATGGTGTTAGCGACTTGGCACATAATTGTTTTGAATGGAATGGTAAATTAGGATAATTTAATATTATAAAAATAAGTGCTGTGTATAGCAAGGTTCAGAGAAGGAGGGAATAATTTTACTTTAAACATAGTTGAAAACTCATCAAGTAATAGCTTTCTTAGTTTTAAATGTGCTTTGCCTGTTTTGGTTGCAAGTATTAGAGACTTATTTAGGTTCCATTAAGTCATGGAGGTTTATCAGAAGTGAAATACAGAATAAAAAAGACAGAAATATCTTTCACGGGGAAGGCTCTGATGGGAATTCTGAGAAAGCTACATGACTGTGATGTTTCTGGACCTTGCCCAGACTGGGGGGTAGTTCAAGAACCAGATGGTTATGTTGGATCTTTTGTGACTTTTGAAGTCCCTGGGTGGTGCAAACGCTTTCTGTGGTTGGCTGCTGACTGAAATGTTGGAGGTTCAAGTCCACCTACAGGCTCCTTGGAAGAAAGTCCTAGTGATCTACTTTCGAAAAATCAGCCAGTGAAAACCCTATGGAGCACGGTTCTATTCTGACACACATGGGGCCGCCATAAGTCAGGGTCGACTCAACGGCAACTGTGTTTTTTTGTTGTTCGACTTTTTCATGATTAAGAGCAACAGCAGCTGGTGGATCCATGTATCATTGTTTCATATTTAATATGATTTACCTACTTGCTCTGTTTTTCTCACTTTTGTGGATTTTTGTTGTTTGTTTTCTTTCCCACTGAATTGCTTTGCTGGCTCTTTCTAAAGAGAAGAATGGACTGGTTAAAGTAACATCTCAATTCTGGGGGTAGTGCCCTTGCTAGGAGACCCCAGGTAGACTGCTGGCTACCATGTAGATTGGATTTTCTTTATCAAGTACCCACCTCAGCCCTTATCAGCTGTTGATTGAGGGGGTGGAATCATGTTCAGAGGTAACAAGTACATCAGATAACACTCAAAAGTGCCTTTCAGTGATTCATACACTTGGAGCCTACTGGACACTTTCATTTTTTCTTTTAAGTTTAGGAGAGAACTCAGTGTTTGATTAGATTATGTGGAGGGAAGGAGAGGTGAATAACATGGTCCTAACAGAGTGGAAAATTGAAGCTAATTTAACTTGTGTGATGCTCCATAATCCTTTGAGAACAACCACCATGATTAATACTAGAGTCTGTTTTCTGTATTTGCTTTTTGGTTGATTGCTGAAAATCAACATTCCTAAAATATCAAAGAAATTACTGGAGAGGTCATTTGAGTCTCTTCACTTTTTACATGCCTACCAAGAGTTCTCCGTACATCCCACCAATTATAGAAGGATCAGAATCTATATTGGAAATATATACCAAGTTCAATTCAGCTGCTTAATGCCAAGGATTCTTGTACCTATAAGATGCTAGAGGTTTGGGCTAAATGGAGCCACATTCATCATTGTTATAGAACTCTGCCAGTGTTTAAAAGGTGCTGCGGGGAACTATAAGTCATACACCGAATTAAAAGATTGCAAGTTCCACCGGTGTAGCCAAAAGCAAGCTCTGAGTGGCAGCAGACCAGGAGTGGGAGATAACTTGACACTGGATTTTGTTCTGTCTCTGAATGCTATTCTTTCAAGCGGGGCAGAGGAAAGATTAAGTCTTTGTTGGTGAAAGATGTTTATTTCTACCCCTCTCCCCATTTCTCTTTCAAATTGAAGGGTTTTTTTATTTTTTATTTTTTATTTTTTATCTGAGTGTGTTTCACTGAAACCCTTAAAAGAAAGTGACAGATTACTACAGAGGAAGACAATGGTAGAATCTGTTTGGTAATGATTATGCAGTCAGGACTTTATCTGCTTGCATATAATTTGTGGTTTATTTTTAATCCTATGCCAGGGTCTTTCTGGCTCCTCTGTTTACTTGTTGATTGCAACCCTGAGCCAATCAGTCACTCTAGAGTACTTGATGAGTTCTACTCTTTTAAATTGGCTGAAAGAAAACACCTATTTCCAGAATGGAGCTATTGATACAAGCTAATATTTATTGAACATTTATTATGTGACAGATGCAATATTTTAAATTTAATGTTCACTGAAACATTAAAAAAGTATTGTTGCTGTTTTCTTTTTTTTTAATTTTTTTTATTGTTGTAATTAAATGAAGTTTACGTTTCAAGTTAGTCTCCCATACAGAAATTTTTTTTTTGCATACATTGTTATGAGACCCCCAGCTGCTCACCCCCTTCTGTGACAGCACACTCCTCCCCTCCGCCCCAGATTCCCCATGAACATTCAACCAGCTCCTGACTCTCTCTGCCTTCCCATCTCACCTCTGGACAGAAGCTGCCCCTTTGGTCTCTTGTATCTACTTGACTAAGAGGCACATTCTTTGTTGTTGCTGTTTTCTAATGAGGAAAGTGAAGGTTAGAAAGTTAGCTAACCCATCCAAGGTCTCACAGCTGGTGAGTGGCAGAAGTATGGCTTAGGCCCAGGGAAACCCTACTCAATGTTAATCTTATGTTGCAGTGATCACATCAGCAATGAGAACTGTGGTCCACACAAAGAGGGATTTGACAAACAAACATGTATCAGAAGGTCAGCTTGAATGGTGATGTCATCCCAAACCACGTCCCATGAAGAACTTAGAATGTTTAGCTGGTAGTAGAAATTCAGTGGAAGAGATTGGAGTAGATATCTTTAGTATATGAAAGATGTTCAAGTATAAAATGTCTTATATTTCTTTCAAATTGGACACACTGAAGGAAACCATAGGGAGGCAACTGAGTGAATGGTTCAAAAATGAATGGGCTGCCTCAGTATGTACTGAGTTGCCTGGAAACATTCAAAAGTAGGCTAGATTTTTTACAGGAACCTTACATTTATAGATTGATTATGATGATATTATTATGTAACATAGAGAATCATTATCCAAAATATACTTTGAAAAACACTGAGGAACTACAGACCAATTTTGAGAGGGGTAAATATTTGGGAAATATTGTACACTAAATGCCTCTTTTGGCAATTCATAATATATATTAGCATGATAAAGGCTTGAGAAATTATTTAGGAAAACAAAATAAAACAAAAATCTACAAACTAACCAAGAATTTTCTAAGCCTTTTTTGTTTTTTTCCCTAAACCATGGAACCTTACTTTTCTTGTGAGACCAATTAAGAAATTAAGAGACCATGGAATATTGTTTGCAAACGGTGGTCTAAACCTACAAAAAATAGAACTGGGTGAAGAGGCTTCAGTGGGCATTGGATGAAGCTATTTGTAATGAGAAAACAAACTGCTGACTTCCTTGGTGAACCTGTGATAAAGCACTAATTTTGCGTGGTGCACGGATGGATAACATTATTTTAGATATGTTATTTTGCATTCTCCTCTGTTCTCGGAAATAATCACGCGTTGATGGCATTAAACTTCCT
>NW_004443937.1:1061515-1062556 GCF_000243295.1 Trichechus manatus latirostris
GATAACATTATTTTAGATATGTTATTTTGCATTCTCCTCTGTTCTCGGAAATAATCACGCGTTGATGGCATTAAACTTCCTTTCCACATACATAGAGAAGAGGAGCTTCTGGACTTTGATTTTAATTTCTTGTAACAGGCTTTATTTTCCCTGAGTATGTTTCTGCTTACTTAAAAACAGATGCTCTCTGAGAAATTCATGAAAGCCAAAAATATGTGGGAGACTTTGGAAAGAACTCTTTACCCTCTTGTCAAAGTTAGAGTGTTTTTAATGAATGATCTTTTGCATCATCTGCTTGGCAGTTAACTTCATGACCTTGAGAAAACTTCTTGTCTTTTGTATGACTGGGTTTCTTCACCTACCTCCCCCTCTTAACCAAATTATACATAAAGATGACATACACGTATCAGTGGTGGTAGACACAGATTGTTTCAAACAACTTCATATTGATAATTTCATGAATAAATCTTATAGTTTTGACAAATAGACATGTTTTCCAAAAGGAACATTTATCAAAACTGGTATTATATGTAAATATTACCTATTATCATTTGCTTCCCCCTAACAATATTTTACACTATGAATTAGAATACATCTTCTAACAAAGAATTGAAAAAAAATTTATCTAAAGAACTACAAGGTAAATGATAGAGTACACAACTTTTTCATTATCTGAAGTAGTATGATTCTCTTTCCATAAACCCTTCTGATTTGAATTATAATTTTTTGTTTTTGTCATCTGGAGGTATACAACATTTATCCTTCACTTTTCATTATTATTTTGAAAACAGCCTCTGAATCTTTTTTTCTGAAGTTAAAACTTAACTCTAGAAAAAGACATTGGGGTGGTTTAGTTGTTTTCCTGGCACTCTGAACCATTGTGAGCCAGCCAAATCTGATAGTATAAGCAAAAGCAGCAGTCCCAGGATGGGATTATAATTCAGATCTCTGGTTTATCCAATTCAATGACAGTAAGAGGACACAGTATGACTGACTGAATAGCAAGCCTGTGAGAAACTTACATGCATGGAACCAGTGGTA
>NW_004443937.1:1062656-1067114 GCF_000243295.1 Trichechus manatus latirostris
CTCTGGTTTATCCAATTCAATGACAGTAAGAGGACACAGTATGACTGACTGAATAGCAAGCCTGTGAGAAACTTACATGCATGGAACCAGTGGTATTTAATTCAGGTAATAAAATATAATTCTTAAACACACACTAAATTAAAAAGCCAGAAGATACAGTTCTAATTACATACCTTAACTAGAAGTATGATATTTGTAGAGTAGCTTATCCAATTATATGTAAATTTGTTCCTTTGGCACAATTTGCTATATTGCTGTCTAAGCAGTATTAGTTCAGTATAAAATGTTTGTTTGTTATTGAAATTGGCTGTAGTATAATTCCTCAGTTTTGATAAATAGTTTCAGTGTGTGTAGTATCACCCACAGTTCTCCATAGCTACTGTTCTCGGTGTGTGGGAAGTTATTATAAACTTCTTGAATAATAACAACATACAGGTCTACCATCTTCTGTCTCAAACCCTTGGAGTCAAGGTGATTGATTGGGAACTGTAGAGTTTAGAAAGATAACATGCTGCCTATCCTGTATGCCATGTGACATTCCTATAGGGTCTTGGACAGCACCCTCTAATGTAGCATATTGACATTTCTACTGTGAAACATGGAATAGTAACTTGAATGGGATAAAGAACACAAGGAGCTTCATTTCAGCTTAGGTGACGTTTTGCTGATAAATGGGTCTTAAAAACTTAAGAGTTCAGAGATGGTTTTGGATATGCAATTGCAGATAAGAGATTATGGACCTGTAATGATAAGCATAATGTTGTTGTTAGTTACCATCAAGTTGGCTCCAACTCAGGGTGAGCCTATGTAAAACAGAACAAATCATTGCCCGGTCTTGTGCGATCTTCATGATCATTGGTAACTTTGAGTCTATTATTGCAGCTATTGTGTAGTGCCTTCCAACCTTGGGGGCTCCTCTTCCAGCACTATGTCACACAATATTCTGGTATTAATAAGGTTTTTGTTGGCTAATTTTCGGAAGTAGATCACCAGGACTTTTTTCCAAGTCTGTCTTAGTTTGGAAGCTCTGCTAAACCTGTCCACCATGGGTGACCCTGCTGGTATTTGAAATTCCAGTGGCATAGCTTCCAGCATCACAGCAACATACAAGCCAACACAGTAGGACAAGCTGACAAGCTGGTGGTGGAATAAGCATAATAGCTAACATTTATTGAGCTTACTACAAGCCAGACACTGTGCTTTACTGCTATTATCTCATTTAATCTTTGCAACTCTGTGAAGATGATATTATCAGTTTCATTTTATAGATGAGAGAAGTTTAGTAAATTGCCTAAGGACATACACACCTAATAAGGAAATGGCAGAGTCATATTTAAACAAAGTTGAGTTAGACTCGGGGTGGGCACAACCCAACCACTAGGCTCTCTGCCTGTATCCAGTATATCTGACTTGCAGGCTGCAGACCTTGGCTTCATCAGCACACGGAAATTTATAGAAGGGCATCACATGGGCCAAGGCTCAGGCCCAGATGTTATCTAGGGGAGCAGGAGTGTACTCAGTAGCAACAACTATTTGACAGTCTATCTAGGACATTGCCACTAGAATAAATGTGCTTTAAACATTGCACTCCTTTTGCCACCCTGTTTCAGATTCAGATGCCAGAGAGAGAGAGAAGAGCTGGAGTCAGTCTGCCTGAGCACGTGCTTGTCCCATAGCTAGGGTAGAGCAGAGTACTTTTAGTCCAGCATAGGTGGAGCAGAAGATGTGATTAATGCAGGGCAGCAAACTCTCCTGAAATGTCACTGTATATGGACAATTAATTAATTGCAAATGACATTAACATTTGGGAGAAAACTTTATTTACCTTTTTTAGTGTAATCCATTTTAAGTTTGCCGCTTACTGGGTACATGCTGAACACTGGACTTGGAATCTCCATACTCGGATTCCTAATTGGGCAATTCCTAGGTCTTGGTTCTTGCACCTAGAATCAATGAGTCTGTTTCCTATTTGCAAACTGAGAGCAGCAATGCTTCTCCCTATTTACCTCATAGGCATCTTGGTAGCTAAGAGGGCCCACAGAGCCATGCCTCCAGGAATCCATACCTTTGTGTGACCTCTCTCACACAGAATCTGAGCTGCTGCTATGTAACCAGTAGATGTAGTGGAAGTAACACTGCATGCCTTCTGTGGCTAAGTCTTAAGAAGTCTTGGCATGTTCAATCTGGGGGAAGCCACTGCCAGGTCAGAAGTCTGACTAACCGGATATGTTGTGAGGAAGCCCAAGCTAGCCATGTGGTGAGACATCCGTGCCTGGTCTGCCAGCAGCGGTGCCTGCTCTCCCAACTGAGGTGGCAGCATGTGAGCTATTTGGCCACCCCAGCCCAGCCAAGCCATCAGATAACTTCAGTCTTAATTACCATCTGACAACAAGTACATGAGAGACCCCAGGAGAGAACTGCCCAGCTGAACCCAGACCATTCAGAGAAACATGAGAGATTAGATAAAGTATGTGTGTGTGTGTGTTATATATATATGAAACATGAGAGATGATTTTTAGACAGATAGATACAGTAAGTTTCTGGGTGGTTTGTTATTCAGCAGTAGATAAACCAAAAACAGATTTGTTGTGAAGAAAGGAGATAATGTGTTAAATCCCTCAAATGAAGGTGAGCAGCTGTTTTATTGTAATTGTTTTGACAATTCCGAAACCAAGGCCTTTCTAATATCCTCAGAGACTTCATTATCATTTGCCTGCATGATGAGGATAGTGATCATTCTGTATTCTCTGGACAAGTATAGAGGGGTGAGTATTTGGGGTTGGCTGGCATTCAAGATGACTGTCCTTTTTCCTTAGTGCAGGAGTTTAAAAAATTCTGCTCATTTTCCACTTGTATTTATTTCTTCATAATGAGTGGAATTTCCTACAATAAGAGACATTTCTTGTCATGAAGTCTCTTATTTAGAACCTTTGATGCATCTCCATTCTGGATGACAGGGCCCATTTTTCTGTTTTTATAGACTCTCCATCTGTCTGTAAACTATAGGGGAAATAAGATGTGGTGGATTTTGAAAAAGTGACAGCAAAAGTGGAAGAACAGTTGGCTGAGCAGCTTCCCAACAATTGGGAAAGGCTGCCAGAGTGGATGTCAAGGAGAAATTGGTTCTTTGGTTGTGTTACAGAGCAAGCAGATAATGAAACAGAGAGAAGAAATAAGGAGGAGGGACGCAGAGGGCAAGAAATAGAAGGATTTGATATTGGAACACCAGAGCAAGCAGTAGCAGGTTGAATGGGAGGTGCTTGGGAGAGTAAGAGTAGGTTGAAACTTCAACACATAATGAGTTCACTCCCTGCTATATGTAATTAATTCTAGTTTTATTTTTTTCATGTTCTCCCTAGAGAAAAAAATCGGTGGCCTGGACTGTCTGTATTATAGTTGTTTGAAATCAAAAGACATTCTTTGTGAAGCCTATTTCCCTTGCAGTTCTCCAGATTTTGTAAATGTCATTGCCAAGTAGCTGTATTTAAGAATTTCCTCATTGTCTCACCAAATTTAGAGTCCCCATGCATTTTATAACTGTTGTTAGTAGAGGGGATGAAAAGAAGAAAATAGTATTTTTCAAACAGTAGTAAAGAGAAGATTACACATTCCCATGCTGATCTATTCTTAAAAGATAATAACTCAAATTTTCTTCATAGCTTTAAAAAATCTCTGGTTTCAGTATTTTTCCTAGTTGTATGTAGAATTTATTTGAGGAAATTTTTTGTAGTTATATCATCCTTAGTATTAACTGGTTTTCAGTGGAGTTAAACTGGAAAAATGAAAGCCCTTGAGGATAAGAAATTTATTTTCTAATGTGGCAAAGTAAATATATACATCCTTCAGCTTGACTTGTTGGTAGGGAATTTTAGGAAATTACTTATGTGCCTGAGTTTCATGAATTATTCAATTAAGGGTTATTTTCCTTTTTTAATTTATCAGTGGCTCGGTCCTTTAACAATCTTTTGATTTATTAAGAATCACTTTCCAGAATTAGATTTAAAGCTTTATTTTCTTCTGATTTTCCTATGAAAATTGAATATGTCTCTTATAAAACCTGTGTTTCTTTTCTATGACTTTGCCTATTCCTTTTAGAACTGATGAAATTAAGAAACAGACAAAAAACTACCTCATCTGAAGAACTGGACTTCAGAATTAAAAGGACATTTCAAGATCTTCTTTTACTTATTGGCAATAATATTAGGTTGGGGGATGCTGATCCCGAGTTCCATTTGGAAGCAGAAAACTTGCTTCCATCCAGAAGTCTTTGGTCTTCTACCTGCCTGTCATTTGCCTCTCAATCCTGGCTGTAAATTTTAGGGAAACTGTACTCAACTGGAGTTATGTATCATAATCACCTATGAAGCCTTTTAGTAGTAGAGCTTCCCCATGAGCAGGTGTATTAAATCAGAATCTCCGGGTGTGTGTGTATGTGTGTGTGAGAGAGAGAACCATAAC
>NW_004443937.1:1069395-1153830 GCF_000243295.1 Trichechus manatus latirostris
GTACATCTCATTGGCTGAGCGTGTACCAGGCATTTGTGTTCTGGCTGCAAGGAAGCTGGAAAAGTAAGTCACCTGCTATTTTGGCTTCTGTAATGGATATCTGACTGCCTTCCAGCCAGTCTTCTCATGGTGAGGAATTCCCAAACAGAGGAAGAGACTTCAAATGCATGACAGCCAAAGAAAAGACAATTGTCACTTATATGGTATGGGGTGAGGGGTGGTGAGGGATTGGGCTTTCTGAAAAGCAGGAGAGAGATTTTTTAAGAGTATTGCATCTTTTTTCCTCTGAACAGATGACGATGTGGCCTGAGGACTGGGCTTGGTTCAGGACCTAAGACAGACAGTGTTTGTAAACACCCCTTAAATGGAAGGGCATAGACCTAAGGTTCCCAAATTGTCTTGGTTCTTGTTGCCTTCAGCGTCTCCATGATGTTTTCAGAGCTCCCCTAGGCCAAAATACCCAACAGTTTTATCAAGTAGTTAGATCCAAAAAAACAGTAAGTATTTATGTCCTAACACAGTTTGAAACAAATTCACATACATTGAAAGAAAAATACTTTTATGCCATTCTTAAATAACCACAATTACTTAGTAATGGAATATGTTCACCTGTTGGGTACTGAATGACTTTTCCAGCCTTGAAATTAGATTGGATGCTAACACCCACATTTCCTGTCCACATTGATTTTCGTGTAGCACTTTTCATCACTTAAATGACTATGAACCCAACTTTGCAAAGATATGACATCAACAGGAATACAGTGCAATCTGATGTTGAAACTGGAAACTACCTGCAGCTACCTTGAAGGTTTAATTCAGTTTGGGAACCATGAGTACAGATTGTTAGTGAAATGGTAATGGGATGATGATAAAAACTTGAGATGAAGGTACTCTTGCAAGACTGCTTGGTTGGGGAGTGTCAGAGCAGCCGGGTGGTTCCAGAACCAGGGGCCAGGGAAAAGCTATGACGAGGTGCCCAGTAAGGAGCCCTGGTGGTGCAGTGGTTAAGCACCTGGCTGCTAACCAAAAGGTCACCAGTTTGAACCCACCCAGTGGCTCTTCAGGAGAAAGACCTGGTGATCTGCTTCTGTAAAGATTACAGCCAATAAAACCCTATGGGGCAGTTCTGCTCTGTCACGTGGGTCGCTATGAGTTGAAATTGACATGATGTCACCTAACAACAACAGCGACAACGGGCACAGTAAATGCTCCTTCTAGTTGCAACCACTCTGTTTCTACTCTGTGTTTCCTTGACTAAGTTAGTGAGGCATTAGTTACCGATCTGTGTGCTGTCTTCCTTCTCATCCATAAAACTCACCTTAAAAAACTGAGGATTTTTTAATGGACCACAAGCACCACAGCCTCCACCAGACTGAGTCCAGCACAACTAGATGGTGCCTGACTACCAGCACCGACTGTACTGACAGGGATCACGACAGAAGGTCCCGGACAGAGCTGGAGAAAAATGTAGAACAAAATTCTAACTCATAAAAAAAAGACTAGCTGTATTGGTCTGACAGAGACTGGAGAAATCCTGAGAGTATGGCCCCCAACACCCTTTTAGCCCAGTAATGCAGTCACTCCTGAGTTCACCCTTCAGTCAAAATCAGACAGGCCCATAAAACAAAACGAGACTAAATGAGCACACCAGCCCAGGTGCAAGGACGAGAAGGCAGGAGGGGACAGGAAAGCTGGTAATGTAATGGGGAACCCAAGATCGAGAAGGGGAGAGTGTTGACATGTTATGGGGTTGGAAACCAATGTCACAAAACAATGTGTGTATTAATTGTTTAATGAGAAACTAATTTTCTCTGTAAACCTTCATCTGACATACAATTTAAAAAAAAATCTGAAGATTTTTAAACACTTATTTACTGAATCATGAGGAAACACAGCTTTCTTCTTATATGATAAGTAGAAAAATGAGTATCTCTTGCCCCGATCAGGCCAATAAAGAACTTGTCATTGTTAGCTGACTTCAGGTTGGCCCCTCACTCATGGCGACCCCCTTGCACAACAGGATCAGGCTTCTGTGATCCATAAGATTTTCATTGGCTGATTTTTGAAAGTAGATTGCCAGGACCTTCTTCCTAGTCTGTCTTAGTGTGAAAGCTCTGCTGAAACCTGTTAAGCATCATAGTAACATTCAAGCCTCCAGTGACAGACAGGTGGCTGCGCATGGGTTACCTTGGCTGTGAGTCAAACCTGGGTCTCCCACATGAAAGGTGACAATTCTGAACCACCACTGCCCCCCATAATAAAGAAGTAGGTATGTCTAAAATAATTTCCTTTTTTTTTTTGATACTGTGTATAATCATCCCAGTGCTGGAGTATGCCTCAAAATTTATATTTTGTATGCAGAAGAATTCTTCCTTTTCTTTTTATGAGCTACTTGTTCCTCTAATCTCTATTTCCGTATGCCCAGGGCTTTTATATATATGAATAAACTGTCCAATTATCATAAGTGTACTCTCTGCTTTTATTAAGAATCCAAGATCCTTTTCTTCTAAAGCTCCCAAATTTTACAGTCTACCAGCCTGACTAGACTCGGTATACAGTCTACAGTATCGAACTTCTCAAGTTAGGTATTACTTTTCCCTGTTCTTCAGCTTAATTGCAGAACACCTTAGCATTTTAAATGCTTTTCCTCCATTGCAGCAGGCAGCTTTCCATAAAGATATCATGTGGGATGTTGTGCTAGGCAGGACTGTTGTTGTTGTTAGGTACTGTCAAGTTGGTTCTGACTCATAGCAACCCTGTATACAACAGAACAAAACACTGCCCTGTCCTGCTCAATCCTCACAATCATTGCTATGCTTGAGGCCATCATTGCAGCCACCGTGCCAGTCCATCTCATTGAGGGTCTTCTTCTTTTTCGCTGACCCTCTACTTTACCAAACATGATGTCCTTTTCCAGGGACTGATCCCTCCTGATTATGGCCCCCCAAAGATACCCATGACCTAATCCCTGGAAACTGAGAATATGTTGCTTCCAGGTGTGATTAAATTAAGGATCTTGAGATGGGGAGATTATCATGGATTGTTTGGGTAGGCCCAATGTAATCACAAGAATCCCATCTAAATGAAAAGAAAAAAAAAAAAAAAAAGACTAGGAACTAGAGTCAGAGA
This sequence comes from Trichechus manatus latirostris, assembly GCF_000243295.1. Classification (NCBI taxonomy): domain Eukaryota; kingdom Metazoa; phylum Chordata; class Mammalia; order Sirenia; family Trichechidae; genus Trichechus; species Trichechus manatus. The sequence goes on from NW_004443937.1 coordinate 1,072,525, forward strand.
AGAATATGTGATGATAGAAACAGAGGATAAAGTGATGTAATTGCTGGCTTTGAAGATGGAAGGGGGCCACAAGCCAAGGAGTGTAGCAACTTCTGGAAACTGGAAAGGGCAAGGAGATGGATTGTCTCCTGGAGCTTACAGAGGGAACGTAGCTCTGCTGTTACCTTGAATTCAGTGAGACCAGTTTTGGACTTCTGGCTTCCAATACTCTAAGGTGATACATATATGTTAATATAAGTCACTAAGTTTGTGGTAATTTGTTACAGCAGCAATAGGAAACTAATATGAGTGTGAAGTTGAGGAGAGCTTTAGAAACCACAGAAAGTTCAATGAGCCTTTTGAAATTGTTTAAGTCATATTGTAGAATGATATGGTTTTCAGAGTCTCAAGCTGATAACTACATAATCATACCTTCGCTGTCCTCAGGTTTACCGCAGAATTTTACTGTACTTGTGTTCCAGTAGAGATACTCTCACTATGAAATATTTTTAAGTAGAATTCTGATGATTGCCTCCAAAAAGCTTAAAGCCGTTGGCAGATACATCCAGTTTATGAATTCAGCTTCAATAGTGAAGACTGAAGTGCTCCACTCACTGACCAATAGTGGCTTAGCCGGGAACTGAGAAATAAGTCAAGAATTCCAAAGTGGCTGACACCACCATTACATATTTCTTCATCCTGACATATCTTGTATGCACTTTAATGACACTTTAATTGTTTATATTATAGTCATGTAATCTAATACATTAAATACCATGGGGCTATTTTGACTGCTCATATACTCAATGATGGAAGCAGAGGATATACATAAAATGGGTGAATATGCCTTTTCAATATTTGTGGAAGCATCCATTTCTACATATGATTAGCATGAATAATCTGTTTTTTCCTAAAAATATTTTGTAATCTCTTCAAAATACATTAGGCTTTTCTGCTCTTTTTGGAGCTAGAAATTTGCTCTCCTGCTTTTTTATATTCTGTCATTTTTCACTTCAGTTTTCATAATTACTCTCTTCCTCCTCTGTTTAGGAACTAGTACAACTGCCTTTGCAAATGGTCTTTCAGAAAAGGAAGAAGCAGCAGCACTTCATAGAAACTAAAGATCTGATTTCAAGCATCTAATGTGAAATCTTAAGAGACAATCAGGGTGCAAGTTTTCACATGGCTTTCAGATTTTGTGAATGAGCTGCCTCTATTTTTTTGTGATTGTTGAGCAGTGAAGCAGCCCTTCTGCTCTCTTCTAAAGGAACAAAATGAGTGCTCTGCGGCTTTAACCTGTTTTTTCTCTCTTAACTAGATTCAAATGTATGTCATGCTTTGTGCCTTCATTACATAAGTAATCCATCTCAAGGTCACTCAGCACCACGCACGCCTTCTGAATGGTTCATTGTATGGCAATGCAGGCACAAACTTTTTGACCATCCCATGATCTGTGACACGTTTGTTTCATAGACTGGATTTAAAAAATAATAATAATCCCTCATTTTCCTTGTAATTTTGGATTAACCATGGTCAAATGAACAAAATAATTCTGTTTGGATATATGTTTTCTGCTTCCTTTATTTGAGGATCTGGTTCACTGTTACATGCACAAATGCTTTGGTTGCTAATGAGGTTGGACCAAAACTTTGTCAATCCAGATGTTGCGTATACTGTGTGAAAAAAAAGTGTTAGGTTAAATAATGTTAATTATCTTGTTTAGTCTTCACAACAAATTTTAGGAAGAGGTGAAATATTCCCATTTTGTTGTTGTTATTGTTAGGTGCCGTCAAGTCACTTCCAACTCATAGCAACCCTATGTACAACGGAGCAAAACACTGCCCAGTCCTGTGCTATCCTTACGATTGTTGCTATGCATGAGCCCATTGTTGCAGCCACTGTGTCAGTCTATCTCGTTAACAGTCTTCCTCTTTTTCACTGACCCTCTACTTTACCAAGCATAATGTCCTTCTCCAGGAACTGATCCCCCCTGATAACATGTCCAAAGTATACGAGGCAAAATCTCACCATCGTTTCTTCTCAGGAGCATTCTGGCTGTACTTCTCCCCGTCCCCCCCCCCCGCCCCCATAGGATGACAAACTGACAGATATGTGGAAGATTCCAATTTTAGGGATGAAAAATATGAGGCTTACAGAGCTACCCCCAGAATACACATTCTCAGTCCAGATCATCAAAGTCTAAAATTTTGCCTTTCTATTATATAACTTTGCCATTCATTTACTTTGGACATGTCATCAGGAAAGACCAGTCCTAGAAAAGAACACATGGTTGGTAAAGTAGAAGATCCGCAAAAATGAGAGAAATCCTCAATGAGGTGGATTGACACAGTAGCCACAATAGAGTCAAACATACTGTTGATCATAAAAATAGCACAGATTTGAGCAATGTTTTCTTCTGTTAATAACAAGTAAAACCAAAACCTGTTGCCGTTGAGTCAATTCCGTCTCATAGTGACCCTATAGGACAGGTTTCCAAGGAGTGGCTGGTGGATTTGAACTGCCGACCTTTTCGTTGGTAGCCGTAGCTCTTAACCACTGCACCACCAGTGCTAGTATTTGCTAAATGCATGGTATGTGCTAAGCACTGCAACCAGTCCTTCATTTACACTCACCCACTCAATCCTCAGAAGAAAAATGTATGAGCTATTATTATCCCCAATTTACAGGTGAGGAAAGTGAGTTTAGGAGTTAAGTGGTAACCCAAGGTTCTGTTGTTAGTACAGAATCAGGAATCAGCTGTGTCTTCCAGAGCCTCAAGTCTGACATTTTATGAGCCATTAGAGATAAAAGTGCTCATTAAAGGCAGCTATAACTCATTTTGGAGCCCTGATGGCGCAGTGGTTAAGCGCTCCTTGGAAACCCTATGGGGTAGTTTTACTCTGTCCTATAGGGTCACTATGAGTCGGAATTGAATTAACTGCAATAGGTTTGGTTTGGTTTGATAACTCAGTGTAATGTGTAATGCATGTTTGGTGAAATTGACTTACACCACTATATTTTGGTTACTTTTTAGGCCTTTCAAGTATATCTATTTGAACTGTAGTAGTGGTATGAGGAAAAATAATATCCCCTTTTTTGGGTTACAGCAGTGGTCGGGACTAGGAAGATAAAGTAGAATGGGATGTAAGCAAAGCCCCAGGCTTCATGATTCAGAGCATTTCTAGTAGCTGGGACTGGGGCAATTGCCATCAGGCTTGTGAGTTTAGTGTGGATTGTAATCATTTGAAAAGAAATAATATTGTGTTTTAGGTGAAAGTTTACACAGCAAATTAGGTGCCCCTTTAACAATTTTTATACAAAGTGTTCCGTGCCATTGGTTACAATTCTTAGTGTGTCACATTTTCATTATTTCCTTTCTGTTTGCTCTGTTTCCATTGATCTGGTTCCCTTCCCCTCCTTGCCTTCTCATCTTTGCTTTTAGGTAAATGTTTGGTCTCAAATAGTTAAATGACTGTTTGGTCTCATATAGTTAATTGTCTAAGGGAGCACATTACTCACAGGTGATATTGTTTATTTTATAAGCCAATCTATTATTTGGCTGAAAGGTGAACTGCAGAAATAGTTTCAATTCAAACATACCAATGACCATGAAAATGACACAGGTTTGGAAAGTGTTTTGTTCTGTTACATGTAAGATCGCTTCAGAGCAGACTAGCAACAACAACCACCTTCTGGGTTTCATGGAGGTTCTAGAAGGAAAAAACCATGTGCTTGACTGATGCATGATTCTTATAGGAAATTCACCAGCCATGGCTGGGCACACAGATGAAGAAATTAAAGACATGAAGGCAAATGGGAGTTGTGAGGGTTATGTGTGGCACTCGCCTACTTGAAATAGTTGATTCATCTCTGGCTACACTGCAGCATGGCTTGTTGAGGATTGGGGTTGTATTATATTCATTCTTCAGGCCCTACATCCTAATGTTATTGATTATAAACCTGGAATTTGGAACCAGAAGACAAAGCAATGTGGGGCACATAGTAAGTCCTCAATTAAATTTATTGAAGTAAGAATTGGAATTGTATACATCAAACCTACTCTAGATGAGATCTACTCTCATCTAGAGTGGTGTGCTCTTGTTAAGAGAGAAAAAATCTACCCAGGATTTCCCTGGGTTTCCTGGCCACCCAGGAGAGATTTCTTAACACTGAAATATCATGGTTGGTAAAATAGAAGGTCAGCGAAAATGAGAGAAACCCTCAATGAGGTGGATTGACACAATATTCACAATAGAATCAAACATACTGATGATCATGAAAATGGCACAGATTTGAGCAATGTTTTCTTCTGTTAATAACAACTAAAACCAAATTCTGTTCCATTAATTTATTTTATTTAAATGAATAGGAATAAATACGCAAAGAAGATAAGATACTACCATAAGATATTTGCACCTTGATATACTTTTCTGAAGAGAGCACTGCTAATTACATAATTTTTAGAGTTTTCATGGAGTAGGTTATAGCTGCTGTTCTGGGCTGATTATTTATAACTTTCTCCCAAAGACAGTTTTCATCCTCATATTTCCTTTGCTCATGTGGAAATACAGTAGCTGAAGAAAGAAGAGAGTTTGTGACCCACAACTAAAAAACTGTATTCTCCTGTCACTTCATCAAATTAGTTCTGGTGGAGTTTTGTTTCCCCGTGGAAATAAATCACTGTTAAGCGATTCTTTATAGAGCAGCCCACACATTTATCATACCACAGTGATGTGAACCTATTTAGGGAATTTTAAGGTACAGTTGGTCATGTCGCTGGCCTAGCAACTCTGGCCTTGTCACATTACATCTCTCTCCACACCCTGTGCTCCCTTAATCCTTGAGAATGAAAACTGGAGACCGGCCACTTACACGCTCAGAAATAATTGTATAAAACACAATACCGTGGCAGTGAGATTGAGCTTTTAATTTTTTCAAGTTGACAGAGTGAGAAGACTGATAGAAGAGGGCAGGTGAATTGGGGATGATGATAAAATACCTTCAAAACTTTAGCTTTTATGATTTTTTTGCCTGGGATCAGTTTGACTGTTAAGAAGTTGATGGAAAACAATTGGCTTTTTGCATGCCCAACGTTAAACATGGAATGCAATTTTAGTTCATATTTGTTGATCATTTTCCAAAAGCTTAGCGTACGTTTCTCATTGTCCTCCTTACAACACTATACAATAAGGATTAGAGTGATAGTTGAGGATTAGAAAGCTTGAGTAAATTGACCAAGGTCACACAGTCTAGTATAACAGGGTGGGAGAGAACCCAGGGTGCTCTAATTACTACACTGAACTAATTCTTATTTTTAAAAACTGAAGCCTTGCCATTAGGATTTTTTTTTTTTTATCTTTCATGCTTTTATTTGGGAATTGATAATTAACCATTTAAAGAAACTAGTTACCTAATTTAAACTAGAAGTCATCAGGAAAATAGGTAAACTTGCTGTTGTATTTATTTATGATGTTTATTTTATTTTTAAAATATACAATATTGTTTTCTATATTTGAGGGATATCTAGGAATCCAAGACTTATCATGTATTGCTATTATTGATACTGTTTACTGTGAATTTGGGGAATAATTTAATCCACTATTTTATTAACTCAGTCGTCATCTGCAAAACTTAGAGTGACTTTGATTACAGTTTTACCCTAGAGTAAAAATTATCTATTCCCAAAAGTTACTGGAGTAATATCTATCTACATTTTGTTTGAGGATCTTGTAGTACAGTGACTTTCAAACTTATTTGTCTATGACTCAAAATAAGAAATATATTTTATATCCTGTCCCAGTAAATACACACATACAAATACATGTATATGAAGCTATTATTTCACAAAATATATTGCTTACCCTTATTTTGGTCAGTGCTCACTGATATTTTTATTTTTTTCCATTACAAAGTATATGCTGGTCATGACCCATTGTACTGATTTCATAACTCCCTGATGGTCATACCCCGAGGTTTTGTAGTTTGTTCAAGTGTACTGTAGTGGAAAAAAGATGAGATGGCTTTTCAGTCAGGTAAACCTGGGTTGGGTCCCTACCCTGGCATACATTGGTTATATGTCAAATTACCAATAAAATGGTGATAACTGGTACTTCCCAAGGAGGTTGTGATGCCTGGTACTGTGTAGACACTCACTAAATACCAGTTTCTTTTGTCCTTAGAGTTCACATTTCCGTCATTAATTATCATTCCATAGTATTGTAGTAGTAAAGCCCTAATTGTTTATCATTCTAGCATTCTTGTTTTGATTTCTTTACTATTTGTGATTTCAAAATATTCTTCATATCTTTGACTAAAAAAAGAAAATAGTAAAAACAAACAGCAGCCCCCAAAAAATTTGCGATAGTTTTAACAGACCAACATTAAGTACTCTAGACAACAGGAGAGAATCTAGAAGCTCGTTAATTTTTATGTACCATAAATGGAAATGACTACTTTTATTAATTATTTTTTATGACCACCTATTGTAACATCTTCTAAGATTTTTTTTTTTTTATCTCTATTCTGTAATCTCTCTGGCTTATTTTTTTTTTTTTTTTTTTGGTAGAGTCTCCTTCAGTCAACCCTTCAGCTATGTGATTTCCCACCTCAGTAACCTTGCCTGGCTCCCCATCGTCTTCCAGATTAATCATAGACTCCTCAGGTTTGTAAATTCAAGCTAAGTTGAAGGATTTGGCAATACAGTCCTAGGCTACTTTCGCAACTTTATTTCCTTTTACTCTCCTCTCTCTACATTGTACTTACTGGTCCAGTTTAAACAATATGACCATGTTTCCCCAAATGGATCTCACATTTCTAGTCTTCGTGTCTTTACCTAGATCCTTCTGCTCTATCTTCACTCTTTAAAGACTGCTCGTGATTTCAAATTCCATATCAGAGCTGCCTATTTTATTTTGACTCTTCTAGTTGATTCCCCTTTCACTCTTTCATTACTTCTACTGATATTGGTTTTCCTGAAGCACCCTCCTAGGGGCTTCTTTCTTCCTGTCTTAAGGCATGTACAGCCTGTATCGAGTTGAAAATATTTCACAGCTGATTGGTAGTAGCCCTGAAGATAATTCAGGAAAAATAGTGGTAGGATTAATTACACAACTTTGGCTTTCAACATTCATTATTTCTTGGGCCATGGCAGTAGGGTCAGTTTACCCAGTTTGTATAAATCTTATGAGGCTGAAAAATGGACTTTATAATTATCAGGTGATATTGAAATTCAATAAGTTGGTGAATGTTAATGTGTCTCTCTTTTTATATAACTAGATGCCTTGGGACACTTGCAATATGTGGCATTTATATTGTATTATGATATGTTAATAACATGTGGATCAGAGACTGAGCAAAGGTCAAGGACAAATGTAATTTTCTGTGAAATGTATATCTAATATTCTTAACATTTAGCTGATTACCTTTGGTTACCAATTAAACACTATATCTCCCTTCTCCTTATGCATTTTTTGTGATGTCTATTGGGTGACATTCATTAATTCTGTCATTGAAATCTCAACTAAAGTATTGCAGGGTTTTTTTTTAAAAATTATCTTGAGTTTTGTATATTTTATTGATTCTGCTTTAATCTGAGAGATTTGTTTTTGTGATTTAGAGCAAACCAGCAAATTTCACAGTGTGTCAAGCTTTGGGTCAGCTATTAGATCATTATGATGTTTCAGAAATGTTTCATCTACTTTATGGTGGTCTTCAAGGTGAAATGGTGGAGCATTGCAAAGAGTACTAATATTGTCAAAATCCCAGGACGTAGAAAGTGGCTTCATTGTTGTCAGAGGGTTGTGCAGCTTCCACTTGGCTGTTTTTATGCAGAACACAGAATTCATGTGAGGGCAGGTCAAATGGCAACCTTTAATCTGTAGAGGGATGCATTGAGAAGTGTGGTACTGGCCACAAATTATCAAATTCTGATTAACAGGTCCTTCAGAGGCCTCACTGGCTCAGTTATTGTACCTAAAAGCACCTTCAGGCTTACATGCTGAATGTGGAGACCGTCAGTTATAAAATAACACTGCCTTAGGTCACAGGAAATATTGCTTGAAATCCTATACCTCTATTTGAGGTCTTAAAAACAGCATGCTCTGTAGATGCTACTCTAGGTCATGTGTACTTATTAACTATGCCTATAAATGCAGTTAAGCTCCTCATCTTTAAAAGCAGTAATGCTTTACATTTATAGAAGTTGATACAGTGAGTTTTCCCTGGAATAAAAAATTATTTCTTTAGTGTTTAGTAAAAATGCAGAAACCTGCCGCCTTGCAGGTTGCACAGTTGAACCTGTGTGTTTTTGCTTCCTCGTGCTGATAACATAAGCAGGTGCCTAACCCATGCTATTCAAATAACTGAAAAGCATTTCCACAAGGTTGTCAGGCAAACCTTTGAATTTCATTGCAAATTCAACAGGGAATGGAGCGGCCTTTCAAATTCAATAAGAGTGGCCTTTTCTTTGTTTTTTGCTTTGTAAAGTAGACTAAATACGCACAGTAAAGAAAATAATGATTGGGTGTATCCATGTATATTTATAAGCTAATATGTACAAAGTGCTAACCATCATACTTAACACATTGTAAACACTCAATTAACAGTCATTATACTTTAAGAAAGGCACCCTGGTGGTGCAGTGGTTAAGCTCTAACTCTAAGGTTAGTGGTTCAAATCCACCAGTGGCTCCGTGCGAGAATATACTTGGCATTCTGCTCCTGTCAATATTTACCGCCCAGGAAACCCTATGGGGACAGTTCTGGTCTGTCATGTAGGATCGCTATCAGTCAGAATCAACTTGATGGCACATAACAATACGAACAACATCCTTTAGGAAGCATTTATTACACGGATTAAGAGCATGTGTTCTGCTGCAAAGGTTTCTGGGTTTAAGCTAAATGAATTCAGGGAAGTTGTTTAAAGTATCTTTGCCTCTTTTTCCTCATCTATAAAATGGGGGTAGAATATTTGTCTCAGAGGGTGATTGTGTGAAATAAAGATGTTAAGGGCGTGCAAAGCATTTATAACAGTGTTTTAACGAGCAGAAAAATAATAATAAATGGTAGCTACCTTTTTATGATGCATTCTAAAACTAATTCCCAACATAAACATATTTCTTAACATTCTTGGAAAATTAATATCTATTCTTTTCCTTGCCTGCTTTAAAGGTACTGAAATCTATAAGTAGCTCTAACCAGGTGTAGGACATATGTTTTTCTATTTACTTTCCTCTTGTTGGAGAAATCTATTTCCAAGGGATGGTCTGGTTATTTGTCTATAGATCCTCCCTTGGGGATTGTGGAGCAGCTACTTCAAAGCTATATCAACTTGCACTTAATCATTTGAAACATCAAATAACTTGCTTGTTCGTTTTATGCATGTTTTCTTGTTGAGGAAATTAGTCAACCTAAAAAGAGCACCAGAAGCTTATTTTTCTTGGTTTTACTTAAAGTAGTCCTCAAGCATGTTTATCTTAGAAGAGTAGGGTGTTCCTCTCCAGCTTCTAAGGATGACTGAACTTGAGAACATTCTGTTTAGCCTACAAAACTCACGTTTCCTCTTTGTTTAATTTCTTAAAGCTTGCCTCCCTTTCAATTCAGTTAGCATTTGTCTTCTACACTAGATGGGCAAGATTTGTTTTACCTGCTCTCTGGTAGGATATTTATTTATTTAGCAAATGTTTTTCGAGTTCTTACTGGACCAGGCACTGTTCTAGGTTTGTTGAGGATGTACAGTGAGGAAGAAGATAGACAAAGCCTTTGTTCTAAGGAAGCTTTCACCCTACTGGGAGGAGACAAACAATGACAAGTAAGCAAATAAATAAGAAATTTTTTAAAGTGATGGAAATGATGAAGAAAATGAAGCAAGAAAATGGAAGAAAGAAAGGGTACTTCAGATGAGCTGATCGGGGGAGGACTCTGTCACAATGTGGCATGTGTGTAGAGATTTGAATAATAAGAGGGAGGTGGCTCCAAGAATGTTCCAGGAAGGAAAAAACAAACAACAACAACAAAAGTAAGTGCCAGGGCCTTGAGGCAAGAGTGAGCTTAGTCTGGATGAGAATAGGAGTAAATGAATGAATACCGATTTTTTGGAGCATTTTGTGGTCCAGGCACTATTCAAGGTGCTTGGGATACAGTAGTGAACAAAATAAACAGGTTGTTCTTTCCCTTGTAGAGTTTACATTGTCAGGTAATCAGGATGGGTGGGTGGGAGGCAGGCAATAAACAAACATAATAAGTAAGTTATGTAGACTACTAGTGGATCAGTGTTATGGAAAGAAAAATAATGATGTAATGATATGGAGGGAGGGTTAGGAATGTGTGAGTTTGTGGGCTACAGTTTAAAATAGTGAGGTTAGGGTAGATCTCACTGAGAAGATGATATTTGATTAAAACGTTGAAGGAAGGCAAGAAGTTAGTTAGATGCATATCAGGGATACAGGTAATAGTATAAAAGCCATGAGGTAGAAGTAGGCTTGGCTTATTCACAGACTTCAAGGAAACCTCGGTGGCAGGAGCAGAGTGAGTGAGAGAAAGGGCGACAGGAGGTGAGGTAAGATCACAGAAGGCCTGTGAGCCACAGTAAGGACCTAGGTTTTACTCTAAGTAAAATGACGTGCCATTGAGGGGTGAGGTTGAGGGTCATGGAATGAGGGTAGGGTAGGGTGGGCTAGAGATGAAGCACGGAGACTTCATAGCAGAATGTTGGAGTGAGCCCAGAGACAAGCTCTGGTGGTTTCTACAAGGTGGGGGAGGGTAGTAGGGATGGTGAGACTTCATCAGATTCTGAATCTATGGTGAAAGCTTCCTGAAGTGGAGAGTGAGAGAAAGCAGAGTCCGGGATGACTTTGACTATTTTGTCCTGAAAAATAGAAGACTGAGGGTGGGAAAACCTGCAACTTGAGCAGGTCTGGACAGGGTAAGTTTTGCAATATGTGAAGTGGGAGACATATGTTATACACTGATGTTACTGTTCCTTGTGCTCCTGAATGGACGTAGTGTTCCACACCCCCTTCCTGACTTAGGTTTGGCGGTGTGCCTGGCTTTGGCCTATTGGACATTAGCAGATGAGATGAAAGCAGGGATTGAAATGTGTTCACAGGGCTGTGCGTGCCCTCTTGCACTTCTGCCGTCATCAGGAGACGTGCTTCCTCTGGGTAGCTGCTGACCTGTCAGCCTGGTCCCTGAGAGAGTGAAGGGGAGGCAGAGCAGCCCGCTGAGCCCACATTAGATCGGCAGATCCTCGCTGACCTGCGGATCCATGAGAATTAATGACTGCTGTTTTAAACCACTGAGTTTTGGGGTGGTCTGTTAGAGAAGTTTTTTTGTGATAGCTAACTAACAGAGTGTCTGAGTAGTGAAGTCAAATCTGTAGTTGGATATAGGTCTGTTGTTCAGGAGAAGTCTGGGCTGGAGGTTGAAATTTAGGAGTTGTTGGCATATCAATGGTATTTAAAAGTCAAAACGAAATCATCAAGGGAGTGAGTGTATTAAAGAAGGGGACCAAGGATGCAGTCTTGTGTTACTCATCATTATAGCATCTGGAAAGAGGAACAATCAGCAGAGAAAACCGTTAGGAACAACCAGCGAGGTAGGAGAAACACAGATTGTAGTGAAAACTAAATGGATAAAAACAATATCAAAGAAGAGGAAGTGATCGATGGTGTCAAAAGCAACTGCTGAGAATTGGTCTTTGGGTTTGGTCATTATTGGTGATTTTGAAGATACAATTTTGCAGGAGCAGTGAGGTGAAAGTCTGATTGGATGGATAGATAGATAGCTGCCACTGAGATGACTCTGACTCACGGCAACCCCATGTACAACAGAATGAAATGTTGCCTGGTCCCGTGTCATCCTCACAATTCTCACAATTGCTGGCATCTTCGAGTCCATTGTTGTGGCTATTGTGCCAATCCATCTCACCAAGGGTCTCGCTTGTCTTCATTGGCCCTCTGCTTTACCAAACATGATGTCCTCCTCCTGATGACATGTCCAAAGCAAATTGGAAAAATTTCTGTTGTGATCCATAAGGTTTTCACTGGCTAATTTTTGGAGTCAATCACCAGGCCTTTCTTCCTAGTCTGTCTTAGTCTGGAAGCTCTGCTGAAACCTGTCCACCATAGCTGACCCTGTAGGTATTTGAAATATGTAACATAGCTTCCAGCATCACGGCAACACACAAGCCACTGCAGCATGACAAACTGAGAGATGGTGGGAAACTCTGATTAGAATGAATTTAAACATGAATAGGAGGAAAGTAATCAGAGATGGTGAACAAAATAACTTTTTGAGGATTTTTGCTGCAAAAGAGGTAGAAATGAGGTGAAAGCAGTGACCAGATCACAAAGAGAATGTAAATGATGATAAAGATGTTGGACTTTATTCTGAGAGCTGGAGAGTTAGGTCAAGTGTTTAGAAGTGATCTATTCATCTTACATACTACTCTGGCTGCTGCGTAGAGAGGGTATGGAGAGAAAACAGGAAGACCAGTTAAGGTGGGAGATTATGGTAGCTTCAACTGGAGTTGTAGCATTGGAGATTGGAAAGTCATGCACAAATTTTACAAAGTGGCAATGTTTTTGGAAAGATAATAGTTTGAGATCTTTAAAAAATTTAGAAAAGTTTTTGTGACCAAATGAATAATACTAATTTTTTAAAAGTTGCCATTTTAACCATTTTAAAGTGTACAATTTAGCAATGTTAATTACACTAACAATGTCTATCTTTTTTTGAAAACATTTTCATCACCCCAGATAGAATCTCGGTACCCACTGAACTGTAATTTCCCTTCTCCTCCCCCTACCCTAGCCTATGGTAACCTCTATTCTACTTTCTGTCTCTAAACTTGCCTACGTGATAATTATTTTTTATAATTTCTTTACCACTTTGACGTTATCTTATGGAAACATATATCTGTTTGAAGCAGTATAATGTTATTTTGGTTACTTTTATTAAAATTTACATTCTGCCATTTTTCAAAATGATAATATCTAAGGTCTTTGGAAAAATGGATATGATCGTTTTTCTCTCCATCAAATTTCATTCTTTTCTGTGTGGAATCATTCCAGCCACACTGGCCTATTTTGCTCAAGTGACATTAAAGACAGTCTAGTATAAGTCCTTGTCAGAGTCTGTGCAAAATAACCTTTTTTTTTAGTGGAAAAAGTTCCATGATCTTTGCTTGGGATGGGGATTAAACAACAACTACAGCAACAAAACAGACTTTATTTTCTTCGGTCTTGGATTTATATATACTAGAGAATTGCTCTGACAGAAATGGTGAATAAAGTATTTTGCCAGGTGTGCTTTCAGTAGAGACTCAGATGATTGTCTGTGATCTGTTTTGCCCTTACACCACGGCCAGAGGTTCCCATGGGAACCACCCCCAATTCGTGGGAAGAGTCAAATTTAACAAACAATACAGAAAAGCCATTTAATCATCCTCTCTGTGATTCATGAAAGAGACAGACATACTGAGGAGAAGAAATCACTAGAGTCTCTTTCCAGCTATATGGGACTGTCCAGGGAAAAAGTCCTGCTCATGGTAAATAGATATGATATATGACAAAAACCAAACAAGCAAACAAACAAAACAAAAACAAAAAGCCAATGTCCTGAATCTGACAATAACAAAATGTCTCCCATCATCTGTCTACTCTGTTCAAATATCTTTTCAAAATTTGTTAAGTGTTTGGTGTCTTATACTCCATTTTTATTTAACTGTTTTTCCCCTGAAAGATTTATTTCCTGAAAAAAGCTTGGGCTGAAATACAGTATGCTTTACGTACAATCTCATTATGTTCTGAAAGCTAATTGTAAACCTAAATTGCCCATTTCTGCCTCTCTCTATTCTAATGCCTACCTTCCTGTGTTAATTAATTCCTGCTTGGCCATGAAGATTTGACTCAGATACCTCAGCCATTAGCTATCGAATGTGGGGTCCTTGTGTCTTCTATGGGGAAGTGGGGCACCTGGTGCCATAGGACATGAAGTCACGCGTTATCTGTACCTGGAGGTAACTGTTATGAGAGCGGAGACATGGGGTCCTCCAAGATCAGCTACTCAGAAGATTGATGGTAAGAAGAGAGGACATCCCCAGTGTCTTTATGTTGTTAGACCCAGTTCTTTCCATTTTTTTGTTGGACTTGATTGACAATTATTTTTAAATTAGTTTGTTTCTGCCAATTTGATGCTGGGCACTGAGTTCTAAAGATGGTAATCCAGAAGGAGTCCAGGACTCCACATGATCTGGACCTGGCCTTCCTCTCCAGGTTCATCTTCTCACTCTCCCCTTACTCTCTTCCAGTTAGCCACATTGGTCTTTTATTTAGTTCCTCAAACACACCTAGCTCCGTCTGCCCCAGAATCTTTGCACATGCGATTTAATATCCCAGGGAAATTCCTAGGTCCCTGGGTGGCACAAACGGTTTTCGCTTGGCTGCTGATCTAAAGGTTGATGATTCGAAATCACCCATGAAAGCTGTGGAAGAAAGGCCAGGCTATCTACTTCTGTAATTACACGTAAGACAACCCTATAGAGCAGTCTTACTCTGTGATGTATAGAATTGCCATGAGTCAGAATTGATTCAACAGCAACGGGTTTTAGTTAATTTCTATTCTTTACTTAAGATCTCAAATAATATGTAATTCCCTGAGAACTCACTTCTCTGACCCTCCAGTCTAAGTTGTGTTTCCGTCAGATGGGACGAATTGAGGTTACTCACTCAATGTGAGAGCTGACGTGCCTCCACTAATTGTGGAAAAGACTTTTTAAGATTTCCTTTGCCATGATGTGTAATCATATGGAGGCTGTGGACTAAATTTTGGGTGAGGCACTGAGGAGAGGCCAAGTGGTCATCTGGGTGTTTTCAAAGCCAATCTGAGTGGAGAAAACGCTCAAACTGTTTCTAATGAGATTTTCAGCCTCAGGTGGTTGCTTTTGGGTTCTTGACCCTCTCCATACCCGCCCCCAACCCCCCCACCCCTGCCCTGTCAGGGGAAGAAGGCCTTAGAATTGGAGTGACTATAGAGAGTTGAGGAACTGCAGTGGGAAAGGAAAAGTCTGGTAGGGGTGGATAGAAGCATGGAGTTAGGGGTGTTTTAAGGGATCAAAGAGAGCTGAAGGGAAAGTTGAAGGTAGTAAAAAGCAGGAAGGAATAGGGAGGATGATAAGCCAGTTTGGAGAAAGTTCAGGTTTCTCACAGAGTTCGTTGAAGTTCCAAATTGTCCTTTGCCAATTTTTTTTCCCAATTTTGGAGACACTGGACATCATAAGAACCATAGTGGCAGAGCATATATAGTCAGTGAAGGAGAAGAAGGAAGGAGAATCAGAAGACTGAGAATTTCCCATAGAGGAGGGAGGTGCCAAATAGAAGAACAAAGAAATGAGAGGAGATCTCAACAAACAAGGAAATCAAATGAGATTTCAACAGGCAGGGGAACCAAAGAGATCTTAAGAGACAGAGAAACCAACCAACAGAGGCCTCACTAAAGTTGGGAATTCCTGCTTGAGAGTCAGGAAATAGATCTCCACTTGAAGAGTTGAGAAGCCTTCCAAGGAGGGTTCTTGCTCAAATGCGGGTGTGGGGGCATGTGTGTGTGTGGGGTGGGGGGGAGGGAGAAAGTCCTACTCAAACAGAAAAGAACCAGGAAAAGCCTCATTTAAACAGACTTAGAGAAACTCCCTGAAGAATCAATGTCAAGTCCTTACTATACTTCAACGGATGGAAGTCAAGAGCACAGGTTCAGAAGTCAGACTCGCCAAAGGATCCTGATGAGTCAGTCAGTAATGAAGTCAATGGGTGTTCAGAGGTGCACTCCTGAAGCGCTGGGTGAGAGGCCCATGGTCCAGTGATGAATCTGATCCTATCCACGTTGGTAGGCACTAAAACTGTCAAATAAAAAAATTATACTGGACATTGTTAAAACAGACAGGGATGACTTTTATTCAAGAAGGATTATTTTAAGGGAGGAGAAAGGAAAAAGGGAAGAGAAGGGAAGGCAAGGGAAAGGGAGAGAAGGGACATCCAAAATCCCTGTTTGTGGGAATTAAAACAACTGAGCCATGAGAACCTTGGAAGCCCAAGTGCTGGGCATCTTCGATGAGTTTAGCATTCAGAAAGTGTAATTGTCCTCCATTGGCCACATGGGGCCAGTACATGCAGGAGCCCATTGCAGCATAAGACCAATATCCTCAGCAGCATCCTTAAGCAGCGCCACCGTGTGGCAGCAGTAAACAATGGCAACAATCGGATCTCATCTCTACGCCCTTGTGTGGATGTTCTAGGAAGACTTCCTGCCTATTATATGTGTGGGGCATCAGAAGATAAATTGGAAGATCAAGGAATGCGACTGTATATGACCCTTGATTTGCAGAAGCAATTGTGTTCATTGATTTGTAAGATTCATTTGTGCTGGGGCTTAGTCAGTTTTGTTTATCATATATTGTACATTGTACACCATCAATAAATGTTTGAATAAATAAATGAATCCTTTGTTATACAGAAGAGGAGATGGAGGCTGAGAAAAGTCCAGTAACTTATTGTAAGGTCACAGTGTTAACGAGTGGCAGAGCTAGGATAAGAATGTGCATCTTCTGTTACTAGTTTTTGTGGGTTCTGTGTTGGATGATATGAGGATGTCTGAGCAAATTCCTGTGATATGTATCAAGAGGTCACTATGCACTCCGTACTTATGACAATCAAAACAAAAGCGAAACCTGTTGCCGTTAAGTCGATTCCAACTCATGGTGACCCTATATGTTACAGAGTAGAACTGCTCCATAGGATTTTCTTGGCTGTAATCTTTATGGAAGCAGATTAACAAGGCTTTCTTCCATTGAGCCGCTAGGTGGGTTTGAATCACCAATCTTTCAATTAGTAGTCAACTGAAAACCATTTGCTGCATGCAGGGAACCCTACTTATGAGACTACCAGGGAATACAGGTTGCCAAAAATATTCTTGGCTATTTTGGGAGAGGCAAAGTCTGAACTTATGGGGTGCTTATTTTATAATTGTGTCAATCGTTTTGGAAACATTAATATTTCTCTTGCATATCTCTGTCCATCTTCCAGTTTCCCCCATAACCTTCTCCTCCTTTGTCATGGATTGAATTGTGTCCCCCCAAAATATCTGTCAACTTGTGTGGTTGTCCTCCATTTTGTGATGTGTTGTAAATCCCAACCTCTATATGTTAATGAGGCAGGATCAGTGTGACGTATCTTGAGTCACAGCCTTACAAGAAGGTGTGACGCAAGTTACTCTTACTCAAGTCACACCCTTACTTAAGGCACACCCTTACTGAAGTCACGTCCTTGCTTGAGTCACACCTTTTATCTTACAAGTGTTAGAGAGAGAAGAGAGGAGAAGGATCTCACTACCACTAAGAAAGAAGAGCCTGGAGTGAAGTATGTCCTTTGGACCTGGGGCCCCTGTGCTGAGAAACTCCTAGACCCATGAGAAGATTGATGTCAAGATGCATGGAGATCTCTCAGGGACACCAGCCCTACAGATGTTGAAAGGAGACAAGGACCTTCTTCCAGAGCTGACAGAGAAATCCTTCCCATAGAGCTAGCGCCCTGAATTTGGACTTATAGCCTACTAAACTGTGAGAGAATAAATTTCTGTTTGTTAAAGCCATCCACTTGTGATATTTCTGTTACAGCAGCACTAGATAACTAAGACACGCTTTTTTTTTTTTACCTGCCTCCCTGATGCATTTTTCTTTCATCACTGCCCCAAATACATTCCATTTTGAGAAACGTATGTCATTAATTTAGTCAACCACATCTTGACCATCTAAAGACAGAGAAGTTCTGGTTCCTGGTCTGAAATTACAGTCTTACTTATGTAACAATAGAATGAATTGTTTTAAAAGTGAAAATAGAAATAAGAACAAGTTAATATAATGAAAGAGATTTTATAAGGGCTGGTGGATAGTAAAAGAGAGTGGGGTGGGATTCTTCTTAGAGGGGGAGAGTTTCAAAGATATGAGATATGAAGATACAGGGAGCAGGGGAAATGAGAGGTGAGCAAAGAACAATGAACATGTGTTGACTGGGCTGGAGAGGAGAGGGTTGGTAACGTTCTGCAGGATCACTCAGAACCAGAGGGATAACGATGACTTGGGGAAGGAGTTCCTGGAATCAGTGGGACCTTAAGGTGCTAAAAGATGAGTACAAAGTCACCAGAGAAGCTTGTTAAAAATGCAAAATTTTCTTGGGGACAATTAATGGGGACAGAACCTTCATAGATTTTGCATGTATAAATTGGGGATTACCTCTATAGAGATACAAAATAAAAATGTAAAACTCTGAAATAATTTCTGGGTTCAGAATCTGAATTTATTGCCTATTTTCTGGGTGGCTTTGTGTAATTTATTTAAGATCTTAGTCTATTTTCTCATTTACAAATACTGGTTTTTGTGAGGATCAAGTAAAATATTCTATAAGATGTTATACCACAATGCTGGCTTAGAGGAGACATCAATAAATGTTAGGTTTATATGGTAAAATATATTTACTCCAAGTTGTGATAACTGACATAGCTATAGATTTCAATGAATATTTTCAGTTTATCTTGGATTATTTAGTTCCTGACTTATAAACTTTTTCCCTTTGGATTTTCTCAGAAATTAATAACTTTTCATAAGCAGGTGCAGAATAATTGTTTTCATTCAGAAAACATGGCTGGATAAGTCACATTTGCATAAAATCACTCTAAGAAATCTATCAAAGTGAATGAAAAGAACCCTAAATTAGGGAGGACTGTTTCATTTATACTGAAATTAGAGTTTCAACCTCATACACCATGTCATAAAGACAACTTTTTGGATTCAATTTAGTAGAAGTTGCCTGGATTTAATACACATTTCATTTAATTATAGACATGCTGCATTATATGGGAAATGAAAAATGTTTGAAGGGCCTTTTAACAACCCTGATAAATAGGACAGGGTGGCAAAGTTACGCATCAGATTTTACGCTCTGGAAAATGAAACATAGCAAAAAGACTTACAAAGGGGGATTTTCTTTCCCAAAAGTATTAATGTAAGAAGTGTAGATATGTTTCCATCCTTCATTATTTCAATGCAAACATATTCATGAATTCTTAAAACACATTTCATAAATAACAAGGAAATAAAAGCTTTTATCTAACAGTTTCTTAAACCATACAGATGTGGTGGAGATTCAACAAGTGCAAAAAAAAAAAAAAATTGCAGGGGACATATTAAGCTGATGCACCAAAGATAACAGTATAAATGCTTGCCTCTTAGATGAAGATGGTTGAGCAGATCCTCGCTAACTTCTTCACTGTTTCACATCTGAAAAAAGCCTAAACTCTAAGTGGTGGGAATCATCACTGAGACAGGGAAGTGAAATGTCCATTCTAGCAGGAGCCCACAAAGAGCAGCAGGTAGCCTGGTTATAGAATATACGAGTGGTTGAGCTGCAGAGAACCCTGGAGAATGTGGGACATGCACAGCTGATCAGCACCAACCCATGCTTGCCATTTGCCATTGCTTCTAGATCTTCAATTTTTTAAGAGAAGTGGGAAAAATTTTTTTTAATTTAATTTTTGTTCATTTTTGATTTTCTGAGGTAAAATCTCCAAATTTAAAAATGTTAGCAACTAATTCAGCATTCATTTTAAGCATAGTCAGTGTAGGCCTGCATTGTGTGGACGAGGCAGGACATATCAGAGGGCCACATTTGGCCCTCAAGCTTTCAGTTTGCAATCTCTGAGATCTAATGGACGATGTTAGAATCCTCCTCCAGAATAGAGTAGGAATGAAGTCTCAGATCAAAATCAACACTCTTGGCATCAAGCCTAGAGCTTTTTCCTGGAGTGCTGATTGACTGTCTTAACCTAAGACAGGATCTGATCAGGGAGACGGTTGGGTAAGACTGATACTCCTTAATTGATGCCATATACTTCTAACCAGGGTCTTTTCACTTTGCTGTTCAGAATAAAGGCACTGCTCTCATGAGTTTGAACAGTTTGTGTATATTTTCAAAAAAACACAAATTTCAACATACACAAAAAGCTTGATTATTCCGTATCTGTGCCCCTAATGTCCTTATGAACTTCCTTAATATTTTTAAAACTAAGATAACAAAACAGAGTAGAGAACTGTCAGACATTGGTCGCATCATTGCTGGACCTAGTTTGGGTCTTTTTCAAGCTTTTCATATGGTGATTCAAGCCAGTTTTATCTGAGTATTGGGAAAGAATTGTAGAAGCATCAGAGCAGGGGCAAAGGATATAAAAGGCATCAGAAGGTTGATTTTGAAACCATCCCATTTCCCTGCCCTGTGAATTTAATATTGAATGGAGTACCTGACAGGAATTTTGAGGATTCCCCTTTCATTGTCTCTCCCTAAGGACCATTGCAGTTTTCCATCCTCTGAGGTGAGCCCTTTTTTGCAGTTGGTTTGTAGAATATGGGTTCTGTCAGCAGCCATTAAAAATACCCTATTTTATTTTTAAAGCTATTTTGAATGGATTATGTTGGTTTTTCCACTCTGATCTTTTTTTATCTGAACAATAATAAGGTCAGTTTGATGCAGCTTGATTTTTTTCCCCCTGACATTTAGTTTAATCCTTTCACAAACCTTGACCTCGTTTGTGTTTAACCTTGGACCACCTGCCTTGGTTGGTTACATGATTTGCAAATTAGGACATGCCTATTTATTTTTTCTTATTATTGAGCTCCAAAGCTCACCAAGATTCATCTTTTTCTTTGCTTTGCTTTTCCCTCTACTTCTCTGTTTTCTTACGCTCATATTAATAAAATTGCTTGAAAAATAATCATCTAGTCAAATGCCTAATTTGTTTATGGAAAAACAGTTTACTTGCAAGTATGTAGGTTGGAAGGATACGTTACTAAATTATAATTTAAAATTTTTTTATCATTGAATGTCAGTCTCACTGTGTTCCTTCTATGGCTCTATAAATATACATTCTGTTGAAATGTTAGAGGTGGAAGGTAGTTTGGCGATCATTTGCTCTAAAACCATCATTTTACTGAAGAGGCAAGTGTAGACCAAGTAGGAGAGGTGTCTTGGCCAAGGTCATACAAATGCTAGTGGCAAAATCAGGAAATAGTATTGCATAGTGGTTAGGAGTAGTTCAGGATTTGGAGTCAGACAAAACTGAGTTTGTGTCCTGGCTGGCTGAGTATTAATTATCTTGATATGACTTTAGGCAAGCCAGATAACTTTTTGGAGCTCTAGTTTCAGTAGCTGTAGAGTGGAGATAATAAGAGTACACCTCAAAGATTTGTGATGAGGAATAAATGATAGAATCCACATCAACTGCATTCAACTGCATGGCACAGTGCCTAACACTTAGTAAGTTCTCAATGAGCCGCTATTGCTACTGCTGTCACTATCGTAATTATCAAGACATCGGTGGTTCAGTGGTAGAATTCTCGCCTTATATGCGGGAGACCCAGGTTTGATTTCTGGCCAGTGTACCTCATGCACAGCCACCACCTATCTATCAGTAATGGCTTTGTATATTGCTCTGATTCTGAACAGATTTCACTGGCGCTTCCAACTACAACGGACTAGGAAGAAGGGCCTGGTGAACTACTTCTAAAAATCTGCCTGTGAAAACCCTGTGAATCACAGTGGTTTGAGCCACTGTTGATCATGGGGATGGCACAGGACCAGGCAGCATTTTGTTCTGTTGTACATGGGGTCATCATGAGTTGGAGGCCAACTCCACAGCAGCTAATAGCAGCGACATAATTATCATTCTGATCACCAGTCCACGTTTTTTATTTTATCACACAGCAATGCTTCCACGCAATATAAAAGACCAAGGGATTTCTTAAGGTCTTTCAAACTTTTTCAGCAGAGGCTTGGTGTCAGGTGTCATTTGCTGAAAGTATCTTAGCTTATCCAGTAATGTATATGGGTGTGTAGTATTAAGTTTGCACCTTCGCTTGGTTTCCATTCTTCACATTTGGTTCGTAAATTCAGCAAGTATGTGTTGAGTACCTTTGTTCTGCGTACAAGGGTCTGTACTAGATCCTAAGGATACAAATGTGATAAGGAAGCTATAGCCCATATCTTCATGGAGCTTATGTTCTGGAATGTGGGAAAAGAAGCTGAACAACTAAACATACACTAGCATAATTATGATTGTGGTAAGTGGTAAAGATGAGTACCAAGTGCTATGAGTGAATAAAAGAGGGAGATCAAAGTATGGGAACCTGTAGAATGAGTAGGTCTTAGGCAAATAGGAGGGTATAAAGCTTTGTGTTTGGAAGGGGTAGTATGTGCAGAGGTGCAGGAAGGAAAAAATATTGCAATTCCAGGAATAGAGAGTCATTGTGGCTGAAGTATGTGGATGCTGGGAAATGAGGCTGCAAAGGAAGGAGGGGACAAAGCATGAATTTTTAGGTTATGTTAAAATTTTTGGTCTTTACCGCAGGAGTATGAAAGGTTAATGAATGGTTAAAAGAAGAAAAGTGTCATGACCAGATCTTTTCAAAACATTATTTTAGTTGCTTCATGAAGAATGGGTAGAGGGAGGAAGATCAGAAGCAGAGCAGTTCGGGGTAGAGGGTGGCTTGGAATAGAGTGGGGACCGTGGAGGTGGAGGGAGATCTGAAAAACACACAGGAGGCAAAATCAGTGAGCCTGGCGTGTGATCGAGTGCGTCTACAGAGGTGAAAAGAAGTGTCAAGAATGACTCTGCTTCTTGACTGGACTTCCAGATAGTGTGACTGTTGATGCAGGATTGATCCATAATTGGAATGTTTCTAGATGTAACCAAAGCACAAAGGAGTTCGGGGTCTGGCAAAAACTGATTGGAATAATGAACAACACAATACAGAGGGAAGTGAAAAGAGGACTCAAGGTCATGACTAGAATAGAAGTCATTCATACTTTAAGTATGTTAAATAACAAATACCAGGAGTCAGGATAGGTAAGTTATGAATTGCAAGGTATGTGTATGTCTATCAGAGTTGAGGAATTCTTGTCTCTTTATCTTCTTTTATGGGCGCAGTGTTGTGCTGTGATAGTTTTCAGATAAACTACTTAGGTCAGCTAAATTCATCACTTTTAATAGAAACCTGTGATAATTTGTCCCAGTTTTTTGATGTAAATTGATCAATTAGAATGTTTGCATGCCAAAATTGAACTAAAATCAATGCCATTTATACCCAAGACATTGCTCTTGCTTCTTTTAAAAGTGCCTCAAATATTTTTTATATTTTGTTTAGTTTTATTCTTTTTCAATGAGAACATGAACTTCAGACTAAATATAGTGTAGATGTGAATGAAATTAAGTAAAATTCCATATAATTTAGTGTAATTTTCTACGTGTATTTTATTCACTTTAGCAGATTATGATTTCATCTTGATTTGCACTTGAATTACTCGTTTTTGTTTATCACCTTTACAGTAAAATTTCTGTCTGATTGAGAATTAAGTATTTTATGTTCAGAGTTTTCTTCCTAAAGTATGTTTTCTTCTGTAGGTTTTTGTATTGGAAAATATTCCATTTAAATGTTCACATATCGTACACATTTGTGAATGTTTTAATTTTGAAATAGATAGCTTAAAAAATATCCTGTCACTATGAAAGAATTTGGTGATAATACTGTGAAGGCAAATTAATCAGGATTTTTTTGTTTTTGTATTTTTGTTTTGGACCTTCTTCATCCCCCAACTTCCAGCCAACTGATGTAAGTGGAACTACTATGCCACACACCTGGAAAATAGTTGAGAGTTTCTCTGTCAGTATACCTGCAGTTTATGCGAAGAGACCTGTGGATTAGCTATTCTGACCTCTCATTGACTCAATAGTATTTGTAAAACTAAGGGAATAGAGAAAGATGCTCTTGCTATCTGTTGGCTACATGACCTGTCAAAGCTCACAGCCACAAATACTTAGAAAAAGTTTAAAGCTATTGTCTTAGGCTATGTTCTCCAGAGAAGCAAAACCAGCAAAACGCGTGTATATATAAAGAGAGATTTGTATCAAGGAGATGGCTCACACTGCCTCTAGAGGCTGTACATCCTAAGTCCATGAGGCAGGAAAGAGGATTCTCCTGATCCATGTAGCCACAGGGGTTGACAAACCCAAGATGGGCGGTCCGGAGAGCAGTACCACTGCAGGCCATGAAGATTGGCAGGCAAAACTGCTGGCAAGCCACCAGCCCGAGTCCAAAAACTGGAGGCCAGATGAATGGGAGCACGCTGCAGGATCCGGAACAAACAAAAGCCCTGGCAAGGCAAGCAAAAAGGAAGTAGGCAGAGGAGGATGGAGAGATGAAGGCTGAGGGGGCAGTGAGTCGCCACAGGCTCCAACCCAGAAGGTACCACGCAGCAAATTCCATCATGGGAGTGATCACGTATCAGATTTCAACAGGGAAGTGATCACAATATTATACAACTGCCTAAACACTGAGAGTCATACCAGCCAAGTTGACACACAGTCTTATCCATCACAGATGTATATAGGAGAGAACTATGATCATATACTAATTGAAAGTTTCACTCAGACACAAGGGGATATTGCATTTATCGAACACACAACCATGAAAAAAAAAGAAAAAACAATTGAAAATTACAGGAAAATAAATGTGATTGCTAGCAAAAAAAAAAAAGTATAAATCTCAGTAGAGGTAGTATTACATGACTATACACATGGACCTCACCAGATGGAATACACAGGAATGAAATCCACTACATCTGTGGAAAGAGACCATGGAGAAACTCACTGTCATTAGTCAGAACAAGGGCAGGGGCTGATTGTGGAACAGACCCTCGATTGCTCATATGCAAGTTCAAGTTGAAGCTGAAGAAAATTAAAACAAGTCCCCAAGAGCCAAAGTGCAGCCTTGAGTATATCCCAACTGAATTTGGAGACCATCTCAAGAATAGATTTGACGCATTCAACACTAACGACTGAAGACCATAAAAGTTGTGAAATAACATCAAAGACATCATACATGAAGAAAACAGGAAGTCATTAAAAAGACAGGAAAAGAAGAAAAGACCAAAATGGATGACAGAAGAGACTGAAACTTACCCTTGAACGTAGAGTAGCTAAAGGGAATGGAAGAAATGATGACATAAAAGAGATGAACAGAAGATTTCAAAAGGCGGCTCAAGAAGACAAAGTAAAGTATTGTAATAAAGTATGCAAAGACCTGGAGTTAGAAAACACAAAGGGAAGAACATGCTTGGCATTTCTCAAACTGAAAGAGCTGAATAAAAAAATTCAAGCCTCAAGTTGTGATATTGGAGGATTCTAGGGGCAAAAATTAGAACAATGCAGGAAGCATCAAAAGAAGATGGAAGGAATACGTATACAGAGTCAATATACCAAAAACCATGGGGACGGCATTCAGCCATTTCAGGAAGTTGCATATAATCAAGAACTGATGGTACTGAAGGAAGAAGTCTAAGCTTCACTGAAGGCATTGGTGAAAAACAAGGCTCTAGGAATTGATGAAATACCAATTGAGATGTTTCTACAAATGGATGCAAGGCTGGAAGTGCTCATTCATCTATGCCAAGATATATAGAATTGAAAAATAGTCTATGGTTTGAAAAGACTGGTAAATAAAGCTTTGATGTGTCTGATCCAGAAGAATGAGAAAACGTCCACATCATTAACATTAATGGATAAAAGGGATAGGACCAAAGATATGTAGCAGATTTTCAGAATCATCAGTGATTTCTATAAATATTTATGTGCAAACAGAATTGATGATTTTCTTGGAAATAGCAGTACCAGAGATTTTTCAAGAAAAGGAAACCTGCTGATTAAATGAATTACCCGGGGAAAAAAGGGAAACTATTGTCCTAGATTTACCTTCAATCATGCAAAAGGCGATGGATTCAGATAGTTTTACTCTTAAGGGCTAGAAGCAGTTCAAGAAATGAGTCATTACCAAGTGACTTACAGTGTTTCAGAAATTTAGAAGTAAAAAAGGAATTCTTTTTATCTTATTTAAAGGATATATTTTTAGAGGCTAACATAAATATATTGCCACATTTGACAAAGGCCGTATGAAAATAACAATAACAAAAATTGTAGCCTAGTGTCCTTATGATTACTGAAGTAAATAGCCTCAGAAAAATATTAGTAAATCAAAATCATCATTATGTTAAAAGGATGATATACACTTATCAAATATACTTATTTTAAGAATATTAAGTATTCTGAGGTATGTTATTTAGTTCATTGAACTACATTAAAAAGATAAATTCCTTATTATCTTGATAGATGTTAAAGCCTTTTGATAAAATTGAATAGATATTCCCTAATAAAGCTCTTAGAAGACTAGGAAAAATAAAGAAAGACTTTAGCAAGATTGTAATTGAGGGTATCTGTGAAAAATAATAGCAAACATAACAATTCATTGTAACACTAAGAAGCATTCCTGTTCAAAATCAGAAAGAAGATGGAAATATTTCCTATCAATGCTCTTAGCAGTGTTCTGAAAGTTATGGTTGGTACAATGGAACAAAATTAATAAATCATAGGAAGGGACAATTCTCACTATTTTCAAAATATATTTGGATTTTTCTATAGAAAAGTATACAATTACTTAAAAACTTTCAGAATTAATGAATTTAGTGACATGGCTAGATGCAAGAAAAACAAAACCTGTAGCTTTATAATGTAAGAATCAGAAAAATTAATAGAAATAATATTACATTCACAGGAATTATACAAAAATATTTAGAACTAAACTTAATAGGAAATGCTCATGACCTGTATGAAGAAAAGGATTACCATTTACTAAACAGCATAAAACAATGCTTAATTGAAAAGTAAAGCATACCTTCTTCTTAAATGGGGAGACTCATCATTCTAAGGCTATCAGTTGTGCCCAAATTAATATGTAAGTTTAATGGAGTTCAACAGACTGCTTTTTTCACTAAGAATTAGCACAGGACTTAATGAATCTAAATTTTGTCTGGAGGTACAGTGGCTGGAAAAGTCTAGGAATTTAGAAACATTGAACAATGTGAAAGATGGGATGGAGGACTTTATTAGATATAAAAGTGAATTAAAAAATAGCACATAATAAAAAGTATAGATATAGATAGATCAGTAGAACCAGAACAGACTGTAGTTGGACTTTTAAGTGTATATTAAATATATAAACATAATTGCAGAAATAATGAACAGTTATTTTAATGATTAGAAAAAATTCAAATTAACCTTGAATTTAAATATGCACATAATTAAACACTACTAGATACAAATATAGAAGGATATTTTTAACTTTTGGAGGAGAATTCCTTAGCATTATACAAATACAGGAACTGTAAAAAAAAGAGAACAATAAATTTGGTTACCTTAAAAGTTTACATTCTATAAAACAGAAATTCTCCATAAACACAAAGATATATGTAAATTAATGTTTATTGCAGTATTTTTTACTACATAAAAAAAACCTAAAAGTGTCCACCAGGAAATGAGTAGTTAAATAAAAATAGTACATTAAACAGCTCTACATAATGATAAAGTAGGTCTATCTGTATTGATCTGGAAAAATGTGTATTAAATTTTTAAAGGAAAAAACATAAAATAGGATGTAATATGTGATTTCATTTTGTAGTGCTTATGGTTATGTCTTTGTGTCTGTGCTTTAGGAAAAAAAAGAAAAAGATGCAAAGCTAAATATCAAAATCTTAGGACTTGAGGGACTGGAATTACAGAGTGGAGATTTTTAACTATTTTTCTATATTTATAAATTAATTGAATGTTTATAGTGAGCAGTCATCACTTTAATAATTGGGAAAAGTAGAACTATTTCCAATTTAGGTAAGAAAGTCAGTGAGAAGTTACAGTCTATATGCTACCTGTAAGTTTAGGTAAAATTCTAAGCCTAACTGTTAATTCTGAATGCATTCTGAATCCTAAAGTGCAAATAAGCACACCCACAGTTAGTGTCTGCTCACTGTTACAAGGTAAACATAGTCTCCTGCCACGTCAAAAACCATGAAGGACAGGAATAAATCATTTGTATAATTGATTCACTTGAATTATTCACCGAACAGTATGTCTCATGTTCTTGATGTGCTTGGCATTAATGTTGTCTAGAATTTAGTCTAGACCAGTGGTCCTCAAAGTGTGGTTCCTGAACCAGCAGCACCTGGGAACTTATTAGAAATGTACATTCTCATGCCCCACCCCAGACCTACTGAGTCAGAAACTATTGGACCCCAAGCACTCCAGGAGATTCTGATGGGCTCTAAAGTTTGAGAACCACTGCTCTAGTGCACCCAGGGCAAAGTTCTTTACTAAGTTAAGTTTTATTCTAAGTTAATCTTTCCCCCTTAGAGAGTTTCAGAGAGTTTAGCGAAAATGATTAGAAAACTGACTGCTAATAGTCCAGCTCATAAGAGTGCTTGAATACTTGGCTAAGTACTTTGGACTTGATTTGGTAGACAGTAGGAGCCCTTTAAAATTTCTGAGTGTGGGAATCTTATGACTGGAGACGTCCATCAGAACAGCAGACCCAGGAATAGTGTATGTAGTAGATTACAAGGGACTGACACTGGAGATGGAGAGATAATTTAGGTGGCTGTTAAGTAGACCAGGGAAGAGAGAATAAAAATCTGAATTAGAGTAGAAGAAAGAGAATTGGTAAAGAAGAGGCATATAGGGGAGAGATTGTGAAGGTGACAACAGGACTTGATTTGATGTGGGGACTAAAAGAGAAGGGAAAAGATGATTGAAATTTAAAACTTATGTGACAGGTGTCATGGGCAGTACAGATCAGAGTGAGTATCAGTGATCTGTAAATTGGTAGACTGTGTTTGTGCTATTATCAATCATCACAGAAATGATTGGTTTGACTGTCTAAATTGGGGCTTTCAGTTCATCAGGATGGTTAAAATTCTCAGTAATTAACATTAGAACAAAAGAGAACACAAATACAGTTGAGTACTTCGCCAGACTCCTCAAATATGATTTTGATGGGCTAGGAACTCTTAATGAGGACACAGTGATCAACTGAGCAAACAGACGATTTGGCTTGAACAGAAGTGTCAACATAGTCATAATCTACTAAGTTGCTGATTAGGGATGGTACTAGCTGGTGATGGGCTTTAGCCAAGACACATACAGAATTGTGGGAAGCCAGTGCAATAGAGCTTCTGGGAATCTGAAGGATCAATTGTTTTTTGTCTTATTACCTAATTTACCTGTATTAGTGTTTATCTGCAGAATTAAACACTCCCTCCTTACACTTCCCATAGTCCTTCATTTAGGTTTTTATTAAAGTATTTATCTTAATGGTTTATTTATCTTGAGCAGAGCTTTCTGTGAGTCATAGACCTATGAATGTATATAAGGGATAGACTGAATGTTCTTTGAGGTGAACCAGTGTCAACAAGGATTTGAAGGTGGATATCAGGCAGGTATAATATAGGGACCAAGAAAACAATCTTTGAAAGTTCATAGCCCAGCTCAGCTACTTACTTCCTGTGAGACTTTGGTCTGACTTGAACTCTCTGGTTCCTCATCTATTTAATAGAAATAATTACAATAGTTTACCTCACAGGGTTATTATAATAATTAAATGAAATTATGTATATGCATCATTTAACACAGAACCTGGAAAAATGAGTTATCAAAAAGGATAGCTGTTATCGCTACTATTTTTTTTATTATTATTAAGTAGGCTTGGAAGAGTCTATAGACTTGTTCACATCTTGAGATGAGATGTTTCTGTATCCATCTGATTTATTTTATGAGCACAATCAACTAAAATTGTCCTGTAGGGTTGCTATGAGTCAGAATCAACTCGGCAGCAAAAGTATCAGCTAAAATGGTGATCCCATGTGTTGCGTAGAATTGCACAGAGGGTGTTCAATGGCTGTGACCTTTTAGAAGTAGATCACCAGGCCTTTCTTCCGAGGTGCCTCTGGTAGATTTCAGCTGCCAACCATTCAATTAGTAGCCCAGCGCTTTAACTGTTTGCGCACCTAGGGAGTCACCATTAAGTCCAAATCAACTTGAAGGCACTTTTTTTTTTTTTTTTTTTTTAAATCAGTTAAAAGTTAAGCAAGTGTCACATGATCTGAACTTGCTTGCTGAGTAGTTGGGTAAGGGATTGGTAAACTCCACACTTTGTTTTTACTTCTAGGGAGGAAAGGTACAGTGACTTGGTTATTCCAGATTATACCATTTGCTATCTTTTCAGTGGAAAGAGGGAGCTAGAGTTGATCATTTGGAATGAGAAAATGATGGTAATACTGTAATACTCCTTGAAGGAGATGGACAGTAAAACTAGGCCATTTTCCCTATAAATATGTATACATGTACATTCATGTATATATAAATCATTTTTTTAATTTCTGAAAATTTACATCTCTGATAGCCATGAAAGGTGCCTTTCAGGTTCCCTGTCTTCTTCTAGGAAGCTTTTGAATGTTTGTCTATCTCTTAAACCTCTGCTGATGATTTACCTTTTCTCTGTTGCCTGGGATATCCTAACCTGACATTCATAAGCATGGAAATCACTCATCTTGTGAGGTTCAAGACCCAGCTTGCATTCTTCCTCCTTAGCAAAGTAATTTCCCTTCACTTCAAGCAGAAATAAGATCTGGGGAATTCTGTAGCAGTTTGGACCACTATTATGACATGCATTTCAACCTGCCTGGTATTGTATATATTTTTATATGAATCTGATTTATCTCATTATATTGTAAGCTCCTTGAGAGAAAAGTGAGTTTAATCAATTTAAACATATGGGGAAGGGTTTGAAGTAGAGAAGCAAAAGCACGCAAACCCCAACCCATTGCCGTCAAGTTGCTTCCAACTCACAGTGACCCTATAGGACAGAGTAGAACTGCCCCATAGGATTTCCAAGGCTGTAATCTTTACAGAAGCAGACTGCCACATCTTTGTCCAGCAGAACAGCTGGTGGGTTTGAATCACCACCCTTTCCATTAGCAGCCAAGTACTTAATCACTCTGCCATCAGGGCTCTTGGATCAGAAACAATGACCTCCTGAATGCCATACTGAGGAATTAGCTTGAATAGTAGTGCATGTGACCACATCTCACTGCCTATGGCTTAATGCACCAGAGATGGGTCCCTGTCCCTAAAGGATGATCTGCTATAGAAGTGTCTTGGCACAAGAGCTCTGGCTGACAGGTGTGCTGAATACTTCATGGCAACACTGACCCTATCAGATCATCCAGACAGAATGATCAGAGAGTGGCTGGACTGAAGCTGAAAGGCACAGAAAGAGGGAAGTAATCAGATACCACAGGTAAGCAGACAGCACACAGAAAAGGTGTGAAGAAAGTAGTTAAAGGCAGGAGAAGATTGTCAGCCCTTCTTACCATCTCATTTATCTTTGCAGTAAACCCCATTAATTGAAGTTGCCTGGAAATGTGGCTTATTCTTTGCATCCTGAAAGAGTCTAATTCATGCAGAATTATTCTGTAGTCTTTGGTAGAATCAACTCTCTTTTTGTATCGAATCTAAATCTGCCTTCCTGTAACTTCCATGTATAAATGCTTCCTGAAGTCACACAGAGCAGGCACTACCCCTCTGGCCAATGACAGGCTTCCTAGAATGGACAGAGTTTTCAACACTAGAGGGCTGTCTTTATAGAAAACAAATGAGTATCAGTGAAGGCTTCACATAGTACGCCTCTACCGTGGCCTCCATAAGGAATGATAGAATATAACTACAGGATCTAATATTTACATATTAGTGGAATTTCACTAAGTGAAATATGCATATCTTCTAGTGGTACTCTGATTGTTTTGGGTGGAATATTTAAGGTTAGATTTTAATTATTATGTATCTGTAACAGTGTATATTAGAAAATAACTGGCATTGCAATTTCATGGTTTCATAGTCTCTGTTGATTAGAATATGTCTAAAATACACATTTTAGTTTAAAACATGACTTAAAAATGTTAAGGAAACTATTTTGGTGGCGGGTAGATATGGCCAAAATACTGGAGAATGTTTGCTAATCACTATAATTACTATGGGAGCCCTGGTGGCGCAGTGGTTAAGAGCTTGGCTGCTAACTAAAAGGTGGGCAGTTCAAATCCACCAGCTGCTCCTTGAAACCCTCTGGGCCAGTTCTACTCTGTCCTGTAGGGTTGCTATAAGTCAGAATCGACTTGATGGCACACAGCAACAACAACAACATAATTAGTATGATTCTGCTTTAAAGAAAAAAATTTGACAGATTAGCATGAAATGATAAAGGTGAACTGAACAAAGGTTATCACCTTTATTTTTACTTTCTACATTCAATGGGTATATTTTAAGATATTTATATAGTTTAGGAGATGCATTGCTTTTGAAGTCAGCTTAAGTATAAAATAAAGAAACTATTCTCTATATTAGCACTAATAATGCAAGAACTAAATATTGGAACCCTTTCTGAATTTTAAGAAAGTATTGAGAAATAAATTTTGCATCAAACAGTACTCAATAGATCAACAGACTTGTCACATTCTTCCTTTATATAGCAAGAACCCAAGAAAACCTGCAGACATGTTGAAAGCCTAAAAAAACTGAATAAAAAAAGAAAAATCACTTTCAAAAGTCAGAGAGAAAAATATTCATTCACAAGATGTCTTTGGATGTCCATTTCCATGTTACATGCCAAATAGTAAAAGAAACACAGAAGAAAGCAGAGTTGTAGTGGTGAGTAATTCTACAGTGTGTATCCGCTAAGAAATCGTGGAAAAATGAACTTGTTCTTTAAAGCTGGACTGGCTGAAGCCAAGTGTTTTGTCAAAAGAGCACTTAAGTCAAATGTAGAGATAAGAATATATGATTCATCACCACATAATTTTATTACAGGGTGGAATTCAACATTACAGGTATGATTTTCATAGACTTCATTAGGTTGGAAAGGCTAGTGTATTGCTAATAACCTTCAACCTGGTCTCTCCACGTCTAGTATATTTTCTCTTTTTGATTCATCAGGAATACTACTGGCACATTTGTCTCCCTAAAGTACCTCTTGGATTGTTTGAGTCCTCTGCTAACACACCATTAATGACTTCTCACTGAATTCCTCCTCACATTTCAGTTCTTCACATGCCATTCCTGATGCCTCTGCTATTTGCTCCAAATCTATTTCGGTTTACTCAGTTTTATCTTAAGATGACTTGCTTTTTAAATTTTTTTCCTATCACCTTGGTTTGTGTGTGCGTGTAGATTTCTTGCCTTGTATGTCCTTACTCAACATTCCTAGATTCGAATATCCTTCAGGCCCAAGCTCATTTTCTTTCTTCTTTGCAAAGTCATTACTGTTCACTTCAGCCAGGAATGATGATAGCTAGGGCCTGTGAAATGCTGTAGCAGGATGCTCTAGTTTTATAGCATGCATTTCAAGCTGCCTACTATTGAATGTATTTGTGTAAGACTTTTATTACTCTGTGAGTTTTGAGCTTCTCAAGGGCTCGCGCAATAATGCATGTGTTTGCATTGAAGTAATACTTAATACATTGCTCTACACAAGGTGCTTATAATTTTTTGTTTCCTGAGGTTGGAGTACTGTTTCAAGCCATTCTTAACCTCAAAGGATTGTGGATACCATCTAGCATACTGTGGGAAGATGGTACGGCAGAGTGTTTAACAAAGTGTGGCAGGAGCACTACCACAGAAAGTAGTATTTATTTTAATAGATGTGTGTTAATTTTAGTGTGATTTAGAAAAAAAAATATGTAGTTACCTTCAAACCAGTGATTTACCAGATGTTATTGTTTAGGATGAAATTAAAACAGACCTATGTTAGTCTTCAGTCTCTTAAATAAGTCAGAGAGTTGGTGTGCAGATATGGTGGCATTATGAAGTAGTGTGTGAAGTAATTAGGTTTGTGAGATATTGGTATAATAATACAGGGTCCTAGGCTAGAAATTAGGAGATCAGAAATTACTTAGCTCTGTCACTTATTATCTGTAGGATAATAAGACATTTTGCCTCTCTTATAGTCTATCCCTTTTTTTGTATGAGTACTCTGTTAATGTATCTTCCAACTCTAAAAGTATATGTTACTTATGTGACTTTACATACAGTCAGACCACAACCCAGCTGGTGCATACATGAGGAAAATACCTATTTGGTAGACTAACCCAAAATAGGCTGAGTATATACTGAATGAAATAGAACGGAAAAACTCACCAACAGCAGGCACAGAACATCCGTTAGCTTGGAACCCTGACAAGTAGATTTATCGTCTAATCTTACTTATTCTGTGACATTCAGTTAAATGAATGTCCCTGATCCTCCTGCCATCCTGCTCACGTTTCTAATGTGCTTATAGTACTTTAAGGTAATCATGATCATTTGCAATTATAAATGTCCTGTTATCAATTAATTTGCAGTTCACCAGTAACCGTCTGATTATCTCTTTAACAAAGCTGCACTGGCATGGTAATTACATTGAGAGTAATTATCATGTAATTGCACATAATTATTTGTACCTTATTAAGTGTTCACATGATTGAAATATTTCTGGTCAAATAAAAAGTACCCACAGGGCTAAACTTTTTTGGAAAATAAGAAATGTTGCTTCCTTGTCTTCTCTACTTTGGATAAAGTAGAGCTGTCTAGATGATATTTCCGTTAATACCCCAAATAGGATGAATTGGTAAGGGGAGGAGAAACTTAGATTTCATTAATAGAATTTCTTGTACATCCAATGACGTTAAGATAATAAACTTTAACTTTCAGCATGGATGAATGCTTTCTGTGTAGTAGCTATGACAAAAAATATCACACTATTAAGAGTATACACTATGAATGTCATTGAGGACAATGTGTTTTTCATGTCCAACACCACCATTAGCAATTTTACATTGAGCTTTTATTTTTCTCACAGTGTTCTTTCTCTCAAAACTTTTAATATTCACCCATTCAGTGGGTATTTTAATTTTCAAGGGCTATTAAGACCCTGAGGTTTAGAGTATGTGTTGGGTATGTGCATGCAGGGGTTACTGCCTGTGCGATTCTAAAAGTATCTTTAGAATTTGTTTATTCAGGCATTCATTAGAGAACAACTATATATACCAGTGCTGCCCTATAGAAATATAATATAAGCCATGTATGCAATTGTAACTTTCCTAGTAGTCCATAAAAGATAGTAGGACACAGGTACAAATAATTTTAGTAATATATTTTATTTAAAACCATACTTCAACAGGTACTCAATATAAAATTATTAATGAAATATTTTACATTTTTGTACTAAGTCTTTGAAATCCAGTATGTGTTTTACACTTGAAGCTCATCTCAGTTTAGGTTAGCCACATTTCAGGTCCTCAATAGACATATATGGCTAATGGCTACTGAATTAGTGCAACTATATACCGTGATCTTACTTGATTATATCCAGGTGGAAGAAATATAAGAATATACAGGTAGTTCCCAACTTACAGTGGGGTTTCGCCCCAATGACTCTGACATAAGTCAGTTCTGATGCATGTCGAATACCTCTTTTTTTGATTTCTAGTTTTCACTGGAGCCCTGGTGGCGCAGTGGATACGCGTTTGGCTGATAACCGAAAGGTCTGCAGTTCAAATCCACTAGTCGCTCCTTGGAAGCCCTATGGGGCAGTTCTACTCTGTCCTATAGGGTTGCTAGTTTTCATTATTATTGCCTTTTATTATCAGTACCTTTATGAATCCAATCTTTATTTGTCTTTGAGGGTTGGAAACATTACACATAAACTTACAGCTTCAACATGGTGCTCCCTTCTTCCCAGTTACACGCACATAGTGTAAGCCAAAAAAAAAAAAAAAGGAAGGTCATAAGTGCAGTTCATGGTAACTTGAATACCCTGTAAGTCATGAGTCGGGACTACCTGTATAAGAAATGTAAAATTTATGGTTTATATTCTGATTTTATAATTTTTCTTCCAGTTATATTACTTTCATAATCTGGAAAAAAAATAAATCTAGCCCAATAATTTTCAATTAAAAAGGTCGATGGAAGGGTAGGGATAAAACTAACATTTATAGACTGCTTTAGTAGGTTATATAGGATGCTAGGTACATTTACATATATTATCTAATTTAATTTTTAGAATATCCAAGAAAATTCAGTTTTCACCTCATTTTACAGATTAAAAGTGAGGCTCAGAAAGTTTAACCTTATCAAAGTCATATAGCAAGTAGTCAAACTGGGATCCAAACTTAACTGTCTTTGACAGCAAATCTTGTCCCATGCTTTTCAAATAAGAAATCCATGTTTTGAGTTCACTTGCTCATTATGGTCCTAGTAAGAACATTTTGAGTGACCTATATACTTCCATAATTATGGTGTAAAAACTTGATTGGAGGAAAGTTGCTGCTTAGTTTGATTTTTAGAATTGCTCTTGACCTTCCTTATCGACTGAATTAAGTTTCCCAGTTGAGTTCCTTGAATTGGACTCTCCTGATAGCTAGCTCTGGCAAACTTATCTCAAATCCAGCATAAATTGTCTTCCTGTGGCATTTTAACTGAAAGTTTGTTGACTATCATGCACACTCATACAAGCCTTCCTTTGTGAATAACTCAGGGACTGACACTGATGCCTTGGCAACCATCTGATTGTAGTTATAGAGGAAATTTACCTTGGATTGAAGAATCACATGCCAATGTGATTGACAGAATCTGTAAGACAATCAAGGTCAAACCCAGAGTGAATTGAGTGTGTGGCTGTGAACATTGACAGATAACTCATGTGTCAAATACTACCTAGCCATCTGGTTACTACTCATGATTAGGCTGAACTCTTTGTGTTCAACATCTTATTGAGGGCAACTGCACGGGCGACTTGTTTGTTTTTAGTTTTCAGTTAAATGTGCTTTCTCTTTATCTGCAACACAGAATGATTCTGCTTAAGGTGAACCTGTATAACCATTGGCTGTATGTTGTAAAATATTTTCTCATCATTTTAAAGTGATTGATGCACTATTGAAAAAATGTGTCAGCTGCTGAAAATGGCACTCATGAATTGGTGCAGAATTCCTTAAACAGTAATAAGACAACACACTTGGCCACCCCAGCAGTTTTATCATCCCCCAGATGTTTAGACTATTAACCGTTGTGTTGACCAGATGTGTGGGTAGTGAGAGGTGATGGGGTGTCACTGATAAATCATGCATTAAGGGACAGGTGACTTGCATGAAATTCTGAAAATTCATATTCAGCAGAATGTGTCAAACACCAGAAGTCATTTGACTAAAACTCTTATCAGCAAATATTTGGCTTATTTTTAAGGAAATAATGAATAACAGGGAGGTGAATTGTCCTTTACCTTATTATATTTGGAATGAGGCCTCAGGTACTACTGTTGTTTGTTGCTGTCTAGTTAATTCCAAGTCCTCTTGTGCAGAGTAAAACTCCTCCATAGAATTTTCAAGGTTGTGACCTTTTGATGCAGATCGCCAGGCCTGTCTTCCAAGGCACCTCTGGGTGGGTTTGAACCGCCAGTCTTTTGGCTGGTAGTTGAGCATGCAACCGTTTGTACCACCCAGGGTCTCCTTCTGACTATTAATCTAATGTTATTTCCCCCTATACCTTTGATGACTTTGTAAATGATTAACTTCTAAATACAACAGCTGGTTGGCTTAAGAGTGTTTAAAAAAGCCAAAGTTGCTTTTCATTACTGATGGATTAATAACTTTCCCTGTTATTAATATATTTCTGACTAGACTATTGAACAATAATTGTCCTGTTGATCAAAGGTTGGGTGAACAAGGTCAGAACTATTCAAACATAAATTCACAGTGTGAAAAAACAGTAATAACATCAGTTTTGGTGACATGATAGTTATATTTGCATATGCAAAATGGAACACTACATAAGCAAATAATATGAGCCAGTTTTTGATAATAGTCAGTGTATCATTGCTTGTTCTCCTGCAAGAATAAACATTGAATACCTTTAGGCATTTTCAGTAACCACGGAAAATCCATTCCAACAATTGTGGATGCTTGAGAAAACAGTATAATAGAACCCATAGGTTCTAGCAAAA
Organism: Trichechus manatus latirostris; assembly: GCF_000243295.1. Classification (NCBI taxonomy): domain Eukaryota; kingdom Metazoa; phylum Chordata; class Mammalia; order Sirenia; family Trichechidae; genus Trichechus; species Trichechus manatus. The sequence continues at coordinate 1,110,496 of NW_004443937.1, forward strand.
TGTAATTTTATCATCAATTACATGATGTTCCATTGTATTAACACTTAATGCTCCAGCATGTTTTGGATAGCACTGCCAAGCCTGGAATTCTCAGTAAGTACACTAGGTGGTGGCTGTTTCAGGATGTAGCCAGTGATAGCTCTTGGTGAGAGGTAAATCAGTTGTCAATCCTGCTTTCTTTACCTAGGTAGATTACCAGTCTGTCTGTCCGTTGGACTGTTTTTCTCTGTCTATTGACTGTTATAAACTATTAAAAGGCCAGACTCTAAATAAATATACAATAACACTGATTAGAGATGAGATGAAATAAGGTTGTTGATCATCTTTAGTAAGATTTGCAGATATAACATTAGTTGTATCACTAAATAGGAGATCCCAAGTTATGTCATTTCATCCTTTCCTTCATAAGAAGTCAATATATAATGTTGAATACAACTATATACATTATGAACTGTCTGAACTAGTGTTTAAAAGTTTGATATGAGCAGCCAAAAAAGTTAACTGTAAATATGCAGCTCATTGTATATGTTCTGAATTATTTGAGATTGTGTTTAAAAGTATGAGGTGACTAGACAAAGTCTAATGAATTGTGCAAAGTCCTAGAGATAGAAAACCAAAAGAGAAGAACATGCTCAGCATTTCTCAGACTGAAAGAACTGAAGAAAAAATTCAAGCCTTGAATTGCAATTTTGAAGGATTCTACAGGGAAAATACGAAACAACCCAGGAAGCATCAAAAAAAGATGGAAAGAATACACAGGGTCACTGTACCAAAAAGAATTGGTAGATGTTCAAACATTTCAGGAGGCAGCATATAATCAAGAACCGAAGGTACTGAAGGAACAGGTCCAAGCTGCACTGACAGCACTGGCAGAAAAAAAAGGCTCCAGGAATTGACGGAATACCAATTGAGATGTTTAAACAAATGGATGCAGTGCTGGAAGCGCTCGCTCTATGCCAAGAAATTTGGAAGATGGCTACCTGTCTAATCGATTGGAAGAGATCCATGTTTATGCCCAGCCCAAAGAAAGGTGATCCAACAGAATGTGGAAATTATCAAACAGTATCATTAATATCACACAGAAGCAAAATTTTGCTGAATATCATTCAAAAGTGGCTGCAGCGGTACAATTGTGAGGATGGCACAGGACCAGGCAGTGTTTCATTCTATAGTACATGGGGTCGCTATGAGTCAGAACTGACTCGACGACACCTAATAGCAGCAACAAAAGCCAAAAAGCCATTGAATATGTAACTCACTCTAACATTGATAGAGCCAAGTACTTTTTCTGATAATTCAATTACTGGTGATATGTGAGCTATTTTCCAAGCAAAACTTCCCCATAGATTTGTTTTTGCCTTGGTCGAGAACTGGCACTTTTGAGATAAAGACACCAACACAGCATGTGTATTTTTTTCCCCCGAATGATTTTGTTTGACTTAAAATGACTGTTTCTAACAGCAGGTGCTCTCTTCTCTGTTTCGAATTATACTGAACATGCTTTTGGTGTTCACAGATACTGAAAGATCAACTATAAAAGTGCTGGATAAAGAATGACACATACACATGGAAGGAAGAGAAAATTTTAGCTGTAATTCATCTCTTCTCTAAAGAAGATTTTTCAATACGTTCAAGAACTCATACCATACATTTAATCTTTCATGACATCCTGCTATCCACCTTCAAAACGTACCCAGAAACAAGAACGAGTAATGACATCTGACTGGTTCCCTCATTACAAGTAAAAGAAAATCTTTAACACCTGCTAGTTTTATATCTGTATGATAGTCATGATTTTACCTTTTTTTTTTTCAATATATCTTTTAGAAGTTTTGGAAATTTTCCCAGCATAATCTTTTATTTACCTTGCATTAACCCAGACTTAGACTGTAGCTCCTATTCCCCTTCAAGTTTATTGAAAGTAATCTACTTTCACACAAAAAAATAAAGTATTAGTGAGCAATGTAGTTCTATATTAAAGATACTGTAAGAGTGACAAAGTGGGAGAAAGGTCCTAGCACATTCCTTGGTAAATAAGTTAGAAACCTTTATTAGTAATTGTTTACCTTCCCTGTTTCTACTGGGTTGTTTTGCCTCTACACCTCTCTAATCACCCCTCTACCTGTGTAGTGCCCCACTATGCTGCTAGTCCCTCTCTTCCAAGCTCCATCACCCATAATTGTTTTAAATTCTTCTCCTGTATTTATATTGAACAATTTAGGTCTTCTAAGCTTTGACCCCAACTTGCATATATAAATGCATCCTATGTTGGAGAGTGGGTGAGGCCATCTCTTTAGCAAAATTCAACCTTTTAGAGAGTAGTCGGAGTAATAGAGGGCAATAGTTTAGATTTGTTTTGAATTACACCTGTGGCTACTTCCTCTGTGAATGGTTTTCTGATTTTTCTCTTCTACTTTCTAACTTTTTATCAAAATGACTACTGACTTCCTAATACTAAAAAAAAAAAAAAAAAAAAAAAAGGTCAAATATTTTAAATATTTGGTGATGATAGTGGTAGGTGTGGTGTATGTGTTTCTCCCCATGTGATCGTCCATGCATATAACAGAGTTTTAATACTTACAGTGTAATCATTAAGATTCCAAGCTGCTGAAATCAAGCACTGTATCATATTCTTGCTTTGATTTCCTCATTTTTCTTTAATTCCATTCAGTCAGCCTTAGCCCAGAACACCCAAGTCTTGTCAGATTTTAGGCTTTGTGGGCAACCCAGTCTTTGTCACAATTACTCAACTCTGTCAGTGGAGCAGAAAACCAGACAGAGACTATATGTAAAAGAATGCTTATCTTCCAATAAAACTTTATTTACAAAACAGATGGCTGGTCTTAGTTTGCTGACCCCTGGTTTAAACTAATTTAGGTATACCCGTTAGTCACATTCTAAAGTTTGAAAGGAAAAAGGTGAACTCCCCGCAAAAAACCAGTAATTCTCCCTTCAGGTAAGAAGAGGATAATGACCATTGCACAGGCAAACAACTGTGTGCTGTTCTTGCTGTAAAAATGGAGATAAATAAAAAGTATTTTAAAAAGAAGTTAATAAACCTGTGGTTAAGCTCTGTGAACTTGGATGTGATAGTTTCCTACCCCATTTAATATAGTTGGAGATGAATGCTCAAGGAGGTTGTTATCCAATTTCACTCCCTTTAATTTTTCTTCCCAGAATATGCATATACTTTTATAATCAACTCTAAATTTCTCATTAAATCACAAGTCAGAATAGGGTGAGATTACTCTAGTTGTTCTAGCTCCATTGGTGCTTCTGCTTAATGTGTCAGAAAACATATCATGAAACAAAGAGTACAAATTGCTAAGATAAAACAATTTTAAGATTATGACTGAAAACACTTAATAGAGAACATAAGACAGTATAAATGTTAAGAAATATTGAACAAACTATATTTTTCTGAGCATCATCTCCTTTATTCATTATGCTGTCCAGTAATATGAGCATTCTAATAAAAAATATCCAATTTTTCAGGAATTTTTCTTAGAAAAGTAAAATTAAAGTTTTATTGTTATATAATAATAATTTGGAAATAATTGTTATTGTGATGTGTCATGTAATGCTATAGCCTACAAGAAAAAATATGGGAGGAAAATTAGTTTTTTTAAATATTGATTACCTACACAGGAAAAGAAGTAACTACAACCTTTGTATGTTTAGTACAGTTGTGGATCTAGAATGTAAGTTAAGCCCTCCACTGGCCGATGTCATTCTGGGGTTCACATGACTTTGTCCAACTAGTGGAAAGTTGTCTTTAGAAATAAAAGTGAGAGTTTCCCAGTATTTCAAGAGAATACTTTCTGTGGCACTTTGTTATCTAGTTTGGCTTGAAACAGCCTGGAGCTACTTCTGAACTTATTTCGGAAGATAATATGATAATCTTGGAGACATGTGGTTACATTGGCAGGGAATAAAAGAAGTCAACTTTGACAGTGAATTGTAAACAAGGATTATGGCATCACCTGTTATATTGCTGAGTAAGTACTCATACATAGTTGTTTGATTTCTTTTTGAGGATAAACCTCAACTGAATATCTAGAGAGGGCATGGAGATAAGGAAGCTCCCACAGGCCCTGTAATCAGTATTGTCTGTGTCTGATCAAACTTCTGAAAACCCTAATTTATACAGAGATATATTATCTATAAGCTATGCCCTGCAAAGATAAGATGCTGGAATTGATACCTGTTTTCTATTTCCCTGGTACCTGGCTTTTATGCTTTACCTTGGAAAGAAGTAGTCTGAGGTATGTGTGTAGAGGTCTGGTGAGAGAGCAAAATTGGTACCAGAGTGTTTTTTGACATGGCCAACATCCTTGACATTCCTTGACTTGCAGAGGCATCTGCCTCAGTCATCACATGGCTGTCTTTATCTGTCTCTGTGAATCTTCTCCACTTTTATAAGGACATCACTCATGTTAGATTATGACCCACCAGCTTAACAGATAACTTCTTCAAAGAGCCTCTTTCCAAACCAGCTCACATGCACAAGTACCAGTGGTTAGACTTCAGCATATGTTTTTGGGGGACACAATTCAGTCCATACTAGGTTCTTCAATCGTTTGTTCATCTACTTTCATTTGTTCAATACAGAGAGTATTTACTGAGTATCTACTATAGTGCTAGTCACTAGATCTCTGATTTCTTTACACTATTTTTGTTGATTTCATTCATTCATCATTCAGCAAATACTAGTTCTTACATGTGTCAGGCAAAAGGGATACAGACAAGGGAAATCCTTGTTGTGAGGCTCGTGGCTTAGTTGACTGTTGTCTTAACTGTGTATTGCTCCCATTTCTCTGTTCTCTGAGCAGTGATCCACTTCCAACCTGTGAAAGATGCCTTGACTCTGGCCTCTTCCATGAGCGAATTGAAGCACAAGCTTTCCTGAATTTGTAGCAACTTTTAAAGAACCCTCACAGTTTAGCATCACTTCCCTAGTTCTCCCTTCTCAAACTCCCCTTGGTGCTCTACTGCTCTCTGTAGATTTACAGAGATGCTCTCTTTACCGGGATTCATCCTATGTATGTGATGGAATGTATGTGCATTTTTAGATGCAAACTTCCATCATTTCTTTTTGCTACCTTAAAAAATTTATCTCTTTATGAAAGAAGTAGGGGAGAATATATTTGAATTATTCTACATTTAACATTTATTGAGTACATACCACATGCCAGGTTCTATTCCTTAATACACTCTATTTCTGATGATCCTCAAAATAACCCTATGGGGTTGGAGTTGCTTTCTTCATTTGGTAAGTGAGAAGACTGAGACTCAAAGGTTTTGTCCATTTCTCCTGTTGACAGATCTCATCAATGGTTAGATATGGATTTGAACTGGAGGTTTCCTGGCATAAATTTCCTGTTCTTTTTAACTCTATCCTAGATAAAGAGTGTTAGTCTTGTGAAAAGATGAAAGTTGATAGGCACATAGTTTTTAAAATAGAGAATTTTCAGTACTGCGTGAATTCTCTTGAGGGAACAATGTGGCAGACATTTCAGTTTCACCACATGGGGTTCTTGATTAGTGACAAATTCATGCTGAACCATAAATCTGTGATACTGTCACACAAGGAAGGAGAAGTATTTATCTTCCTAATAATGCTCTTTTTAGCTTTGGAAAATTTTAAGCTTTCCCTGTTAACTTGGTTGCTCTCAATTTTATTATCATCTGAAATACATACCTTCGCATATCATCACAGCAAAAAAGAATAGTTCCTCTTGATGAGATGTTTTAAATGTTTGAAGAGAAATAACTCATAGAATTCAAACTTATGTCAGTGCTCAAATATGTAGTGTTTTCAGTTAATACATGAAGACTGTTATAAAAAAGTCTTTGCATCATGATGATTTTACTAACTCCACAATAATTTTAGTTATGATTATGAAATCATATAGGGATACACCATATTAGAGTCATAAAATTCTTGTTCTAATTGAGTCCCCAGAAAATTTTCATTTCCAAGTATCCAAATTTATAAATAACTTTAGCTCTCTGAAATGGCGTGGAATCAGTCAAGAAGAAAAAGAGTACAGTCAGGGAAATAAAGTACTTTTCCTCCTCTTTCCACCCCCCTCTACTCATCAGGGGCTTGCAGAGAATATACTTGAGACTTAATTTGCTTCATTTTGAGTTTCATTTTCAAAGCTATTTCTTTTTCAGGCTGCCAATTACACTTTATTTGAAAACCAGCTCTTATCATTTTAGTCATTATTGTTACAGATCCCAAGTTCTTAAATTATGCTGATCACAAAAGATGCTAGTTTTATGTTCTCATCTCATTCAGTGGCTGTTCCAATATCCCAGCCGAGCGCCCCATTGGCAACATTCAGCACAGATGACAGCTTTTGTTCTGAGCAAGCACACAAAGAAAATTACTGGGTAAGCTGAATCACCATTTCACTCTGGCACGAAAGAAATGTCTCTCTGAGTCTTGCAGTCCATGGCCAAGAGATGTCAGAATACCTACAGCAAACATATAAGCAGTATAATTAGCTCATAGTCTCTAGCTGGTGGTAGTTTCCCCTCGCTTGGCCTTATTAATCCAGACCTAAAGGCCAAGGTGTTGGCAGTCTGCAGTTTGCTAAAATACATATTGACCTATATTTTCCTCAAGATGCAGCTTAAGCCAACTTCCTAAATGAAGAATCCCATGGCCCTACCCTCTACTTCTTTCATTCCAACTCTTTCATGTCCATAGCACTATTTGGGCATTGCTTGAGTGTGCTTTTAAAAACCATGTGGACTGTCCCGTAGATTATGAGCTTTTCTACTGCTGAGACTCTGCCTTAACCACCTTCTAATCTCCCGTCCCTGCCATATTGCTGTTTATAAATATTTTTTCATGAATTGAGAGCTTTGAAATTATTGTTTTTTAATAGTACATTGTAAGGAACCATGTGGATCCTGGTTCTGAGTTCACAATTTATTAATCATTAAATTAATACTTACATTCAGCCTGCATTAATTGAGTGCCTACTATGTGTCAGACTGTTTGAGGTGCTGGTAATATAGCAGTGGACAAAATAGTCAAGATATAGACAAGAGATTGCACTCTCTGATTTTGTACGCTATTGGAGAGACAGACAATAAATAGCATAGCATGAGTTATGGATTGGATTATGTCCCCTCAAAAGATATGTTGAAGTCGTAACTTCTAGCATCTGTAAATGTGGCCTTGTTTTGGAAATAGGGTCTTTGAACATGTTGGCAGTTAAGTTAATCTCATACTGGGCTAGGGTGGGCCCTAATCCTGTGTGACTGGTGTCCATATAAATGAGAAGAGTCACAGAGAGACAGAGGAAAGATGGCTGTCTGAGATGTATCTACACACCAATGAATGTGTGGGGGCTACTGAAAACTGAGAGAGACAAGAAAGGATAGATCTTCTCCTAGAGCTTTCAGAGAACATAGCCCTGCCAAAAACCTGAATCTGGACTAATAACCTCCAGAACTGTTAGCCAATAAATTTCTACTATTTAAAGCTACCTACTTTGTTACAGCATCCCTAGGAAACTAATACAATACTTAAACAATCTAGACAAGCATCAAATAAATGGAATGCAAAGAATTAAAAGAGAAAACATGGAAGTCGTTACTTTAGATTAAGTACTCAATTTACCAAGGTCTGAAGGAACCAGACATGAAAGTTGGGGAAAGGGAGCTCATGGCAGAGGGAACAGCTCATGTGGAGACTATGAGGTGGAAATGGACTTGTCATCTTCCAGGAACATAAAGGAGGGCAGTGTGACCACCGTGCTGGGTGAGGGTGAGAGATCAGCAATGCTGAGGCTCCCTAAGGTGCAATGGGACAGCACTGGAAGCTTTAAACTGCCTAATATCAGGATTTGATTTGTTTTAAAAATATTACTTATGTGATATGTAGAGAATGGATTTGAGAGGGAAGAGAGGTAGTAGGGATCCTAGATAGGAAGTTACTACACTTACTCAAGCAAGAGGTAGTTTGTTGGTACAAATGGTGGTAGCGGAGATGGGTGGCTAGATTTAGGATCCATTTGAGGTGAGTTCAGGATATACTGATGATTTTGAGGGGTTTAAGAGAGGAATCAGTCTTTGTAAACTTTGGCAAGTCACTTAAATGCTTCTAGTGACAGATCCATCATAAAATCAGGATTATAGGTACATCAGTCGTTCTCAGTTGGAGATGATTTTTATGTCCCCTCCCTACCCTGGGAACATTTGGCAGTAACTGGAAACATTTTTAGTTGTCACAACTGTGTGTCATGGGTGATGCTAGTGGCTCTAACTGATAGAGATCAGTGATGATGTTAAACAGCCTATGGTGCACAGAATAGTCCCCCACAACGAAGGATTTTCTGACTTCAAATGTCAGTAATGCTGAAGTAAAAAAATCTTGAAATAAATTGGAAGTTCAAGTCCACCCAGGGATGCCTCAGAAGAAAGTCCTGGTGATCTAATTCTGAAAGATCAGCTGTTGAAAACCCTATGGAGTACAGTTTTACTCTGACACACATGGGGTCACCATGAGTCAGAATCAACTTGACTACAACTGGTTTACTGGTTTTACTTTGGACAGTAGCCTGATCATCCTTCAGCAGAGAAGCAAAGGAAAAATGAATTTTTTAAAAAAGTTCTATTGTGGTAAAATATATATAGCAAAAAGCTTGCCATTTCAACTATTTTTAAGTGTACAAATCAGTGACATTAATTACTCTCATTGCGTTGTGCTACCATCACCACTATCCATTTCCAAAAGTTTTACATCACCCTAAACAGAAACTCAGTGCCTGTTCAGCAGTATCATCCATTCCCTCTTCCCCCTGGTAACCACTAATAAACTTTTGTCTCTGTGCAGCTGCCTAATCTAGATATTTCATATATGTGGGATGATACAGTATTTGTCCTTTTATATCTGACTTATTTTACTCAGCATAATGTTTTCAAGTTCATTCATGTCTTAGCATGTATCAGAATTTCATTTCTTTTTGTGGCCAAATATATTGTAGGTATATGCTGCATTTTGTTTATCCATTCGTCTGTTGATGGACACTTGGACTGTTTCCACCTTGTGGCCATTGGGAATAATGCTGCAGTAAACATTGATGTACACATATCTGTTTACATTCCTGTTTTGACATCTTTGGGTATAAACCTAGGAGTGGAATTGCTAGGTCAGATGGTATCTCTATGTTTAGCTTTTTGAGGACCCACCAAACTGCTTTCCATACTGGCTGCACCATTTTACATTCCCAGTAGCAATGGATGAGGGTTCTAATTTCTCCACATCTTCTCCAAGACTTGATAGTTTCCATTTCCTTGATACTAGCTATCCTAGTGAGTGTGAAGTAGTCTCTCATTTTGGTTTTGATTTGCATTTCCCTAATGACTAATGATGAGCATCTCTTCATGTGCTTATTGGCCAATTGTATATTTTCTTTGGAGAAATGTCTGTTCAAGTCCTTTATCCTCTTTTTAATTGGGTTGTTTGTCTTTTTGTTATTGTGTTGTAGAAGTTTTTCATATGTATTTTGGATTTTAATCCTTTATCAGATATATGGTTCCCAAATATTTTCTCCCATTCTATAGGTTGTCTCTTCACTTTCTTCTTCTTTGATGTACAATAATTTTTCATTTTGATGAAACCCAATTAGAAATAAAACATTTGGCTGTAATATTTCTTTTGACTCCCCTACACTACAGCCACTCACTGGAGTCCTTAGGTGGTGCAAATGATTACCATCCTTGGCTGCTAACCAAAAGTATGGTCATTCGAATCCACCCAGAGATACCTCCAAAGAAAGTGCTGGTGACCTACTTCCAAAAAATCAGCCATTGAGAACCTTATGGAGCACATTTCTACTCTGACACACACACGGGGTCACCAAGAGTCATGAGTCAGAATCAATTCAACAACTGTTTTTTTTTGTTTTGTTTTGTTTGGGTTTACAGCCAATCCTTAACCCCTTGGCCATTTTGACTTGTGGTCACCAAGATTTTAAATTGTATTGTAGAAAGACTGATTATAAAATTTATTAGAAATTAGTTTTGAAGTAAACTTGTATTTTTAAGAGAAAGTGGGTAAGTGAGAGAATAGGTGACTTCAGAGGAAATGTGCAACTTTATTTCCCCCGTGAGAAGTGCCAAGGGAACTAATTAAAGAAGCTGGAGAGAGAGCACAGGGGCATTAGAAGAGCAACCAAGTCTCCATTCCTTCACTGTCCAGCACTGAGCACCCATCCCACACTGTAGTCTACACCAGGATCTTGTTAGTAACCTCCCACAGGAAAGGGCCTCTGCCCTCCAAAAAGCTATGTTCAGAATGAGGGGACCAACTGAACCTTACCTGAAATTAGCTTCAAAAATATGCTGTACAGTGAAAGAGAGGTTGGGGGAAAAAAAAATAACTGACTCAATGATTCTTACAAGATAATGTTGGTAGAAGTTTAAAATATTTAACCAGCAGTAAATATTCAAGGCAGTCGTTTGAAGTAATCAATGGCTAGGTGAATGCATACATTAGTTGGCAGAAAATCACTTAATCAACAGTTCAAATAAGCAAGAGGAGAATTCAAAATGCAAAATTGAAAATATAGAGAATTAGCAAAGATGCTTATTACATCCAGGTACTTTCTTCCTCCAGTCATTGACTATTTAAACACTTGTCAAAGTTCTGCTAAAAATAACCAGTAGTCAAAAGATTCATTTTTCTGCCATAAGATCTGCTTACCTAGATTGAATGATTGATGTTCAGATTGAGCAGGCAGCAGGTAATACTATCAGCTAACCACGTTTGTGATAATAAGCGGAAACTGACATGATGCCCAATTTTTGTTCATTAAAAATATTCTTGGGTATCTTCCTTTCCTAATCCTTCTCAAAATCCTCTACACCCTCTGCTATATATAAAATAAAATATTTTAAAGTGGTTTAAGTCTTACAGAGTGGGTATTTTCAGTATCTTCAACTAGAAGAGCAAAGCTCTTAAGTTAACTAATAGAGCCACTTGTTAGAACCAGACATTCCTACAGACATTTTTCTTTTGCTTTTTGAAGGATACATGATTTTTTTCCTTTTAGGGGTCGCTTCTGTTTCTTCCTCTAACTTCAGAAGCCATTACGCAGTTCTTCATTTTGAAGGATACATGTAGATCCTAAGACATTTTCTGATTTGAGAAAAACAATGTATTTTCTAGATCCTCTGACTTCAAGGCTCCTAGTTCATATTTAAAGTAGTAGGATAATCAGGTTAATATGCTGTACTTTTTGTGAAAATCAGGGGTATGGGAGTTAGAAGCAGGGCTTCAAACTGGTTCAAACCCTGCCAAGAATTTACATTTCTAACAGGTTTGCAGGCAATGTTAATGCTGCTGGTTAGGGACCAGTTCTGAGAACCACTAGTAGAGCAGTGGCTCTCGAAATTTATTTTACATAAGAATCACCTGGGGATCTTGTTAAACTGTAGATTCTAATTCAGTATATCTGGGGTGTAAATGCAAATTCTCAGCAGGAGTTAGAACTGGTTTGAAGCCCTGATTAGAAGTACTTGTTCTAATTTCAACATTGTAACTACCTACCTGTGTGACCTTGAGTAGGTAGTTTACCTTGAGGTTCAGTTTAGTTGCCAGGATGTTAAAACTAGAAAGGATCAACAAGTGTATATGAAGCCCGAGAGTAGTGTTAGAACCCTACCAAAGAGTTGTTGAGTCTGGGTTTTTCCAAAATCTCAAGGTGATGGATTATCTGGCAGCCAGTCTACCATCAATATTTGCACATCACTAATCATTTATTCCCTTCAATTTGCAGACTGTAGACACTTAAGTTTCAGAGAGGCTAAGCAGTTTACTCAAGGTTACATAGCTAGGTAATGGTAGAAGTTGAACTTTAAATAAAATATACTGACCTCCCAAAACTCTGTTCATTCCACTATTTTATTAGATGCCTTAGGTATATTAGACATATTCATTAATAATTTAACTTGGGAATGGTTATACTTTTTAGTAACAATCATAATTTTATTTTAAAATAGATACACATATGTATTCCTGTACATATACTATTTTTTAAATGGTTTACTAGGACTTAGGGGTTACTTCCAAACCAAAAACCAAACCTGTTGCCAATGAGTCAGTTCTGACACATGGCAATCCCATTTGTGACAGAGTAGAACTGATCCATAGGGTTTTCTTGTCTCTAATCTTTATGGAAGCAGATCGCTAGGCCTTTCTTTCGTGGTGCTGCTGGGTGGGTTTGAACCACCAGCCTTTAGGTTAGTAGTTAAGTGGAAACCATTCACATCACCCATGGACCTATAGAGGTTATTTACTACCATTTACAGTAATCGTAGACCTTATATTTTCTCAGTTTTTTCCTCCTAATTCAGAAGCCATTGTGATGATCTCAGATATAACTTCAGTGAGAGTCCTTTAAAAATGGTTCACATAAAAATAGAAGTTTATTTTATTATACTTTATTGGTATCCTGATGAGGCCCTAACTTACCATTTTAAGAACTAAAATTAATTTTAAGGCCTTTTGTTTTATCTAAATAACATAAGTGTACTGCTGGTTACTAATGCTTTCCCATCTGTGACTCAAATGGCAAGGAGTGTGGTTCATTTATTGTGCCCTCATGTTCAACATTTTCTGATGTATAAAATGCAGGGATTTCGACTAAATGATTACCAAAGGACTATTTGTTTCCTACCTTCTAGAGAGAATATGTATCACTACCTACCATTTTATTGGTGCATGTTATATATGAGATGCCATGCAAGGTTTTGAAGTTAGACACAGAGAAATGGGGCTGTCATTGTGGTGGAGCCCTGGCAGCATGGTGCTTAACAGCTCGGCTGCTAACCAAAAGGTTGACAGTTTGATTCCACCAGCTGGTTTTTGGAAACCCTGTAGGGCTATTCTACTCTGCCCTAAAGACTTGCTATGAGTTGGAATTAACTCGATGGCAATGGGTTAGGGTTTTTTGTTTGTTTGTTTTAATTATTGTGGTAGTGCAATAGCCATGGATGTGAATAACATCCAAATTCTTCTTGTCCTAGGTATCTTTCCTTCCTGTGATATTTCTAAGATAAATAGATGCATACATAAAGGAAGGAAAAGAAACAAAATAGAGCACTTATTTTTTTTTTTTTTTTACCTGGGGCTTTGGCCAATGTAGAACTGCAGTGTACTGTTATGGAAGTGTAATATTATGTGGAAAGATTCATTTTTCCTAACTGAAATAGCCTAATCTGGGCCTAGTTTGGCCTGCTCAGGTGCATTCCTGAAAAGGTGCATCCCTTTACCTATATGGAGGGATCAGGCACTGAGTGAGCACCCTACTCCAGCTGGTCACATTGAGATAAAGAAGAGAGGAAAGGCCAGTGATAATCCAGGCACATGGACCTTCTGAGCACTTGAAAGCTCTACCCAAAGGATATGTGGCCCAATAAATGTCCTAGAATTGTCCAGTTCAGATCAATAACACTCTTTTCTGGGGCTGGAGTAAGTTCATTTTCCTAGAAGACACACACACGCACACACACACATAAAGGCATTGGACATAACCGCTTTACGTAGATAAGAAAACTGATAGTTTAAATTACAAGCCCAATGTTGCTTACTCAGTAAGGAGAGAACCAGTATGTGGACTTGGCTCCATGGTTAAGATATAAAGTAAGGTCTCTCCAAATTTCTTCCCTTTTTTATCGCATCATGTTCTTAAATACATGATGAATATTAGCGATATGTGTATATTTTAAATCTATAAATTGAAATTATATCACGTTACTGTAAATGATTGTAATTTTTAAATTCTGAGATTTCATACAAAAATGCATTCAATAACTTATATATGAGATTTTGTATTTTTTCATTTTTATATCCCATGAGAAGTACTAGTGAATCCTTGGAAGTACAGAGAGATTAAGTGGTTAACTTTGAAGATCTCTGATGTACACACTTTAATAAATAGGTTCAGTAAAATTCATATTTCTTGATATATTCATTACTCAGCAAAGAATTGCATACATCTTTTTAATTATTCCCAAACTTCCAGGGTTTTCAAATCTTCACAATAAATTAATTCTTTTGATGTTATTATACACATTTAATGAATTTGTATGCAACTTCACAAAAAAAAATAAGAGTAAGCTTCTCTTTTGATCCTAAAAATAGGTGTTTTCCTTTGCAATGGGAGAATTTGTTCACAGATTCTTGGAGTTTTGTACTTTTGTGTGTTTCTACTAGTCGTTTTGTTCTTAAAACAAAGTAGGGCATCTGTATGGCTTTTTAAAACTACACAGTCTTCAAAATTCATAAGCACAGCCTTAAAGCAAATAATGTTAAACTAAGAAAAAAACAATTACTTTTTAACCTTTTTCATCCTTTCAAGATTTAAGGCACAAAGAGAAATGCTGGAATGTTAGTATTTGTTTCAGGATTCTTAAAGGATGCAAGGCACCAGGTGGGACAGAGTCAACCTGGTCATAGGACTATTAACCCTTTCAACTCCTGAAGAACCACTTGAAGTTTTGCAATAGTAATTCACTGAGTAGATCATTGAGAAAGGTGAGTCAGGACAGGATTTTTGGATGTCTCATAATTGTCCATATAAAAATCTGTACTGTCAAATCTATTTACTTTGAAATGCATTTAAAATATTATTTCATTTACTTAGTATTTATTTATATATAGTAGGTGAATATCAGTTGGGATATACTTATGTTATGCTTAATAAAATAGTCACTGCTTCCCCCTGCCCCAAATCATGTTATTATTTTTGTCTTTTTGGTGAGAAGAGGTCACGTAAAATGAATTGTCTCTAGCAGATTTTAATGTTGCCTCTTCTGATGGACTGTTGGCTTTAAAACAGCTTTATCATACTATTGAAGACATTGATGGGTTTCTGTCATATCTAAGATATTATCTAATAATAAAAAGTTTTTTAAAAAGAATTTCTAAACGTAATTTTTCTAATTGTGAAACAGGACTGTGAAAATGCAAAAAAGTGTAACTGATGTAAGCATAATTTCTCAACCTAATTTTACATGTGAGCATTTTAGAAGCCGAGTTGTTTTTCTCCAACTGAAACTTCTACTAGGGTCTTGAAGTCCCATGAATTGTGGGAATTATATTCCTAGAGCCACTTTGGGCCTTAACACCTGGTCAAGTTTGTACTCGAATGTAGGCTCCAAAAGGGCAGGGATTATATCTGTCTCGTTCACAAGAGGCTCTGACACTATCAGGCACGTGGTAGCCATTCAGTAATGAATGACAAGCATGTTTATGTAATTTTAAAACCTAATCCATCAGTTTTTCTGCCCTGGAGTCCAATTATAATACTAGAATCCCGGAAAGAAATAGGAATAATATTTGTCCCAGCAAAGTGACGCATACGGAGTTCTCAGAAAGCTGTTTCTTCGTTTCAGAAGCATAAGATTATTAAATAAACTTCTGTGATGAGTGAGTAGATGGTGTATCCTATGCATATAACTAGAGAATCACTTAATCAGAAGTTTTGAGAGATGAAAGTCTCATTTTGAGGAAATGCAAAACAATTGAATACATTGGATTCCTTTGCATTTCAAGTAGGGAGGTGATGAATACTCAGAAGAGCCCATTCCTACTCTTAGTAGGCGGTTATGGTTATTTTTACTGCCAGGTGAGAAGATTTCACCTCTATATTTTTTCAGATATAAGCTCTGATGATGTGCTTTTTCATCCTATATGGGCCCTCTCCCCTTCTCTTTCTTCTCAACTTAAGTTATTGCAAGAGAACGATTTTGAGGTAAAATGAGGCAGAAGAGAAGTATTATCTACCAGCTTCTTCTTTCTATGAATAGGGAAAGATCAAAGTTAGGGTCAGAGCTAATATTGTCAACTCATAAAAGAGCCTGCTCATCATGTCTAACTTTCTTTGACAGTATCTACAAAGGCTTCTATATCTAAGGATGATTTTATTGTCAATATGCAATCAGGCAGGTCAGTGTTCATTTCATTTCTGAAGAAAACCACATCAAGCAAATTTAATTATAAAACGTAAAAATCAATATACATTTGTGCCAGTGTTCTCTAAATAATGAATGTGAGTACTTTTTTACCCTGAGATAACATTTTTAAGGACTGGATTTTCTCTAAAAGAAGAAAGAAGCCATATTTGTTTTTTGCTTGGCCAATATTTATATTTGAAATTCAGAGAATGATATTAAGAACGGCTTTTGGAGTTGTGTTTTAAACATGTTTATTGGTCAGTTATAGTTACTGCACAAGTTGAGACTGACTCAACCTGTTGCCATCGAGCCAATTCCAATTCATAGTGACCCTATAGGACAGAGTAGAACTGCCCTGTAGGGTTTACAAGGAACGGCTGGTGGATTCGAACGCTGACATTTTGATTCGCAGTTGAGTTCTTAACCACTGCACCACCAAGGCTCCTGAGACTGACTATGAACGAAAAAAAAAAAAAACAAACCCGTTGTCATCTAGTCGATTCCGACTCATAGAGACTGACTGGGGTGGCCACATATTCAGACATATCAACTGGTAATACTTGCTGTTGTTCGGTGCTGTCCAATAGATTCCGACTCATAGCGGCCCTGTGTACAACAGAATGAAACACTGCGCTGTCCTGAGCCATTCTCACAGTCATTGTTATGCTTGAGCCCATTATTGCAGCCACTGTGTCAGTTCATACCATTGAGGGTCTTCCTCTTTTTTCTGACCCCTGACTTTACCAAGCATGATGTCCTTCTCTAGGGACATCGTGTCCCTCCTGATAACATGTACAAAGTATGTGAGATGAAGTCTCACTCACCATCCTTGATTCTAATGAGCATTCTGGCTGTATTTCTTCCAAGACAACTTGCTTGTTCTTCTGGCAGTCCATGGTATATTCAATATTTTCACCCACACCATAAATCAAAGGCATCAATTCTTCTTTGGTCTTCCTTATTCATTGTCCAGCTTTGTATGCATATGAGGCAATCAAAAACACCGTGGCTTGGGTCAGGTGCACCTTATTCCTTAAAGTTGACATCTTTGCTTTTTAACACTTTAAAGAGCTCTTCCATGGGCATTGATTGTGGATCAACAATATTAGAATAGTTATAGTAATCATAGATAAGTAGCTGTTTAGTACTCACTGTGTATGGACACTCTGACAAGAATTTTTATAAATTTTAATTTAATCTTTATAACTACACTAGCGTAGGGGCACGTTAGTCAGAGTAGGTTAAATGCTATAAGCAACAACCTCCAAAATCTTAATATTAACACAATAGATGTTTTTATCTCACTTAAAAGTTCAATACAAATGTGTCCTTCCATTTGTGGTCCACCACTCTGCAGAGCCTCCAAGTCCTCTGCTGCATTTATTGTGTCCATCTGTCACAGAAGGAGAAGAGAAGCTGAGGATAGCATAGGTGGTTTTATATGAGCCAGGCCTGGAAGGGGTGTCTATCCCTTTATCCACATCCCATTGACCAGAACCCAGACATGTGACTACAACTAATTGCAGGGAGGCCTGGGAAATGTAATCTAGCCATGTGTGCAGTGGGGGAAAGTTTGGGAAACAACTGGCTACTGTTTCCCACAAGGAGGTATTATTCCCCTTTCCAGATGACAAAACTAGGGCTTAAAGTTGAAATGATACCCAGTATCATCTAGGTGGATAATGGTAATACTAGATCTGCCTGAAAGTCCATGTTTTTAAGCACTGCACTCTCCTTCATCCCTTACTGTCTGCCAACTTACTGTGATTTACTCTGGGAACAAGTAGTAACTTCCCAGTGAAAAGACTAGCTAGGGTGATTATCGCTAAGATTTTGATGTTATACTCTATGCGGGGGCCACCATTTGACCTTGCGGTAGCTCTACTGATAATGCTGAAATCTCACAATGAAAGTAATATGTACAGCTTCTAGGGGAAGACGTAAGAACAAGTCTGTAATTTTATGTTTTTTCTTTGTTTCTATCCAAATGGAGCTGTTCTGTCAACCTGGGTTCTGAGTCAGGATGATACTGGACCATGTTGGATGTGTAGTACGAATAAGAAATAAAATTTTTGGTTAAGCTGCTGATAGTTTTGTTTTCATTTTGTACTTCTATTATTATTGAAGCATAATCTAGTCTTTCTTGACTGATACACATTTTATCCCAGAATCTCTGTTTTGAGATTCTGTCTTATTGATAGTCTGTCTTACAGAAATATTTATGGATGTATATAAAGATATCTGTGTTCCTGTATATTATCTATCCATTAATATTCATTGCAGTCATGTTTTTAGAAGCAAAAATAATGGAAATGGTATAAAATTCTATCTGCGGGAACTAATTTAATAAGTTTTAGTAGAATGAATTACACTGTAACCATACAATGGGATATATGAAGCTGATAAAAAGGATATGATAAATCTCTATATATCTACATGAAAAGAAGTCCATGATCTATTATGTGAAAAATATAAGTTTAAAAGTGCTTCAAGTTATATGTAAAATATTTCACAGTGTAAATAAACATTTTATTTACATTTTTATGGGGAAGTGGGTTTCTTAGGACCCCAGACAACTAGAGGAAGTGTAGCACTTGACACCAACATTGATGTAGTCCAAGCCATCACCATCTTTTGCCTAAATTACCAAAATGACTTTCTTAATGATCTTTTTGGCACCACCCTGGGATCTGCCTCCAGTCTTGGCCCTCTCCAATCCGTTTTCCACACAATGGAAAAAAAAAAATTGTCATCAAGTTGATTCTGACTCATGGCTCATGGTAACCCCATGTGTTGCAGAGTAGAACTGCTTCATAGGTTTTTTTTTTTTTTTTTGGCTGTAATCTTTATGGAAGCAGATAGCCAGGCCTTTCTCCTGTGGTGCCACTGGGTAGGTTTGAACCATCAAACTTTCTCATCATAGTGGTAGGATTTACAACACATAGGAAAGTCATATCAGATGACAGAATGGTGGACAATCACACAATATTGGGAATCATGGCCTACCCAAGTTGACACATATTTTTAAGGGACACAATTCAATCCATGACAGTATGGTATGATGAATACAGCTGATCTTAGCTAGGACCCTTGTTCATGCTGCACTGAACTCCTTACTAGGCCTTTGAACATGTCAATTCTCATCTCTTTTTTCCCATCCCTTTAATGTGGCTAACTGTTACTAACTTAACTGGGGCTTCAACTTTATTTTCCCCTTCTCTGCCTTGAGACTCTTCATATTTCTCCTGGCTGTCCTCCTTGGTTCTCACTGCTTTCTTAGTATCATTTAATTGTTTGAATCTATCCTTCACTACATTGAAAGCTCCTTGGAAGCAAAAACTTATTATTAACTGTATATCCCCAGTATTAAACACATAGTACAAAACCAAATACTGGTAAATTGATGAATAATAATTACAACTAATATATATTGAACAATTATCATATTTTAGGCAATAAAGCAATTTTCCTAATAATTGGATTTTCAGAGGCTTCTTGGGTAAGCCAGCATCTATTGCTTTAGTTCTGCGTTTTTTCTGTTGACTCGGAGCATACATATGTTCCCACATGCCTGTGTAATTTTATGCCAGTCTACACTCCACATTGATTTTTTGCCCATTAATATCAATGGAAAACTATGTGTATGCTTTCCTAAATTGATTGAAATCGACTCTTTTTTAATATATTCAAGTTTTTTCAAAAAGTTTAGGATTACAAGAAAAAAATGTGCAGAAAATAGATATAGTATACCCTCTATCTCCCTGCATAATTTCTCCAGTTATTATCTTACATTATGATAATCTTGCATTCATGTGGTTCATTGTTATAATTGATGAATCAATATTGATATCATTAGCTGAAGTTCATAGTTTACATTAGGATCCATCCTTTGTGTTTTACAGTATTGTGTTTTTTGAGAAATGCGTAATATAGCCACCATTATGCTATCATACAAAATAGTTTCAGTGCCCTTAAAAGATCTAGCACTTCACCTCTTTATTCCTTCCCCTTCCATGAGCCCCTGGCAACCACTATTACTCTGTCGTCTCTATAGTTTTGCCTTTTCCAGAGGGTCATCTAGCTGGAATCATAAAGTATGTAGCTTTTTCATACTGCCTTCTTTTACTTAGCTATATTCATTTAAGGCCCTTCCTTGTCTTTTTGTGGCTTCATAGCTCAGTTCTTTCTTTTTTAAAAAAATTTGTAATTAAATTTTTTTATTTTGAGGTAATAATAGATTCACATGTACTTTTAAGGACTAATACAGAGGGATCCCGTGTACTCTTTGCCTGCTTTCCCCAGTGGTAACTTGCAAACTGTATAGTGATATCAAAATGCTGACACTGAAATAGATACAGTCAAGATCCATAACATTTCCCTCACCAAAAGGATCCCACATGTTGTCTTTTTTAAAATGTGGTAAAACATACATCACAAAAATTTTGCTGTTTTAATTTACCCCATTACCTTCGAATCAATTCTTACTCATAGAAACCCAACAGGACAGAGTAGAACTACCCCATAGGGTTTCCAAGGCTGTAAATCTTTATGGGAACAGACTGCCACGTCTTTCTCATGCAGAGTAGCTGGTGGGTGAGTTAGAACTGCAGACCTTTCAGTTAACAGCCAAGCACTTTAACCACAACACCTCCCAAACTCCTTTGTTTTAACTTAAGTGTACAATTTAGTGACATTAATTGCATTCACCATACTGTGTATAACTATCACCACTATTCATGTACAAAAGTATTTATCACCACAAACTGAAACCCAGTACCCCTTAAGCAGTAACTCTCCATTCACCTGGGGAGTATCAATAGTAATCACTGATAAACTTTTATCTGTATGCATTTGCTGTTCTAGATTTTTCATATAAGTGGAATCATACAGTGCTTGCACTTTTGAGTGTGACTTATTTCACTTAACATGTTTTTAAGGTACATTCATATTGTCACGTGTATCAGAAAGCTCATTTATTTTTATTGTTGAATAATACTCCATTATAGGGTTGCACCACAATTTGTTTATCCATTCACCTACTGAAGAAAATCTTAATTGTTTACAGTTCTTAGGCAATTATGAATAAAATCTCTATAAACATTTGTGTGCAGGAATTTGTGTGGGCATGTTTACAGATAATTTGGGTAAATACCTAGGAGTGTGATTGCTGGATTGAGTGATAAGCTTATGTCTATTAGCTTTGTAAGACATTGCCAGACTGTCTTCCAAAGTGGCTGTGCCATTTTGCATTCGCACCATCAGTGAATGAGAGTTGCTGTTGTTCCACATCCTTGCCAGCGTTTGTTGTTGTCAGTGCTTTGGATTGTATGCATTCTAAAAGATACATAGTGAGAACTCAGGTTGCTTCTATTTGCAATTCCCTAATGACATTTGATGTGGAGCATCTTTTCATACACTTATTTGCCATCTGTATATCTTCTTTCCTGTGGTGTCTGTTCAGATCTTTTGCCCATTTTCTAATTGGGTTATTTGTTTTCTTATTTTTGAGTCTTAAGAGTTCTTTGTATATATCTTGGATAAAAAAACAAACAAACAAAAAACCCATTGCTATTGAATTGATTCCGACTCATGGCGACCCTGTGTGTTACAAAATACAGTTGAGCTCCATAGTGTTTTCTTGACTGTAATCTTTATGGAAGCAGATCGCTAGGACTTTCTGCTGTGGTGCTGCTGGGTGGGCTTGAAATGCGAACCTGTTGGTTAGTAGCCGAGGGTTTATACTTTTGCACTGTGCAGGGTCTTTACATCTTGGGTATGTTTTCTCCCAGTTTGTGGCTTGTTTTTTAAATTCTCTTTTTCTTTTTCGTAAGTCCAATATTTAAGGCATTCCAAAACCTGTTTGGTAACACAAATATGTCTGGAACAACTACCACTCTTGAGTAGTTTTTAAAAAATAGCTTAATTTCTCATATTGAGTTAATTTTTTTTCTTGGTTGTTAGTTAAAAATATTGAGATAAAGTTTCTGTGATATTCTTATATATGTCAGTCGTTAAATTCACTTATTCACTCACTGGTTTAATAAAAATTTACTAAGTACCTTCTATGAGCAGACTTATGGATAGACTAAGGCCAGCTGTTGACATATTCTATTTTAAAAATTTTCCTACATTCAATGATTTCAATGAATTCAGTGTTAATGGTTTCTGTTGACATTTTCACATCATACATTTGGCACATTATGGGTATTCTGATACTTTAAAAGTGCTCTTTTTTCATTTTGAATTCCATTGTAACATGCCCTCTGTCTTAGTCATCTAGTGCTGCTATAACAGAAATACCACAAGTGGATGGCTTTAACAAAGAGAAATTTATTCTCTCACAGTCTGGTAGGTTGGAAGTCTGAATTCAGGGCATAAGCTCCAGGGGAAGGCTTTCTCTGTCGGCTCTGGAGGAAGATCCTTGTCACCAGTCTTCTCCTGGACTAGGAGCTTCTCTGAGCAGGAACCCTGGGTCCAAAGGACGTGCTCTGCTCCCAGGACTTCTTTCTTGGTGTTATGAGGTCCCCCTGTCTCTCTGCTCGCTTCTCTCTCATATCTCAAAAGAAATTGGCTTAAGACACTATCTAATCTTGTAGATCTCATCAGTATAACTGCTGATAATCCATCTCATTAACATCATAGTGATAGGATTTACAACACATAGGGAAATCACATCAGATGACAAAATGATAGACAATCATACAATACTGAGAATCATGATCTAGCCAAGTTGACAGATATTTTGGGGGGACACAATTCAATCCATGACACCCTCCCACATAGATTTTGATAAACTTAAATTTTGTTTAAACCAGTGGTGTTCAGTGTTTGCACATTATAATTACCTGGGACTTAAAAAAGAAATAGCAATTACAGAGCCCTACTCCCCAAAATTCAGATTTAATTGATCTGACGTGATACCCAAGGCATAGGTATATTTACAGTTCACCCCTTGTGATTCATATATGTTGCTCAGGTTGAAGAATTTTGATTAAGAAGAATGTTTCTCGAAGTATGATCCACAGATCATTGGGGATTTTTATGAATCTTTCAAATCATCTAAGTTCTTATATAATGTTGATATGGATTTTGTTTCTGAGATGAGCTAATGTATTTCTCAATGTCAGATCTTGTACGTATCTTGACAGTATTGGTATCAATCTCTTAAGTGATGTGTCTTGTTTAGTGTTGGATAGCAAGCTGGGCACCTGGTTCACTGACTAAAATTACTATTTTAAAGTATCTGGAAGTCAGTAGACACTTAGAATGCTGGGGTTGAGAGTTTTAGTTGTCTATTTAGTCAAACTGACTCATTTGTGGGCAAGGAAACTGAGGACTAGATGTGCTATTATGTCCAACTTCACCTAACTAGTCAGTTGATGAACAGGGACTAAGAACTTGGGACTCCTAACTCTAGTCCAGTGTTCTTTCTGCTTTACCTCTTGCCCCCTCCGAGCCTTATGAAATAACACAGAAACTCACCCTTCACTTATTCCCACTGAGCTAGGTCCTAAAAATTCCGCTATTCTGTTATTTAAGCCCCAGTGCTGGGTTCTAATTACCATCCAGTAATTACTTTACAGTGAGCAGATGTGTTACTTTCTAGAAAAAAAAAAAAAAGCTGGAATGTGATCTACACTTGTACCTTCAGCAGTGTTTCTCCACTGAGAAGTAGCAGTCAGCATTAATGTAGAAAGTCAAGTTGCCGGAGGTCTCAAATTCAGCTGATGCCCAGTGCAGTATCAGGGTTTCTGCTGCCAACAGATCAGACGCTGTCTAGGCTGTCATCAGCTTTCCCAATTGCCAGTCACCAAAAGTCTCCTTTCTCCCTGAAAAGCAGGTGTTGTTTTTGTGCAATTAATTGGTACATTGGTGAAATGAGATAGTGCCTTCCTCACAAGAAGTGATTTCCCTGGGAGCAGACAGTATCAGAGTGAATCTGTTGAAGATGTGTTTTTGTTGTTATTTTCTTATATTGTACACAGCTAAAATGACAAAATTGGGATGAGGTTGGCAGCAAACTGCACTGATGGACTTTTATGAAAAAAGCCTTTGACAGAATTGGTTCATTGGCTTTGCCCGACGGGCCTTACCGTGTTCAGAAATGAGAATAGAAAATACTTATAGGCTTGTTTCTTACTCTAGTTTCTTATATCAGGTCATCTGGTGGAGTATTATATTTGCTTCACTCTAATTTCATACTTACAAGTTTTGTACTATTTCAACCTGGGCCTAACCTAGTTGGTCTCCCTGATTAGGAGATAAAACTAATTTTTTAAATGTACGTTTGCTCCAGGTTTGCTCCTAAAGATAAGGTGGGTAATGTGGTTTAAAGACATTAACCACCTGAGTGTGGAAACCTGGTTCAATGCAGCTTAAGGGGATACAAGTGTGAACGTTTCAGTTGTAGTCTGCATGTTTGTGCATCCCCAAACAGGCCTGCCATTGACAGCAGTTGGTGCTCATTTCTCGATATAGACAGACCGCTGATGAGGAGATTGTGTATGTGGGGGGAGGGCTCTTCAGTGGTGCCTTCATGGTAATGAAACTATGATCAGACAATTGATCAGAGTTGTGTTTGTTTAATATTGAGCTTTTGTAAAAGTGTATCATGTTTTTCTCCAAAGGGATAATTCCCACTCCTCCCCCATCTTTCTTTTTCCTTTAAAAAATTAGTAAAGTGAGCAAAACAGACAGTTTCTCAAATTGAAGGAGAGGGAAATTATGCATCATGGAATTTTGACATTATAAGGTGACATTACAATATAAATCTTCTTGAAGTGAAATTAGACAAAATAAAAATGTTACCAAAGTCAGAAAAAAAAGCAGAGCGCCCATTATAACTTGCTCCTTTATTATAGGGACTTGGAATATACTATGAGTCAAGTTGCTGAAACAGACCACTTGAAAACAATCAAAGCCTTTAGGTAGGATAGCATATCTGTGAGAGGAGTCTTAGGCTGCCTCCCAGTAGCTATATTATAAATAAATAAATCTGAGTGTGTATGCTCATTAGTACTGTTAAATGTAATCTGAGAATCTTATTTAATAATAATTCAAAATATTGGAGGTCAGTTGCAAAGCTATATTTTGCAAAAAAGGAAATATTCTTCTTTTAACATTTTAATTATTGAAAAATAACATAAATGTAATATATATAATAGTACAGAATATTAATCACATCTATGTATTCACAACTGCGTTTGAAAAAATATGAATATTTGCTGTGTTTGCTTTAGATCCATTTTGATTACAGATACAATTAAAGCCTTTCTCACCCCACCCTCCCCCTTCCTACCTCTTCATAGGTATTAAGTGTGTGAAGTGTGTTTCCTTCCCATGCATGTGTTTATACTTATTACTCCAAGTTAATTTATTGACAAATATATATAGTATTATTTTGTATTGTCAAAATTTACATAAATGACAAATGCATGTCCTTTTGTTTTGCTTTCTTTCTCTGTGTATTTGATATGATCCACATGGGTACTAGTTACTTTTGAAATAACCCTACAATCTCAGCCTCACCTGCTTTTCTTGAACAAATCTTGTCCTTTCCGAGCAGGTTTTACAGAGCTACAGCCACTACTGTTTAGCTCAGTGGTGGATTATGCTTGTTGCTACTCAGGCCTTTACTTTGTGACTTAGTTCAAATAACTAGACTTCTCTTTTATATTAAAGGTTGTTGGACCCAAGTTCTGAGAAGAGGACATGTCTGCTCTGTCTTACAGCTTATTCCTTTAGGATTAAGACTTTATCTGACTTCTTAATGTTTCTCTTCCAAAGATTGAAGTTCAGCCTCTGAAATCTAGGCTGCTTCCTGGAGCTTTAATAGACCCTACTGGGCTTTTCTGTGACCTAATTCTTCATCCTCTTGCTTCACCAACTCTCTCTTACCTTCTTTTGGACTTCCTGTCTATATTATGGGAAGATTGCTCATCTGTTACCATACTTCCAGGCAGTGTGTTTTCTGATTGGGCTCCCTAGCTTGTCTCCTTTCCAGCCTAGAGGGTTAGCTGGTTCCAGAACGAGTTAATCTAGTTCTGCTGGGAATCTGCCATTGAGGGCAATTAAGAAAAAGATTTATTGCTATCACCTCTGGAAGTGATTTCATGCTGTTTGTCCAGCCTATCATGGAGATGTCACAGGACTGGGCAGTGTTTTCTTCTGTTGTGCATTGGGTCATCTTGAATTGAGGAATGACTCGACAACAGCTAACAACAACTATAAAGTCTGTCAATTTCTCACATCTTTTACTTCTTCTCTAGGCTTCGAAGGCCATAATCAACCCCAGGAATAACACATTTTTCAGTATCTTCTCCACTAATGTGAACATCTTCTTCACAGATGTAACTCATATTTAAGTTCTGATGAGCAAGCAGCAAATGACTGCCTTTGGCCTGAACATCTGGAATCCATCAAAACACCCAAACCTAAGAAAATTATAAGAAAGCCACCCTTATAAAAGGGGATTTTTTTCCTTGAATTCATAAGTAATAAATGATCATTTTAGAATATTTTGAAAATTTACCAATGCATAAACAAAAAGCATTATTTAAACTTTCTGCACCAATGTAGATATAAAGATACACATGTACATATGCTTTCAGTAAATTTAATAAATCTGAGTGACTGCTAGATGCCTAGGGTAGAAAGAGACCAGTAAATAAATCAAATACACATTCTCCACTTATGGAACTTACATTTGATTACTGGCAGACAGGCAACAGATAAATAACTAAATGTGTGAAAACAAATTGAGAAAAATGGTGTGAAAGTAATGAAGAGAATGATGATAGTGATGTTTTGGTTGGGTGGGAGAGGTGAGTGTGTTGCAAGGGCTGAAGGTCTAGTTTTTTGTTTTATTTTGTTAGGTGCCATCTAGTTGGTTCCAACTCATAGCAACTCCGTGCACAACAGAACGAACACTGCCTGGTCCTGCACCATCCTCACAATCATTACTATGTTTGAGCCCATTGTTGTAGCCACTGTGTCAGTCCATCTCATCGAGGGCCTTCCTCGTTTTCACTGACCTTTTACTTTACCAAGCATGATGTCCTTCTCCAAGAAATGGTGCCTCCTGATAACATGTCTAAAGTAAGCAAGATAAAGTCTCACTATCCTCACTTCTAACGAGCATTCTGTACTTCTTCTCAGATTTGTTTGTTCTTCTGCAGTCCAGTATTCTTAGCCAGCACCACAATTCAAAGGCATCAATTCTTCTTCAGTCTTCCTTATTCATTGACCAGCTTTCACATGCGTATGAGGCGATTGAAAATACCATCGCTTGGGTCAGGCGCACCTTAGTCCTTAAAGTGACATTTTTGCTTTTTAACACTTTAAAGAGATCTTTTGCAGCAGATTTTCCCAATGCAATACATTATTTGATTTCTTGACTGCTGCTTCCATGGGCATTGATTGTAGATCCAAGTAAAATAAAATCCTTGACAACTTCACTATTGTCTCTGTCATGATTTTGCTTATTGGTCCAGTTGTGAGGATTTTTGTTTTCTTCATGTTGAGGTGTAATCCATACTAAAGGCTGTCGTCTTTGATCTTCATCAGTAAGTGCTTCAAGTCCTCTTCCCTTTTAGCAAGCAAGATTGTGTCATCTGCATATTGCTGCTTGTTAATTAGTTGTCTTCCAAACCTGATGCTGCATTCTTCTTCATATAGTCCAGCTTCTCAGATCATTTACTCAGCATGCACATTAAATAAGCATAGTGGAAGGATACAACCCTGGCACAAACCTTTCCTGATTTTAAACAATGCAGTATCCCCTCGTTCTGTTTGAACACTTGCCTCTTGGTCTATGTACAGTTTCCTCATGAGCACAATTAAGTGTTCTGGAATTCCCATTCTTCCTAATGTTATCCATAATTTGTTAGGATCCACACAGTTGAATGTCTAGTCAATAAAACACAGGTAAACCTCTTTCTGACGTTCTCTGCTTTTGGCCAAGATCCATCCAACATCAGCAATGATATCCGTTTCCCACTTCTTCTTCTGAATCTAGCTTGAATTTCCAGCAGTTTCCTGTCAGTATACTACTGCAACTGTTTTCAATTATCTTCAGCATAATTTTACTTGCGTCATGTGATATTAACAATATTGTTTGATAATTTCCACATTCTGTTGGATCATCTTTCTCTGAAATGGGCCCATTTATGGATCTCTTCCAGTCAGTTGGCCAGGTAACCGTCTCCCAAGTTTTTTGGTATAGATGAGTGAACACTTCCAGTATTGCATCTATTTGTTGAAACATCTCAATTGGTATTCTGTCAATTCCTGGATCCTTGTTTTTCGCCAATGCCTTTAGTGCACGTTGGACTTCTTCCTTTAGTACCATTGGTTCTTGATCACATTCTACCTCCTGAAGTGGATGAACATCAACCAAATCTTTTTGGTACAGTGACTTTGTGTATTCCTTCCATCTGCTTTTGATGCTTCCTGCATCGTTCAATATTATGCCCATTGCAACTCAAGGCTTGGGTTTTTTCTTCAGTTCTTTTGGCTTGAGAAATGCTGAGCATGTTCTTCCCTTTTGGTTTTCTATCTCCAGGTCTTTGCACATTTTGTTATAATGCGTCACTTTGTCTTCTCAAGCCACCCTTTGAAATCTGTTTAGTTCTTTTACTTCATCACTTCTTCCATTCACTTTAGCTACTCTGTGTTGAATAGCAAGTTTCAGAGTCTCTTCTGACATCCATTTTGATTTTTTTCTTTCTTTTGTTTTTAATGATCTTTTGCTTTCTTCATGTTTGATGTCCTTGTTATCATCTCACAGCTGGTCTGGTCTTTGGTCAGTCTATTCTTGAGATGGTATCTATATTTAGGTGGGATATACTCAAGGTCATACTTTGGCTCCCATGGGCTTGTTTTTAATTTTCTTCAGCTTCAGCTTGAACTTGCGTATGTGCAATTGATGGTCTGTTCTGCAGTCTGCCCCTGGTCTTCTTGTGACTGATGATATTGAGCTTTTCCATCATCTCTTTCCACAGTGTAGTTGATTTCATTCCTGTGTATTCCATCTGACGAGGTCCAGTGTGTATAGTCACTGTTTATGTTGTTGAAGAAAGGTATTTCTGATGAATTAGATGTTGGTTTTGCAAAATTATATCATGTGATCTCCTGCATTGTTTCTGTCACCGAGGACATATCTTCCAACTACTGATCCTTCTTCGTTTCCATCTTCCACATTCAATCACTAGTAATTATCAGTGCACCTTGATTGCAAGTTTGATCAATTTCAGACTACAGAAGTTGGTAAAAATCTTCCATTTCTTTATCTTTGGCATTAGTGATTGGTGCATAAATTTGAATAATACTCTAATTAACTGGTCTTCTTTGTGGGCATATGGATATTATCCTATCATTGGCAGTATTGTACTTCAGAATAGATCTTGAAATGAAGAAACTAGAAATTAGGGTGATCAGGGAAGACCTGCATTTCTGAGAAAAAAACAAAACCAAACAAAAAATGTAAGCTGACATTTGCAGGATTAGAAAACCAGCCATGTGAAAAATCTAGAAGGAGAACATTACAAGAAGAGGGAGCTACATTCGGGGAATCCGTAAAGGCAGAAAAGATGTTGGTCTGTGGCTAAAGTGTTGTATGTTAGGAAGAAACACCATCAACTTAATCATAGCTTTTTATAGGGGAGGGACAGAGCGGAGATAATAATATATACAGCATTAAAATGTACAGTGCAATTCTATGATGTAAGCAGTTTCAGATAAATTGAAAATTTATGAAATTACATTTTAGAGTCAGTAGAAAACCCTGGTGGTGTAGTGGTTAAGAAGTTCAGCTGCTAACTAAAAGGTCAGCAGTTTGAATCCAGCAGGCACTCCTTGGAAACCCTACAGGATAGTTCTACTCTGTCCTGTAGGGTTGCTGTGAGTTGGAATCAACTCGATGGCAACAGGTTTAGTTTTTGGTTTTTTGGTAGTGTGGTATGTTTATAATTTTTCTTCAGTGAAATTGGGGACATGTATAGGGTCACTGTGAGTTGGAATCAACTCGACAGCAATTTTTTTTTTTTAAATATACTATTGTATAATTTTCTTTTAAAATGTGAGTGAAATAATGGGCTTTTGACACATGACCAGGTCTGGGCCTTTGGATATACATCCAACTGTAAATTGGCTTCAGTATTTGGTGGCCTATAACTGTAAAGATTCCATGTCTCCAAATGTTTACCTTATTATATATTATTCTAACACACATATTTGTAGCATCAAATCAAAGGGATCTTTTCCCTTGATATAAAGGCAGATGGCCCCAGTCTACCATTCTCCTCCCCAAAATTCTCTCATCAGGCTACAAGTGGTTTATCAGATTGTCCTATAGCAATTCCAATTTTGCTTATCAGTTAGGACCAAAATGTGTCATCCTCTTTTCTATATTTAGGGATTGTTGGAAGCTGTGCTGTGGCATGTGAGATGTGAGAAGCATCTGTTAAAGAGAATGCTAGAGGTGAAGGAGTTAGATGTTTAAAGAAATGATAAGACTTTGGGCTCAGCTTCCCCCTAGGATTATAAAGGGCTTGCAAACAGCTAATTCTCAGTATATTTCTGTGAGGTAGATTTTATCTGCCATAAATGCATAAATTGTAGAAACGGTAAGTTGGCTCAGTACTAATCTTTGTCTAGCTTGACGTTGACAGTAACTCGGGAGGAAGAAGGTTGATGAGTCTATTTTAACCAGTTCCTTATTTGGACAAGCATCCATCTTGGTTATAGCTTTATGCTTTTTTGGGATTCCAAAAAACACATTTATATGTCTAAGATAATTTTGAATTTTTGCATATCAGCAACACAGAAAATTTCTAGAAATGTATAAGAATCATTCAGATATTCTCTCAGTGAGATGTACTTTATTTCCTTTATTTAAATTTTCTCTTTTCTTGTATGTCTTTTTTGACTATTTCAGAAAGAGGGTATTTGGATTAGCTTTGCCAAAGTCTACTGTTTGAGTTATTTCGGCTCTCCTTGGCCATTGCGTGTCTTTCCTGTTTATTGCTTAGAGATCCCCCTGGTTATCCACAGACCAGTTTATTAAACAACTTCTCCCAGAGCTTTTAAGTTATCTCTCCCTACTTTTTAAGCCCATTTTCTTGGCAAGTTCTTTAATTTCAGCCCATACAAACAATAAAGCAAAATGAAAAGATGGTTTTGTTTTTCTTGTAATTATGGCAAAATAATTTATAACAGCTTTGTTTGTTTACTTAGAATTCATAACCATTATTCACATTTCAGCTTGATTTAAGCTTTATTTTCTATGATTGTTTTGAGCTGGATCTTAAGTCATCAAATTTTTCCTAGGAAAGGTGGCATTTTTCAGAAATAAGAATCTTAATGTAATTTGCTTTGTCAAATTTATACCATGCTTCTACTTATTTTCCTACAATAACTTCCTTCTTACATTTAATTCATTTCAGATTCTTGCCGCTTCCTCTCCATCAGCCAGGAGACTATTGTTTTCCTCATGTTTAAGACACCAATTTAAATGAGTTGATCAATATTTCAGTACTTGATGTGGGACATATACAACTATGCATTTCTTTGTGCCGTAAGTCATAATGTTTCCCCCATGTGGTATGTTATATTCCTCTCTTGTCACGTTCCTTTACTCCCACACAAATTCCACTCCAATATCAATGTAGAGTTCAAATCACTCCTCCCTGGCTTTCCATAGATCTTCCCGGTTGGAATTTCTCTTTCCCTCCCGTAATCTCACATCTTACTCTGGAAATTCATCACCGTCTGCCTTGTGCTATATGTAGGTGAGGATGTTTTTGTTTTTACACTACGATAAAAACTCCAAGAGGACATACTTATTATTCTTACTAGTGGGTAAGGGGTTTCTTTTTGGGGAGGAAGAAAATATTCGGATATTAGAGGGTGGTGATGGTTGTATAGGTCTTGGAAAATGCTAAAAAACCACTGAATTATATGCTTTGTAAGGGTCAGTTTTATTTTCTATAAATTATATTTCAATAAGGTTTTATATATAATGTATACACACACACAGACTCACACACACACACACACACATATATATATATGGGAAAAGGAGCCTTGGTGGTGTAATGGTTAAGTGCTGGACTGCTAACCGAAATGTTGTCAGTTCAAACCCACCAGTGGCTCTGTGGGAGAAAAGACCTGGCAATCTGTTCCCCTAAAGATTATAGCCTAGGACACCCTATGGGGCAGTTCTCGACCGACCGACGGATGGATGGACAGACAGACGTGCACCGACGCACGCACGGACGCATGCACGGACGGACGGACGCACGCACGTCCTGGTGGCACAGTGGTTAAGTGCTCAGCTGCTAACTGAAAGGTCAGCAGTTTGAACCCACCAGATGCTCCATGGGAGAAAAGACCTAGCGATCTGTCCCTCTAAAGATTACAGCCTAGGAAATCTGTCATATGGGGTCGCTATGAATTAAAATCGACACAATAGCACACAACAACCACCACATATGTACATATGTGTGTGTATATATATATACACACACACACATGCATGTACATATATACTTATAAAAAAAACCAAACCCATTGCTGTCGAGTCGATTCCGACTCATAGCGACCCTATCCAAGGAGTGCCTGGTGGATTCGAACTGCCAACCTTCTGTTAGCAGCTGTAGCACTTAACCACTATGCGTCCAGGGTTTCCTATATACATATACATATACATATGTATATAGGAAACCCTGGTGGCATAGGGTATTGAACAGAAACCTGACTAAGACAGAGTCAGGCTTTCTGGCAGAACTTAACCATATAAATAAACTGTCGTTGGCCTTTAACAAATGTGTTTCCTGAAGAGAATGCTGAGGTGCATGGTATTTGTAAGCTAGGTTTCTGCTCAATAGTCTTCCTCTAACCCAAACAAAAACCGGAGTTACCTTAATCATGCTCGTCTGCATTGTTTATTCTTTTCTCTAAACCCCTGAAAGCCATCTATAGGTTCTAATCCACTATAAAGGAAGTGGACAGAAGTTCACCATGATGACTCAGGCATAGCATGGGGGAGCCACACTTTCTGAGGTCTAATACAGACATCTTTATGCCCCATCTCAAATTCTCTGGACCTCAAATTTTGGCTCCCACCCTTGCTACAAAACCAGTTTGCATTCTGCCTCGGGGCTTCTTGTTTTTCGCACTAAGGTTTCTCTAAGACTAGGTGTAACTGGCTCCTGAGAAACTTCAGCAGTAGGGGATGGAAAGCTGGTAGATAAGTACTCTCCTCTTCTGTATTTTGGATGGACAACTCTGAAGTTCATTTTACACTATACCTCAATGGGATTGACACCCAGTTGTCCATGGTAGTAACAAGCTTAACAACATACCCTTAGGTTAGTTTTCCATCCTTCCCTTTTCCATATTTCCTAGACAGCTCCCTTAACTCTCTGTCAATTATCTTTCCTGGAGTCTCGTCTAAAATGAAACCACTCGCATACAGGCTCTAGTCTTTATGTCTGTTTTTAGAAGTCAAGCTAAAACACATTATCTGCTACTTACAACTTCTGGAATCCTTGGTAAGTCATTTAATGGCTCTGTGCCTCAGTTGCTTCACCTGTGTGGAATAATAATACTAATTACATGCTTGGAAGAAAAGAGTTAGCATAACAGGCCTGAGACTGCTATCCTTAAAGAAGCCTATGTGTGAGATTGGCTGTTGGCTGGCATTTGAGATCTTGGTTGGAAAACAGTTCCCTACACTGATATAAAATTTTCCCTGATTGATAAGGGTAGCTCACTGTGCCTAGGCTGTTTTGCAAACACTATGGTTTATGTTGAACACGTACTTTCCTTCTGGGAGTCTGGAATTTTGGTCCATGCTAAGCATAGAGCACCTGTGTTACCAGCTCCCAGAAAACCCTGGGCACTGAGTCTTTAACAGGCCTCCCTGGAAAGAAACACTGCACACATGTTTCTGTGTTCTGGTTGCTGGGAGAAGAGTGTGCTCTCTATGGCTTCTCATGGGAGGGAGAGCATAAGGAAACCTACACGTGGATTCTTCCTTACTCTGCCTGCAACTTTTTCTCTTATCTTCCAGCTGTGTATACTTGCAGCACTGCTGTAATATAACTTAGCTATGAGTTCAACTATATGCTGAGTCTTGTATGTTCTTTTCATGAATTTCCAAATAAAGGGATGGTCTTGAGGACTCCTGACATACCTCCGATGGTTATTGTGAAGATTTAATGAGATTAGCACAGTGCTTGCAGTATCACAAGCATTCAATCAGTGTTAAGATTTACATTAAAGTACCTTCTACTGGCTCAATATGGGGTACCAATTGGTTCTGAGATCCCAGTTAATCATATTGACTGAGTCTATAGGTCATTCATTCTCAAAAGATATGAAGTGACAGCTTGTCATTAGAGATAATACAGTTGGAATTTAGCTTGGTAATGCTCAATATAATTGCTTTAAAACCCTGGCTCTTCTCCTCTACCTTCTGCACAGAGTACTAGTTAGTGACTTTTCCATCTTTGTCAACAGGGGCCTCCTGCAGCAACACGCCATTCAGTAACATTGACCCAAACTTGCTTTTTACCTTTCTGCACTGGCACCATCTCCCCATTTAGGGTTACCTTCCCCTCCTATCAGCTTGTCAACCTATGACCCACTCATCATGGACTGACTCACATCCTGTCTCTGGGGAGTGGTCACTGAGTACTGTATTCCTCATGAGTTTCTCCTTTCATGGGATAGAACATAGTTTTAAAATCATGGATTTGTGTACAAAGATCGGCATTCCCCACCATGACTTGGCCTCTAACTTTAAGACCATGAACAAGTTGCTTAAATTTTCTGAGGCACTGTTTGGTAATCTCTAATAGCCAAATAACAGTTCATTTATTGAGTAATGTTTGCTCAGCTAGGGTGGGATGCAGAGAAAAAATGAGATAACATACTTCTGCAAACACTTTATGGACATTAAAGTACCACCTGCATGTTCACTTTTTTTTTATAGTACTTATCCTCTTTCTTTATAGTTCTACGTACCATGTCTTCTTACTTTATATTTTTGTATTTTATGTCTGAAAATAGATTATAAGGTCTTTGAAAATTGGAGCTACCTCCTCTACATCTTAACCTGTCTTGTGGTCATTAGCACAGTGGTGTTCAGTTGTTAGGGATCAGTAAGAATCTTATCTTGTTTATTGATAAGGACCTGTGAGTTTGCAAACAGAAGATCATAGGAGTCTTTAGAAGAGAAAAAGCACTGGATTGATAGTAGCCAATCTAATGCAGAACAGGAGCTAATGAAGTGGCAGATTTTCATGGTTATCATGGGGAATCTTGACTTCAGATCTTCTCCAATGCTGATTAAGAGCTCCTTAATTATTAGCTGCTTTAGAAATAAGTGCACTATTGCCCTGTAATTTTGTTTCATTAATTATACTAAGGTGCGGTGGTGTCTGAGGCAACCCTTAGATTTTCTGTCATTGGCAGTCATTTATCATAAGTAGAACTGTTAAGTGTTCTGGAGTTTTCCTCATGGACATCTACCACTATCACCAGTTGCCATCAGTTGATTCTGACTCCTGGTTACCCTGTATGTATCAGAGTAGAACTGTGCTCTGTAGGGTTTTCAATGGCTGATTGTTTGGAATTAGATTGCCTTTCTTCTGGGTGAACTTGAACCTCTAGCCTTTTTGTAAGCAGCCAAGCACATCATCATTTGCACTGCCCAGAGACTCCCATGGAGATTTAAGAAGAGTTATTTAGGAGTGACCTATGAAAATGCAGGTAGTGTAAGGAAACACAGCAATATAGAATATTTATTACTGAATAACAAGTAATTATTTTAGCTATTATTTTATTTAACAAACACTCAAATAGTTATTATTTGCCAGAGAAATGTTACAAAAACTTTTTTAATAGTAACTACTTTAATCCTTGTAACACTTTGTAGTAGCTGTAATTATTATCTCCATTTTATAGATGAAGAAACTGAGGCTTAGAATAGTAAGTGACTTCCCAAGATCATGCAGTTAACTAAATGGCTGAACATATTCAAAACCAGTCAATCTGACTCTATAGTATATGCCTTTAATCCCTATTTTATGCTGCCTTCATTATCTGGAGCCCTGGTGGTGCATTGGTTAAGAGATAAGGCTGCTAAACAAAAGGTTGGCAGTTCGAATCCACCAGCCACTCCTTGGAAACTCTAATGAGGCAGTTCTACTCTGTTCTATAGGGTCGCTATGAGTCGGAATCAGCTCAGTGGCAATGGATTTGGGTTTTGGTTTCATTATTGCATGTGTACTTATCTATCTATGAATGTATGCATCCATGTTGATGTTGAATTGTTTTAATTGTTTAGGGGCAAATGTGATGTCATAACGAAAAAAAAAGAAAAAGAAGAAAAACCTGATTCGTGAATTTGCAAACTTCTATGACTTATATTTTCACTTTTCATTATACTTAGGTTCAAGAAGGGTAAACAAGTCAGTGGATGATAAATTATACATAAGGAATGGTAGGTAAATATCTCCATACTCTTTAAGTTGATGCAATGAGAACAACTAATCTGAACCATGACAACGTATCTTTGGGTGCCTTTGTCAGGCAGCTGGATAGTCTTATTATAGCTGAACTAATATCCACCGCCCTTATTCAGTGTGCGTATAATCCAGCATTAAAAGCATAAGGTGTAAAGGGATGAAAAGACTATGCCTCACTTTACTTATTCAGCTAAATCATTATGCCTTGACCTTTTGACCAAATAAGGTTCATGTTCTCTTTCCCTGCACTTCCACCCACTTTAATACTGCGGCACAGATTCAATGCATTGGGAGAATATAAGTAATAAGAACACGGAAAAGAGTGGCCAGCATGATTAAACTTTTATTTGTAGTGTAATTCCATTATAATTAACATTATGTAACTGGAGAAATATGGTGTTTGCACCTCTTCCTGGCAGATGTTTTTAAGTCAGTGGCAGAAAGGAGATTAAACAGTAAATGAAGACCTATATCTTGAAAATTGTTTTTGCATCCTGTGTTGTTGGATTCATTTGTATGTTTCCGAAACCACAGTTAATTTAGTAAGGAAAAGAAGCAATGTATTTACCAAGCATGCTAAATAAACTTGTTTACAGTGTTCTGAAGTACCATAGTTAAACTTTTTATATTAGAGCTGAAATTATGATGGTGAAGAGTACTGAATATACTTGAACTAACAGAAGAACAAACAAATCTGTCTTGGAAGAAATACAGCCAGAATGCCCCTTAGAAGTGAGGATGGTGAGACTTCTTGTCTCATGTACTTTAGGCGCGTTGTCAGAAGGGACCAGTCCCTGGAAAAGGGCATCATGCGTAGTAAAGTAGAGGGTATTTGAAAAAGAGGAAGACCCTCAGTGAAATGGATTGACACAGTGGCTGCAACAATGGGCTCAAACACTGCAATGACTGTGGGGATGGCACAAGACCAGGCAGTGTTTCGTTCTGTTGAATGTAGGGTTCCTATGAGTCAGAACCAACTCGATGGCAGCTAACAACAACGGGCAGTTTTTACTTTTATGGAATGCCCTATTCTCCTTTTTATGTGTGATTGAGGACTCTTGATAGGAATCTGTTTGCATACTAAAAATTTGGTCAATGGGCACCTGTTAGGAGCATTCAAACTACCCAAGCGTGGCAGTTCTGGCTGCTACCATTACATTTTTAAACTAAATGGGGATCAGGCTGAACTGTTTTT
Organism: Trichechus manatus latirostris; assembly: GCF_000243295.1. Classification (NCBI taxonomy): domain Eukaryota; kingdom Metazoa; phylum Chordata; class Mammalia; order Sirenia; family Trichechidae; genus Trichechus; species Trichechus manatus. The sequence continues at coordinate 1,148,206 of NW_004443937.1, forward strand.
AGATATGACAGTTATTAAACATATACCCACAGAAACCCCAAAGGGATGCTAAATATTGACGGGCTTTTATTTTTACATACCAGATTCTTAACTGATCCAGGACTGAATTCCACTCTTGACTCTTCACTCAGTAAAATCATATGAATATTGAGTGTTTTATTGTTAGTAAATGGCATTATTGAATAGAAACATTATACTTTGTAACTCCACCTTGTGGCCTCTGCATAACCTTTTAAGTGGTCGATTACAAAGGCTTTGCCTCCCCCCGCCTTTTTTTTCCCAGTCTTGTTGATATGTTCTGAAATCTCCCTTATGGCTATATGCATTGACTACTATGTAGATGACTTTTTTGAACTAAGCATGTGCAATTCAGCATGTAGTAGTTGATGTTGTAATAATACCACATAATTTCAGATTATATCCAGTGACTGAGAACAGGTATAGATACCTTGGGTAATGGAATCTGTTGAGAATCATCAGACCATTTTCAGGGTGCTTATTTCAGTGCCTTCCCCAATATGCCTTTTAACAGAGAAGCAGTATGATAGAATCATCCCAGAAATCATAACTATGGTCTCTTGCGGGGATTTGGAGATCATCTAGATTGCCTCCCTAATTTTGCAGATGAAGAAGCTCATCCTAGATAAATTATTTGTCCAACAAAGTTACTGGACTCCCTAATTTGAGGCCCATCAGCTCTGCTTTCTACAAAAGTATCCATACACTGTTTGAATGAGAAAGTGAAATACACAGCAAAAGGTAGAGAAGAAAAAAAGAAAGAAAACTACTTAGAAAATACACCCTACATAATTATTACTGGCAGTATTTCCTAATCATTCCAGCTCTTCTAGATGCCTCCTCACTCTGTTTGATATCTAATAGGTTGTCTTTGTTTTCAGTTGATAATTTGTCAGGTAGCTTCTACATTCTAAAAGGGCAGCCTACCATCTGCAAAGGAAACCAGTAATGAGTATGCATTAAAAAGTCTTCATTAGAGGTATGGCCAAGAAGGTGGAGTAGTCGGTCGCTTCCGGTGGACCCTCTTACAGCAAAAACAAAAAAAAAACTAAGTGAATCAATTATATATGACAGTCTAGGAGCCCTGAACATCTAAGGCAAAGCTGAGGAACCAGACTGAGTGGCAGGGGGAGGGAGAGACAGCTCAGAACAAGCGAGGAGTTGCCAAACCTGACCTGGCAAGAGCATGAACCCCTCAGGCTTGATCAACTCATGGGTGAGCAGTGAGGCAGGCAAGCAGCAGTGCTTGGGAGGTGTTTTCCACACTGGCAGAGACCCAGTGGCAGACAGTCTACCTGGCCACACAGAACCAGTGAGAAGCAGCCGTCGATCAGCAAAAGATACGTACTTGAGTCCGGCCTACCGCCCAGATCAAAAACACCCCTCTTAGGGAAAAACCTCTCTCCCATTTACCTCCTCGCTTCCTGCTCTGCACTGGGTCCCAGACTGGCTTCAGCAATTGCTGAGTCCCCTGGGCCGGAAGTAGGATCCATCACACACCCTGAGCCATTCTCCCAGACTTGGATAGTAAACAAATGAACAAATGGGAAAAAAATAAACTGCTGGCTGCCCTAAGGATAAGCACAGCTCCTTTGCCTAAGCACAGGCATAAGGGATCCATGGACTTTGAGTGCCTTTCCTCCTACATAGACTTGTGTGGGCCCATTTCAACAGCGTAGGCCCTCATTACCGCAGTACATTAGGGTATATACAGGAAGTCTAACTAAAGCTGTTTTAGCCGTGAAGTGGCCGGTTCATGACATTTGATGCTGCTCTGCCCATTAAGCACTTCACCTACCCACATCAGAGGCCTGAGGACTGGTGGCTCTACCCACACCACCTAGCCACCTGCGATAGGGGCCCAAAAATAAGAGGTGCCCCCCAGTCCTTACAGCCAAAAGCAATGGGTGCTCGCAGTCCAGCTGCAAAACCCACCCACCTACATGCTCTAGGAAACAGGGACACGCCTTCCTCCTGGACACTTGGGGGTGGCCATCAGCCCCCTGCCTTGCTCAGAGTGTATCTCCTTGCTGCAGCCAGATGCATGTGCCTATACCAATCACCCATGCCTGTCTAGGACTGTAAGTGAGAGCCAACACCACACACTTGGTGGCTATCTACCTGGGCACCGGAGCTGAATCCATACAGGAAGAGCGGGCAGACTCCTGAGCTCACATACCTAGTAACAGATCTAACCACCTGGTGACAGGACATTAGAGCTTCAAAGGTGCCAGTAATCAAACTAGCTCACATGAGCAGCTTATTTGGGCATATCAAAACAAAACAAGAAGCTAGGACACAGTATGCAAAGAAGAAATAAATAAATATGAAAACTTATTGATGGCTCAGAGACACCAGTCAATATCAAATCACATAAAGAGGCAGTCCATGATGGCTTCAGCAAGTTCCCAAAATAAAGAATCTAGAAATTTTCCAGAGGAGGAAAATTTCTTGGAATTACCAGAGGCAGAATACGAAAGATTAATATACAGAACTCTTCAGCAGATTAGGAAGGAAATTAATCAAAACGAAGAACACATAGTAGAGAAAATTAAAAAGATTAGACAAGAGCATAGTGACAAATTTAACAGGCTGTAAGAATCCATAGACAGCAATCAGAAATCCAGGAGATTAACAATAAAGTGTCAGAATTAGACAACTCAATAGAAAGTCATAGGAGCAGAATTAAGGCAATGGAAGTCAGAATTAGTGAGGCTGAAGATAAAGCACTTGACACCAAATTATTTGAGGAAAAATCAGATAAACGGATTAAAAAAAAATGAAGAAACCCTAGAAGTTATGTGGGACTGTATCAAGAGGAATAACCTACGAGTGACTGGAGTACCAGAATGGGGGGGGGGGGTAGAGGGGATAAGAGAAAATACATAGAGAATTGTTGAAGATTTGTCCACAGAAAACTTCCCTGATATACTGAAAGATGAGAAGATATCTATCCAAGATGCTCATCAAACCTCACATAAGGTAGATCCCAAAAGAAGGTCACCAGGACATATTACAATCAAGCTTGCCAAAACCAAAGATAAAGAGAGAATTTTAAGAGCAGCTAGGGATAAATGAAAAGTCATCTACAAAGGAGAGTCAGTAAGAATAAGCTCAGACTTTTCAGCAGAAACTATGCAGGCAAGAAGGCACAGGGATAACATATATAAAGCCTTGAAGGAAAAAAATTGCCAGCCAAGAATTATATATCCAGCAAGACTGGCTCTCAAATCTGATGGTGAAATTAGGGCATTTCCAGGTAAACAGAAGTTTAGGGAATTTGCAAAAACCAAACCAAAATTACAAGAAATACTAAAGGGAGTCTTCCAGTTAGAAAATCAGTAACATCAGATAACAACCCAAGACTAGAACACAGGACAGAGCAACCAGACATCAACCAAGATAGGGAAGTCACAAAAATAAACCAAAGCCAAAACACTGAAAATAGGGAAACAGATGTCAATATGTAAAAGATGACAACACTAAAACAAAAAAGAGGGACTTAAAAAATGTAGACATAGATTATTCATATGGTGAGGAAGTCAAGGCAATATAAAGAAATAAAAGACTGCTTAAGCTTAGAAATATAGGGGTAAATATTAAGGTAACCACAAACGAAACTAACAATCCTACAGATCAAAATAAAAAACTAGAAAAATATAAAGACTCAGCAAACACAAAATCAACAACAATGAAAAAGATGGAAAGAAAATACATAAAGAAAAACGACTCAGCACATAAAATTAAGCGGAACAAAGAAACTGCGAACAACACACAAAAAAAGACATCAAAGTGACAGCACCAAACTCATACCTATGAATAATTACACTGAATATAAATGGACTAAATGCATCAATAAAGAGAGAGTGGCAGATTGGATAAAAAAACACGATCCCTCTATATGCTGCCTACAAGAGACACACCTTAGACTTAAAGACACAAATAAACTAAAACTCAAAGGACGGAAAAAATATATTAAGCAAACAACACTCAAAAAAGAGCAGGAGTGGCAATATTACTCTCTGACAAAATAGACTTTAAAATCCACCACAAAGGATAAGGAAGGACACTATATAATTATTAAAGGGTCAATACACCAGGAGGACATACTATAATAAATATTTACGCAACCAATGACGGGGCTCCAAAATGCATAAAAAAAACTCTAACAGCACTGAAAAGAGAGATAGCAACTCCACAATAGTAGTAGCAGACTTCAACACACCACTTTCGGTGAAGGACAGAACATCCAGAAAGAAGCTTAACAAAGACACAGAAGATCTAAATGCTACAATCAACCAACTTTATCTCATAGACATATACCAAACACTGCACCCAACAGCAGCCAACTGTACTTTCTTTTCCTACGCACATGGAAAGTGTTCCAGAATAGACCACATATTAGAACATAAAGCAAGCCTTAACAAAATCTAAGACATCGAAATAATACAAAGCATCTTTTCTGACCATAAAGCCATATAAGTCAAAATCAGTAACAGAAAAAGCAAGGAAAAAAAAAAATCAAATGCATGGAACCTGAACACCTTGCTCAAAAACTACTGGGTTATAGAAGAAATTAAGGATGCACTAAAGAAATTCATAGAATCAAACGAGAATGAAAACTCATCCTACCAGAACCTTCGGGACACAGCAAAAACAGTGCTCAGAGGTCAGTTTATAGCAATAAATGCACACATCCAACAAGAAGAAAGGACCGTAATCAAAACATTAACCCTACAACTGGAACAAGTAGAAAGAGAGCAGCAAAAGAAGCCCTTAGGTGCCAGAAGAAACGAAATAATAATTATAGCAGAATTAAATGAAATAGAGAATAGAAAAACAGTTGAAAGAGTTAACAAGACCAAAAGCTAGTGCTTTGAAAAGATGAACAAAATTGATAAACCATTGGCCAAACTGACAGAAGAAACACAGAAGGGGAAGCAAAGAACCCATATAAGAAATGATATGGGTAATATCATAACAGACACAACTGAAATTAAAAGAATCATAACAGGATACTGTGAAAAATTTTACTCTACCAAATTTGAAAACCTAGATGAAATGGACAAATTTCTAGAAACTCACTACCTACCTAAACTAACACAAACAGAGGTAGAACAACTAAATAAACCTGTAAAACCAGAATCAATTGAAAAGGTAATTAAAAAACTCCCAACAAAAAGAAGCCCTGGCCCACATGACTTCACTGGAGAATTCTAGGAAACTTTCACAGAAGAGTTAACACCACTACTACTAAAGGTATTTCAGAGCATAGAAAAGGATAGAATACTCCCAGACTCATTCTGTGAAGCCAGCATAACCCAATACCAAAACCAGGTAAAAAGACCACAAAAAAAGAAAATTACAGACCAATATCCCTCATGAACATTGACGTAAAAATCTTCAACAAAATTCTAGCCAATAGAATTCAACAACAAATCAAAAAAATAATTCACCATGATCAAGTGGGATTTATACCAGGTATGCAGGGATGGTTCAACATTAGGAAAACAATCAATGTAATCCATCACATAAATAAAAGACAAGAACCACATGATCTTATCAATTGATACAGAAAAGGCATTTGACAAAGTCTAACGCCCATTC